>NC_062550.1:45852537-46174308 GCF_016906955.1 Phacochoerus africanus | reverse complement strand
TCACCTCTGCCCTTACTGTGTCTTGGGAGTTGTGAGAAAGACTTCCAGGAGAAGATAAGCTAAATCAATGAGTCTTGAAGGATGGGTAAGAAAAGTGGGAGGTATGCTCCAGAAAAGTAGCAGCTACTTAAGGGCTGGAGAGTTTATGAAAAACCTTCTTTGTATGTGGTTCTATGGAAAGAAAGAAAGAAAGAAAGAAAGAAAGAAAGAAAGAAAGAAAGAAAGAAAGAAAGAAAGAAAGAAAGAAAGAAAGAAAGAAAGTGGGAGGGAGGAAGGAAGGAAGGAAGGGGGAAAGAAAGAGGAAGGAAAGAAGGAAAGGATGGAGGGAAAGACAGAAAGAAAGGAAGGTAGGAAGCAAGAGAAAGAAGTAAAGAAAGGAAGGAAAGGGGAAAGAAGAAAGAAAGAAGGAAAGAAAAAAGAATGAAGAAAGAAGGAAGGAGGGAGGGAGGAAGAAAGGAAAGAAGAAAGGGAGGAATGAAATAAAGGAAGGAAGGAAAGAGTAAAGGAAGGAAGGGGAAAAGAAGGAAGAAAGAAAGAGAGAGAGAAAGGAAGGAAGGAAAGAAAGAACCAGTGAATGAACATCAGGCCCCAAATGAAGTCACTTGTGCTAAGTCCACATCACCAAACTGAGACTTATTACCTCACCTAATTGCAGTTTCAATTTTACCCAAGATTGTAATTTTTTTTTTTTTGTCTTTTTAGGGCCGCACCCATGGCACATGGATGTTCCCAGGCTAGGTGTCTAATTGGAGGGGTAGCCGCCGGCCTATACCACAGCTCATGGCAATGCCGGATCCTTAACCCACTGAGCAAGGCCAGGGATTGAACCCACAACCTCATGGTTCCTAGTCAGATTTGTTTCCGCTGTGCCACGACGGGAACTCCAAGATTGTAATCTTAACTGGACAATCTTGAGTATCCTGGTCATTACCAGTGAGATAGTCCACTTGATTAACATTTTGTCTCCCAAGGAAAATCTTGCCTGCAAATAATCCTTATGTCATTTATGACTTTGGTTGCACTCCCCTCCCCTCAAGCTGAAATTCTCTGCTATTCCCAAATAAACCCATCTTTGCTGAGGAAATATCTGGTAGACTATTCATTTCAGATCAACATGTGGAAAACCCACACCCGAACTGTTAAGTAGATTAATCCTGGGTACTGGATTGCTCTGAATATTCAGAGATTACTGTGTCTAATATACATGAAAATTACAGAGTTTTCCTTTACATCCAGATTCCACTTTTAAGCCTTTCCATCACTAACAGGAAAAAAAAATTTTTTTTGAGGTTTCTGTTAAAAAACAAAATTCAGGAGTTCCCATCATGGCTCAGTGGTTAGTGAATCTGACTAGGAACAATGAAGTTGTGGGTTCGATCCCTGGCCTCGCTCAGTGGGTTAAAAGATCCGCATTGCTGTGAGCTGTGTTGTAGGTCGCAGATGCGGCTTGGATCCTGCGTTGCTGTGGCTGTGGCGTAGGCCGGTGGCTACAGCTCCGATTCGAACTCTATCCTGGGAACCTCCATATGCCGCGGGAGCAGAGAAGAAATGGCAAAAAGACAAAAAACCAAACCAAAACAAAACAAAAAACAAAACCAAAAACAAAATTCAAGGAGTTTCCGGTAACAAATCCGACTATTATATATGAGGACATGGGTTCGATCCCTGGCCTTGCTCAGTGGGTTAAGGATCCGTATTTCCATGAGCTGTGGTGTAGGTCAAAGATGCTATGGTGTAGGCTGGGACCTGGCATTGCTGTGGCTGTGGTGTAGGCCAGCATTGCAGCTCCGATTTGACCCTTAGCCTGGGAACATCCATATACTGCATGTGTAGCCCTAAAAAAGAAAAAACAATTTATGAATTGGGCTGCATCCCGTCTAGCAAATAAAAAGGAGTTCCAAAGAGCTACAGAAAAGGAAAGATTTTTTTTTTTTAGTCTTAGAAAGGAAAATGCCATTGTTTTCATTTATATTTCACACAATAATCTCTAAATATTCAGAGCACTCCAGTATGCAAGATTGTCCACTTAACAGATCTGGTGTAGGTTTTCCAAACATTGATCTTAAATGAGTAGTGTACCAACCATTTCTCCAGCAAAGACGAGTTTTTTAGAATCAGAAGAGAATTGCAATTTGGGATCTGCAATCATTTTATGCCATGTGCAGGTCCCCACACAGAACGGGGAGGACAACATTTGTGTGAAGAGAAAAGGGAGTCGGGAGGGCTGTGGTAAACTCAGCTCTTCATTGGCTGAGTCTCTGCCAGGAAAGAAGAGGAGTCTTTCTTCTTCCTTTTGGACTTTGCTGTCATCACAGGACATAATCCTCCTTCCAGTCTCTCAATGCTATACAATTGAAGTTTCTCTTTATTCATTTTTTAAGTTTTCCCCTTTTGATCAAGTTCTTTTTCTGAAGGCATCCCAGATCAAGAGTCAGATTTTCTAGTTTTAGCAGGTTTTTGTCCCTCGGTTTTAGGAAGCATCTGTCCTGGTTGTAGTGTCTCATATCAGAGGGAAAGAACAGATTGGAAACTTATTGAGGTCACATTCAAGGAACAAGGAAGGGTAGAACTCTTTTTTTTTTTTTTTCTGATTGGTATTTTATTTTATTTTTTTTAATAATTTTTTTATTTTCCCACTGTACAGAAAGGGGGTCAGGTTATCCTTACATGTATACATTACAATTACATTTTTCCCCCCACCCTTTCTTCTGTTGCAACATGAGTATTTAGACAAAGTTCTCAATGCTATTCAGCAGGATCTCCTTGTAAATCTCTTCTAAGTTAGAACTCTTTTTTATCTAAAGTTCATATGTAATCAAGATCATACACATTGTAGATCCTTTGAAGCATTATGTCATTTTTTTTTTTTTTTTGGCTGACCCTGTAGCATGTGGAAGTTCCTGGGCCAGGATCAAACCAGCACCACAGCAGCGACCACAGCCACTGCAGTGACAATGCCAGATCCCTAACCGGATGCATCACAAGAGAACACCAATTATGTCATCATTAAAAGTTTGTCAGCAAACCTTCCTCAAGCCTGATCTGTGTATCTTGGGAAAGCTGTCCAATCAGATGTCATTTGTTTTAATTCTGGGAGACCTTAACTTTCAGGTCACTAGATGTGCAGGTCCAGTCAGGATTCAGTGCTCTCCTTATGTTTGTCACATGAATGCAAGAGTCTATTCCTTGGAGTTTGGTGGCGCCAGGGTTTGATTATCAGTATCTGATAGGGCCCTCTCCAGGGAGGTTGAGGAGAGTCCTTTTTTTTTTTTCCTCTCTCTCTCTTAAGGGCTGCACCCACAGTATATGGAAGTTCCCAGGCTAGGGGTCCAATCGAAGCTTCATTTGTCAGCCTATGTCACAGCCACAGCAATACGGGGACTGAGCCGTGTCTGCAACCTATACCATAGCTCACAGCAATGCCAGAACCTTAACCCACCGAGCAAGGCCAGGGATTGAACCTTCATTCTCATGGCTATTAGTCAGGTTTGTTACTGCTGTGCCACGATGGGAACTCCTGAGGAGAGTCTTTTTGGAAGTGTCTTTTCCAATAGACGAAGTTTCCAATTTCCAAAGGTCTGATGCTTAAGGTCTTCAGTCTCCCGAGGGTGCACTGTGAGATCACTCTAGCGAAGTGTGATCATTTACAATGGAAGCAATTAAGCCTTTGCAATATTGGATTGTCTCTCCTTTAATCAATTATGAGTCAAAAGAATAAGGAGCCAAGTGCCTTGGAGGTCCTGTGGCTGTTTCCAAGGGTGAGAGTCTATGAGTTCCAAAAGGTGTGGATCTGAGATATAGAAGGGCCAACAGCAATGTTTTGGCCAAGGAATTTGGAGGGCTCCTACAGATTTTGCCAAGTGAGTCCTAATAATGCCATAAGTGTATTCGACTAAGCTAGAAGACTGAGGATGGCCAAGGAGGAATCTCCTATCATCCCTGGGCATGAGAGCCCCTCCTTCTGGTCTCCCAATTCTATTTACTTGAGATTTATGTTCATTAGTTTTTTCAGCATACACCTAGTTATTCTGTGACACCAGCTGGATGTCCTACAATTCAATTCAACTCTGCCAATATTTACCTAGAGGTAACATCAGAGCCCACAGGTTAAGGGCTCAATCACACAAGGCTCTCCCCTCACCTCCACTTCAGACTCCAATTGCAAATACAGGTTGTCATCTGTGCTTCTGACCAATCAGTGATAAATTAAAAACCCCTATCACCCTTCCCCTGAGTTTGATTAATTGGCTAAAGCAGCTCAAATTGTTCAGGAAAACACTACTACTTACTAGATTGCCAGTTTATTACAAAGGATATTAAAGGATATGGATAAACAGCCAGAAGAAGATATACATAGGGCCTAGAGTTTATGGAAAATGTGTGTAGAGCTTCTGTGCCCTCTGGAGGTACAACTCTCCTAGTATCTCCATGTGTCCACCCTGGAAGAGCTACAAGCCCTATAGTCCATGGTTTATTATGTAGGCAGAGCTGATTAAATCACTCATCATTAGTGACTGATTCAACATTTAACCCCTCTCTCCTCCCCAGAGATAGGCAGTGAGGTAGGCTATATAAGTGATACCATATGATATCACTTGTATGTGGAATTGAAAATATGGCCTATCTACAGAACAGAAACAGACTCACAGACATGGAGAAATGACTGGTGGTTGCCGAGGAGCAGTGGGATGTCCTGGGAGTTTGGGGTTAGTAGATGTAAACTATTACATTTAGAATGGTTAAGCAATGGGGTCCTACCGTACAGCATAGGGAATTATATCCAAACTCCTGGGATAGACCATGATAGAAAACAGTATTTTAAGAAATAAAATTTAAAAATAATGTGTATATATATATATATATGACTGAGTCACCTTGCTCTACAGCAGAAATCGGCACCACTTTGTAAATAAACAATGCTTTAAAAAATAAAATCCATTCTGTAGGCTGCCTGTAAGATTTCAGTTAGTTTTTTTTTTTTGTCTTTTGTCTTTTTTGTTGTTGTTGTTGCTATTTCTTGGGCCACTCCCGCAGCATATGGAGGTTCCCAGGCTAGGGGTTGAATTGGAGCTGTAGCCACCGGCCTACGCCAGAGCCACAGCAACGCAGGATCCGAGCTGCGTCTGCAACCTACACCACAGCTCACAGCAACGCCGGATCGTTAACCCACTGAGCAAGGGCAGGGACCGAACCCGCAACCTCATGGTTCCTAGTCGGATTCGTTAACCACTGCGCCACGACGGGAACTCCCTCAGTTAGTTTTTAAAAGCTTTTGGCCACAGTATACAGAAGTTCCAGTGCCAGGGATCAAACCTGAACTACAACAGTAAGCCAAGGAACAGCAGTGACAAAACTGGATCCTTAATCCGCTGCACCACCTTGGAACTTCTGCCTGCTGAAAGGTTGAAAGTAAATAGTAATAGAAAAGAATAGAATAGAAAGTAAATAGATGGAAAAGATTTACCAGGCAAAAAGAAAGCCAGTGTGTAAATATTAAAATGAGAAAACAATACAGTTCAATAGAAACAGCGTTTTTAGAAATGAACGGGTGCTAGCAGTGATCAAGATAAAAACATAAGACTATTACTGGCTCACTCATCCTTGTCATTTTATAATTTGACCATCAAACATGGTAGTATGTCATATCTTCTATTATCAAAGCAAAGATGTCTGATATTTTCTATTATCAAAGCAAAGGTGGAGTTCCCGTTGTGGCTCAGTGGTAACCAACCCTACTAGGATCCATGGGGATGCAAGTTTGATCCCTGGCCTCACTCAATGGGTTAAGGATCTAACGCTGCCATGAGCTGTGGTGTAGATCGCAGTTCCAGATGGGATCTGGTGTTGCTGTGTCTGTGGCATAGGCCCGAAGCTACAGCTCTGATTCAGCCCCTAACCTGGGAACTTCACATGCCACAGGCGTAGCCCTAAAAGACAAAGGAAAAAAAAAAAGCAAAGGTTTGCCCATAAAGCTTTTTATTCTTCAGATTTCTTCTTCTCCCCCTACCCCTCACTTCTCCTTGTCATCCTCCTTCTTCCTTTAATCTTATGGAGGGAAACAAAAGTATCTCAATGTTTTATTTTGAATTCCTGTGATCACTGTGTAAGGTTGAACACACCCTCTTTTTCGGCATTGGATTTGGCATTTGGATTTCCTCCTTTATGTTTTACTGTCTCATATCCATTACATATTTATACCTGATTTGGCCAAAGGGGGAGATTACTACTCAATGTGTATAATTAAACATAAATTTATGAATGAAAGTAGAACAATACTGATCAGGCACAATATCCTTGAGGAAAGCTAACTTCTGATCTTATAAGGTTCTTGGGAAGCAGTTTCTAGTAGTTATATTGATTGTAGAGGCAAGAGTGGGTTTTACATCACCTTTAGAAATGTGAGTTGAGCTAATTACAGATATGAGAGTGGGTTATTCTGGCCAGACTTTCTGGGTAGCTGATTTTCAGGAATATTGGGGGCTATCTCTGGTCAGTTTTCAAAGGCACTTTCACAAAAGCAAATTGATTTATGAGGGTTTCTTGTTATCATGGGTATGGAACTGTCACTTTCCCAGGAGCATAAGGACTTTTTGATACTCAGCTCCTCATATTGAAGATATTAAGCTTTTATCTCTCTCTCTCTTTTTTTTTTTTTGGCTTTGCTTTTTAGGGCTGCACACCCAGCATATGGAAGTTCCCAGGCTAGGGGTCTAATAGGAGATACAGCTGCCAGCGTATATCACAGCCACAGGTTAAAGGCTCAGTCATACAAGGCTCTCCCCTTACCTCCACTTCAGGCTCCAATCGCAAATTCAGGTTGTCACCTGTGCTTCTGACAAATCAGCTATAAATTAAAAACCCCATCACCCTTTCCCTGGGTTTGATTAATTGGCTAAAGCAGCTTGAAGAGTTCAGGAAAATGCTACTACTTACTAGATTACCAGTTTATTACAAAGGATTTTAAAGGATATGTACCTACACCACAGCTCATAGCAACACCAGATCCTTAACCCACTGAGTGAAGCCAGGGATCAAACCTGAATCCTCATGGATCCTAGTCAGGTTCGTTAACAACTGAGCCACGAAGGGAATGCCAAGCTTCTATCATGTTTAATTTTTTTTTTTCCATTTTGTCTTTTAATTTGGAGACATCTTCAAATGTAAAAATCTATAGTTTGTCAAATTCCCTTGTCTTCTTTATGCTTCCTCTTCTTTTCAGTTTAAAATCTTTCACTAATCACAGCACCGGATGAGGAAGTTTCCACTTTTTTTTTTGTCTTTTCTAGGGCTGCATCCACAACATATGGAGGTTCCCAGGCTAGGGGTCTAATCGGAGCTATAGCCTCCGGCCTACGCCAGAACCACAGCAATGCCAGATCTGAACCGAGTCTGCTACCTACCCCACAGTTCATGGCAACGCCGGATCCTTAACCCACTGAGTGTGGCCAGGGGTCAAATCCAAATCCTCATGGTTCCTAGTCGGATTCGTTAACCACTGAGCCACGACGGGAACTCCAACGTTCCACTTTTTATCAGCTCTTATTTTCAAAGAAACTCTTCATATTGATTTGTCGTAGCTTCAGTCCACATATCTTGCTTCCTCTAATATCTCAAGCTCCATGAGGTCAGGGTTTATATCATGTTTTATTCCCACAGCACATGTGGTGTATGTGAGGTAGGTGAGACTGCAGTACAAAGACTGGGTTGGAACAGGAGTATGAGAGCGCCTGTTGTGGCTCAGCAGGTTAAGAGTCCGATGTAGTATCTGCAAGGATTCTGGCTCCATCCCTGGCCTCGCTCAGTAGGTTAAGGATCCAGCGTTGCTGAAAGCTGCAGTGTAGGTTGCAGCTGCAGCTCGGATTCAGTGTTGCTGTGGCTCTGGCATAGGCTGGCAGCTGCAGCTCTGATTTGACCCCTAGCCTGGGAACCTCCATATGCCACAGGTGCAACCATAAAAAGGAAAAGAATAGGAGTTCCTGTCGTGGAGCAGTGGTTAACGAATCCAAATAGGAACCATGAGGTGGCAGGTTCGATCCCTGGCCTTGCTCAGTGCATTAAGGATCTGGTGTTGCTGTGAGCTGTGGTGTAGGTTGCAGCTGAGGCTCAGATCCCACGTTACTGTTGGCTGTGATGTAGGCCAGTGGCTACAGCTCCGATTAGACCCCTAGCCTGGGAACCTCCATATGCTGCGGGAGCAGCCCTAGAAAAGGCAAAAAAAAAAAGAGGAAAAAGATAAAGGAAGAGGAGTATGAACTTTAGACTGAGCGACAACAGACCATCTGGTGGGGTAAGAGTTAGTAAAGGGTTGATGTAAACCAAGGAGAGGCTGGATGCAGGAAAAGATTTAGGAAGAGGTAACTGAGGATCCAAATTTGATAGAACTCAACTGGTAGGCAAAATTTATTCTTTTGGACAACAAATTTCTATCATATTTAAAAAAAAATCTACCTTTTATTTGGCATTAGTTCAGTGGATTGGAAATTGTAGAGTCCTCTTGTGGGGTCTTAGTAAGGGGTGATGGTTAAACATAAAGACTGGTCTTATGAAAAGAGTCCCTCACAACTGAACTTAATAAATCCCCGGGGAGGATTAGAAGACAGAGGACTCAGGTGGCAGCATTATTTAAATGGCTACTTCTGAACATAGCAGACAGGAGTAACCATAATTAGAGTGCTTACTCTAGGAGGGTCCCTAAAGGTGCATAAATCCCCAAGCCTTACCTAGGACATCCTATGGGTAATCAAAATCACAAGGTGTTTTTCTTTCCCCAAAAGATCCTCAAAAAATTTTGTGAATGTCATATTGAATTAAAAAGCAGGAGTTCCCGTTATGGCGCAGTGGAAACAAATGCAATTAGGAACCATGCGGTTGCAGATTTGATCCCTGGCCTCGCTCAGTGGGTTAAGGATCCGGCGTAGGCTGGCAGCTGTAGCTCTAGCCTGGGAACCTCCATATGCTGAGGGTGCAGCCCTAAAAAGACAAAAAAAAAAAAAAAGAATTAAAAGGCAGAAAGTCCTACCTCTCATTATGTGAACCTCTCATTATGTGAGATAATAAACTTCCTCATGATGATAAAAGAAAGGAAAGGAAAAGGGAAGGGAGGAGGGAGGGAGTGAATGAGGCAGGGAAGAGAGAAGGAAGGTAATTTTTTTGTTCTTTTCTTAGGGCAGCACCCATGGCATATGGAGGTTCCTAGGTTAGGGATCTACTTGGCCCTACAGCTTCCAGTCTACGCCACAGCCATGCCAGATCCGAGCCGCGTCTGCAACCTATGTCACAGCTCACCGCAACACTGGATCCTTAACCCACTGAGCAAGGCCAGGGATCGAACCTGCAACCTCATGGTTCCTAGTTGGATTCATTCCTGCTGTGCCATGATGGGAACACCTGAAAGATAATTTGAAAAGGAAGAGAAAAGGGAAGGGGGATTTCCTGTTGTGGTACAGCTGTTTAAGAGCCCGACTAGTGTCCTTGATGATGTGGGTTCAATCCCTGGCCTCACTTGGTGGGTAAGGATTTGGCCTTGCCACAAGCTGCAGAGAAGTTCACAGATGCAACTTGGATGCTGTGTTGCTGTAGCTGTGGTATAGGCCTGGGAACTTCCATATGCCTCAGGTGCAGCCCTAAAAGAGGGGGAAAAAAAGGGGGGGGGGGGCCAGGAAAGGAAAAAAAAAAAAAAGGGAGAATCAGGGAAGGAAAGAAAAGATAAGCAAAAGGATAAAGCAAGCAGCTTAGAAATGAAAAGTCGGGAGTTCTCTGGTGGCTCAGTAGGTTAAGAAGCCAGCATTTCACTGCTGTGGCTCAGGTTGCTGCTATGACATGTACTCTATCCCTAGCCTGGGAAGTTCCACATGCCTCAAGCATGGCCCCAAAAAAGGGGAAAAAATGAAAAATTACATTTAGTTACTTGACAGATGTAGAGAAGAGAGGCTTAGAGTCTGGATTTCCTTGAGAAAAATGCTCTGCCATTTACCGACTATTGTACAATGCTGTGACTTTAGCTTGGAAAATTACCTGGAAACCACCTAGTTCAACTCTTTGAATTTTTTTTTTTTTTTTTGTCCATGCCCAATGAATGCAGAAATTCCTGGATCAAACCTGTGCCATAGCAGTGACCCCAGCCACTGCACAGACAACACTAAATCCTTAACCACTAGAATACCAGGGAACTCCTTAACTCCTTAAATTTTTAAAGTAAAAAAAAAATCAAATGCTCAAAGGTTAAATTATTAAAGTTAGTACCAGAGCTGGAGCTATAATCTAGATCTTCTGATTCATAAACTAATGATATGTACAGTACAATATGCTTCATTACACACTCCAACCTCAATAGTGAATGGATAAGAGAGCACATCTTTGTTTAGCTACATCCTAATAATTCTGTGTAAGATGATCTCTCTGGATGAATTCCTGAGGATGTAATTAATATTTCCCAGTAGTACTAGCATCAAATTTTCAATTCCTTATACTCCTCCTATGATAAAATTTTGCTAGGCTTTGGGAAGAAGATAAATCATTTATGGATAGCTCTGATAAATATATCCTTCTCTTCCTATGTATTACAAAGTAATGAATGGATTTGCAGCTAAAGTTTTTAAGAAAAGATGGCTTTAGTGGCTTAAGCATGACTTTTCCTGTTAGGATATACTATTCATTTGCAGGGGTAAAAGACAGAAACCAAACAGGAAATGAGATTGATTTTATTTGGATCAAAGTATCTTAGCCAGGTTGTCTTGCCTTAGATTTTTTTTTTTTTTTTTTTACCTTTTGTGCCTGTGGCAAATGGAGGTTCCCAGGCTAGGGGTCAAATCAGAGCTATATAGCTGCCAGTCTATGCCAGAGCCACAGCAAGGCCAAATCCTTAACCCACTGAGTGGGGCCAAGGATTGAATTCGCATCCTCAGGGGATACTAGTTGGGTTTGTTACTTTTGAGCCATAAGAGGAATTTCTAGGAAGTGTTCTAATTATATTCTTTTACATATAGCTGTCCAGTTTTCCCAGCACCACTTATTGAAGGGACTCTCTTTTCTACATTGTATATTCTTGCCTCCTTTGTCATAGATTAGTTGACTGTAGGTGTGTGGGTTTAAGTCTGGGCTTTCTATCGTGTTCCATTGATCAATATTTCTGTTTTTGTGACAGTACCATACTGTTTTGATGACTATAGCTTTGTCGAATAGTCTGAAGTCAGGGAGCCTGATTCCTCCAGCTCAATTTTCCTTTCTCAGGATTGCTTTGGCTATTCTGGGTTTTTGTTCTTCCAAATTTTAAAATATTTTGCTCTAGTTCTGTAAAGAATGCCATTGGTATATCTTTCCATCTGTTTGTATAATCTTTGATTTCTTTCATCAGCATCTTATAGTTTTCAGAGTGTAGGCTTTTTGTTTCTTTTCTTCTTCTTTTCTTTTTCTTGTTTTTTAGGAATCACCTGAGGTATATGGAAGTTCCTAGGCTTGGGGTCGAATCAGAGCTGCAGCTGCTGGCCTACACCGCAGCCAGAGCAACGTGGGATCTGAACCAAATCTGCGACCTATAGCACAGCTCACAGCAATGCCTGATCCCCAACCCACTGATCGAGGCCAGGGCTCAAACCCACATCCTCATGGAAACTAGTCAGATTCATTTCCACTGTGCCACAAGGGGAACTCCCTTTTGTTTCTTTAGATAAGTTATTCCTAGGCATTTTATTCTTTTTGAAGCGATGGTAAATGGGATTGTTTCTCTAATTTCTCTTTCTGATCTTTTATTGTTAGTATAAAGAAATGCCATCAATTTCTGTGTATTGATTTTGTACCCTACAATTTTACCAAATTCATTGTTGAGCTCTAACGATTTTATGATGATGTTTTTAGGATATTCTAGGTATAGTATCATGTCATCTGCAAACTTCTTCCTTTCCAATTTGGATTCCCTTTTTTCTTTTTTTCTCTTAGACCTTCTAAAGTCATGTTGAATAGTAGTGGCAAGAGCAGGCATCCTTGTCTTGGTCTGATTTTAGCAGGAATTCTTTCAGCTTTTCACCATTGAGAATTATGTTAGCTGTGTTATCATATATGGCCTTTATTATGTTGAGGCAGGTTCCCTCTATGCACACTTTTTTGGAGGATTTTTATCAGAAATGGGTGTTGGATTTTTTTCGAAAGCTTTTTCTGTATCTATTGAGTTATTTATTTATTTATCTTTTTAGGGCTATACCTGTGACATATGGAAGTTCCCAGGCTAGGAGTCGAATTGGAGCTGTAGCCACTGGTCTACACCACAGTCATAGCAACGTGGATCTGAGCCGCGACTATAAACTACACCAGAGCTCGCAGCAACACCAGATCCTTAACCCACTGAGTGAGGCCAGGGATCAAACGTGAGTCCTCATGGATGCTAGTCATTTTCATTAACTACTGAGCCATGATGGGAACTCCCCTATTGAGGTTTTTGTTCTTCAGTTTGTTACTGTGGTGCATCACACTGACTGATTTGTGGATAATGAAAAATCCTGGCATCCCTGGGGAAAATCCCACTTTACAATCCTTTTAATGTATTGCTGGATTCAGTTTGCTAGAATTTTGCTGAGGATTTTTGCATCTGTGTTCATCAGTGATATTGGCTTGTGATTTTTTCTTGGGGGTATCTTTGGTTTTGAAACCAGGGTGATGGTGGCCTCAAATAACGACTTTGGGAGTTTTCTTCCTCTTCAATTTTTAGGAATAGTTTCAGAAGGATAGGTATTAACTCTTCTCTAAATTTTTTAAAGAATTCACCTTTGAAAGCATCTGGTCCTGAAGTTTTGTTTGTTGGAAATTTTTTAATCACAGTTTCAATTTCAGTACTTGTGATTGGTCTGTTCATCTCTTCTTCTATTTTTGTCTTGGTCTAGTCTTGGAAAATTGTATTTTTCTAAGATTTGTCCATTTCTTCTAAGTTGTCCCTTTTATTGGCATTAGTTGTTTGTAGTAGTCTCTTATGATCCCCCCCCCCTTTTTTTCTGTCTTTTTAGGGCCTTACCCTTGGCATATGGAAGTTCCTAGGCTTGGGGTAGAATCACAGCTGCAGCTACCAGCCTACACCACAGCAACAGCAGTGCAAGATCCAAGCTATGTCTGTGACCTACACCACAGCTCACAGCAATGCCGTATCTTTAACCTACTGAGCAAGGTCAGGGATCGAACGTGTGTCCTCATGGATACTAGTCAGGTTGGTTACTACTGAGTTATGTTACTTTGTATTTCTGTGATGTCCATCGTAACTTCTCCTTTTTCATTTCTAATTCTTTTTTTTTTTTTTTTTTTTTTTTAAGACTGCACCCACAGCATATGGAGATTCCCAGGCTAGGGGTCCAATAGGAGCTGTAACTGCAGGCCTATACCACAGCCACAGCAACACAGGATCCAAGACACGTCTGCGATCTACACCACAGCTCACGGCAATGCCAGATCCTTAACCCACTGAGTGATGCCAGGGATTGAACCCGAAACCTCATGGTTCCTAGTCAGATTTGTTTCTGCTGGGCCATAGTGGGAACTCCCTCATTTCTAATTTTATTGATTTGAGTCTTCTTTTTTTTTTTTTTAATGTGTCTGGCTAAGGGTTTATCAATTTTGTTGCTCTTTTCAAAGAACCAGATTTTAATTTCATGATCTTTTAAAAGTTTTTTTATTGAAAAAAAAAATTTAAATTATAGTTGATTCATAATGTGTCAATTTCTGCTATACAGCAAACTAACCAGTCTTACATATATATATATATATATATATTCTTTTTCTCATATTATCTTCCTGCATGTTTTTTTTTTCTTCTTTTTTCTTTTTTTTTCCTGCATGTTCTATCACAAGAGACTGGATATAGTTCCCTGTGCTGTAGAGTAAGACATCATTGCTTATCCATTATAAATGCAAAATTTCTTTCTTTCTTTTTTTTGTTGTTGTTGTTTCTTTGTCTTTTTGCCATTTCTAGGGCCGCTCCCGAGGCATATGGAGGTTCCTAGGCTAGGGGTCCAATCGGAGCTGTAGCCGCCAGCTTATACCACAGCCACAGCAACGTGGGATCTGAGCCATGTCTGCGACCTACACCACAGCTCACGGCAATGCCGAATCCTTAACCCACTGAGCAAGGCCAGGGATCAAACCCGAAACCTCATGGTTCCTAGTTGGAATCGTTAACAATTGAGCCATGACGGGAACTCCGAAATGCAGTATTTCTTGATTAAACTAGATTCCTCAAGTAACAATCCTTTATTACCTTACCTTAGGCTTGATGGAAACCTCTCAGTTACAGAATTAATTTATAGAAAACATAACAGCTTGTGAATGCTTTCAAACTTTTCAGTATCAAAGATTTTGCAATTGAAGTTGCATGCCAAGAGCTCTCAGAATGTATGGACTTGTAAAATAGCCAGGAACAAGATAAATAGGGTATAGTAACAAATCAGAGGAAGGTGGTGACTGTTTTAAGACAGTGAATGTATTTAATCACACTAAATTTTATACTTAAAGTGTTATACTTTTCTTATATATATTTTACCGCAATTCTCTCAAGTGTATAGAAAAAAGATGAAATCAAAAAGCATAATGCAAAAAAGTCTTTTCTTTTTTTTTTTTTTTTTTGACTATGCTTGCAGCCTGCAGAAGTCCAGGAGCAGGGATTAAACCAGAGCCACGGCAATGCCAAATCCTTAACTGCTAGGCCACCAGGGAACTCCTGCAAAAAAAATCTCCTTTATAACAGCAAGAGAAATTAGACTATCTAGTAAGAAAATTATAGCACTGTGTAAAAAGACTGAAAAATTATAGCACTGCGTAAAAAGGCACTGTTGTACAGTGGAAAGGAATCTGACTAGTATCCGTGAAGATGCTGTTTCAATTCCTGGCATAGCTCAGTGGGTGGGGGATCTGGCATTGCCATGAGCTGTGGTGTAGGTTGAAGATAAAGCTCAAATTGGGCGTTGCTGTGGCTGTGGTGTAGGCTGGAAGCAGTAGCTCCAATTTGACCCCAGCCTGGGAATTTCCATATGCCATGGGTGTGGCCCTAAAAAGCAAAAAATAAAATAAAATAAAATAAATTAAAAAATTAAAAGGCATAAAAGAATATCTGAATACATGGAGAGATTTTGTGTGCTCCTGGAGTGGAGGACTTAATGTAAAAACAAAACAAAACAAAAAACCAAGGAAGTTTTCTTTTAATTTATCTAGGCATTCTGTGCAATGTCTTAAAAGAATTTATACACACATATACTATAGCCAAACACATGTACACACAGTTTGTGAATGCTTTCAAACTTTTCAGTATCAAAGTTTTTGCAAATGAAGTTTGATACTGAAAAGTTTGAAAGCATTCACAAAAAAATTGATTATAATGCCACGGGAGTGGCCCTAGAAAAGGCAAAAAAAGACAAAAAAATTGATTCTGTATTATTAATTATCTGGAATGAATTATTCAGTGAGTAGTATTGTGCAAAGTGCCATCTGGAAAGTATACTCTTAGAATTTATCTTACACCAAAATTAATTCCAGGTGGATCAAGAATGTAAACATAAATCAAAATAAAAACTAAGAAAATCTAGACCTATCCTCTCCAAATGTACTAAAATCTTCTTTTTTTTTTTTTTGCTTTTTTTAAGGCCTCACCCAAGGCATATGGAGGTTCCCAGGCTAGGGGTCCAATTGGAGCTACAGCTGCTGGCATATGCCACAGCCACAGCAATGCCAGATCCAAGCTGCCTCTGCGACTTACACTACAGCCACAGCAACGCCAGATCCTTAAGCCACTGAGCGAGGCCAGGGATCAAACCCGCAACTTCATGGTTCCTAGTTGGGTTCACTTCCACTGCACCACAATGGGAACTCCCAAATGTATTAAAATCTTAAACAGGCATCACAACACTCAGAAATTCCAAATGACAGATAGACTGGTAAAGATGCAAACCAGTCCTCATAATAATCAGTAAAACCATAGTAAGGTGTGTCTATATACCCACCAGAACGGTTGAATTTTAAAAGGTTGATAAAACCACATGTTGGTGAGAAAGTCAGCAATAAAAACCTTTATGTAGGGGGATGTGCCTGGGCTGTGGGATGGAAATCCTGTGAAATCAGATTGTTATGATGATTATACAACTACAGATGTGATAAATTCTTTGAGTAATAAAAAATTAAAAAAAAAAAACAACTGTATGCACCAGTGCTGGGAATATAAAGTGATACAACTTCTTTGAAAAATAGTTTGACATTGAATGTATTCTATGACTCCAAAATTCTACTCCCATTCATTCAGAAGAATATAATTTTTTTTGGTCACACTCTCAGCGTGTGGAAGTTCCCAGCCAGGATCAAACCCAAACCATAGCACTGACAATGCCAGGTCCTTAACTGCTAGGCTACCAGGAACTTCAGAAGAATATAATTTATTAATAAAAAAAGAATATCTGGAAGAGCAGATTCATAAAAATAACTTATTTTTTCTATTTTTATTTTTTTCTTCTTAATTTTTATTTTATAAATAACATACTTCGAATAGAAGAATAAATATAGGAGTTCCCCTCATGGCTCAGAGCTAATGAACCTGACTAGTATCCACGAGGATGCAGATTCGATCCCTTGCCTTGCTCAGTGGGTTAAGGATCCAGGGTTGCTGTGAGCTGTGGTGTAGGTCAAAGATGCAGCTCCAATCCCGAGTTGCTGTGACTGTGGTGTAGGCCAGCGGCTACAGCTCAGATTGGACCCCTAGCCTTGGAACCTCCATATGTTGAGGGTGCAGCCCTAAAAAAAAAAAAAAAAAAAAAAAGCATGAGGGGAAAAACATCACGTTGAAGAAAAATTAATCAATGGTTGATCTATTGGAGAAACAGAGAATTTTATTTGAGCCAACCTGAAGATCATAACCCAAGAGACAGAGAGTCTTTCAGGAAACTCTGCACACTGTTCCACTTGTTAGAACCCAAAGGCACATTTATATACATTTCAGACACAAAGGACTGCCCATCGAAATGACACGCTGACATTTTACATAAAGTTCACCAAAGATACATAGCCTAGATCTACAGGTACCAAGAGAGCAAGAGGTCACCATGACTCCCCACCGCATTAGGAAATTATCTTCTCAGGAGTTACGTAGCTGCAGTCAGAATAAGGAAAAAGAAGTTGATCTTTATGCCTAAGCACACTTTCCCATCTTTGAGGAGGTCTAGTTAATTATAATGCAGGTGCCCATTGCACGTTAGAAGGGTCCAATATGAGCAAGGAATATGTTCTGCTTACATTTTCTTATCCTGCCTGAAAACATAAGTTTTATTCCATCAACCAGCATATCAGTGATTATTATCTGTAAGTAATGGCTTAATGATAATATTTTATTTTATCTTTCAGAATTTTTCTCATCATCTAATGAGCATTTATTATTTTCATGACAAGGAAAACAAAACAGCATGTCTCAGCATGCTCTGACTCTTTTTTCTAAGATGTGCGATGCAGTAGGTTGGCCTCCTGTGGCTTTTCCAAAGAAGTAGTAATTGGTGATCCTCCACATACTGAGCAATTTTACCTCACATAATGAATATCTGATAGTTGGGTTTTTTAAACGAGGGGGGAAAAAAAAAGAGGAGTTCCCGTCATGGCTCGATGGTTAATGAATCCGACTAGGAACCATAAGGTTGAGGGTTCAATCCCTGGCCTTGATCAGTGGGTTAAAGGTCTGGCGTTGCCTTAAGTTGTGGTGTAGGTCGCAGACGCAGCTTGGATGCCAAGTTGCTGTGGCTGTGGCATAGGCCGGTAGCTACGGCTCCAATTAGACCCCTAGCCTGAGAACCTCCATATGCTCAGGGAGCGGCCCTAGAAAAGACAAAAAATAAAAATAAAAAGTGAAGGAGGGCAAGTTCACACTTTAATCTGTGATTGAATTACATAGATAGTAGGTCTTCTGTAAATTTTTTTGTTTTTATTTTGCTTTGTTTTGTTTTTATCTTTTTGCCTTTTCTAGGTCTGCTTCCCGTGACATATGGAGGTTCCCAGGCTAGGGGTCTAATCAGAGCTGTAGCCACCGGCCTACACCAGAGCCACAGCAATGGGGGATCCAAGCTGCATCTGCAACCTACACCACAGCTCAAGGCTACGCCAGATCCTTAACCCACTGAGCAAGGCCAGGGATTGAACCAGCAACCTCATGGCTCCCAGTCAGATTCTTGTTAACCACTGTGCCATGACGGGAACTCCTATAAGTTTTGACTAGGGAAAAAAAAAAAAAATCCTGTAGTTCTCTTGTGGTAGAGCGGGTTAAGGATACTGCATTGTCACTGCAGTGTCCCAGGTCACTGCTGTGGTGAAGGTTTGATCCACATGCCTTGGGTGCGGCCAAATAAAAGAAAAAAAAAAAAAGGAAGAGAAAAAGAAAAACATTTCTGTAATGTGTTAAATTCTTCAGATGGTTTATTTGGGAAAAAATCCATTTTAACTTAGAAAGGAAAAACTCTACCTTAGATTTATTGCCTGGAAATGTACTAATTAAACTAACAAAAAACATATTAACAGGAGAAGGCACATTTTTTAAATGTGCAGAGGGGTTCACAGAAAAGAAGTGAAACTCAATGAGGCAGAGCTTATATGCCCTTTCAACCAAAAAAGGGGGGTTGAGCTTCAAGGGACAAAAAAATTGTAGGGAAGTGAAACTAATAGAAAATAAGGGCTATTTTAGCAAGATTTCGTTTATGCAAATTCGTCTTTTTAGGGTGGTACCCATGGCACATGGAAGTTTCCAGGCTAGGGGTTGAATCAGAGATGCAGCTGTTGGCCTATGCCACAACCACAGCAACGCAGGATCCAAGCTACACTACAGCTCCCCGCAACACCAGATCCTTAACCAACTGAGCAGGGCCAGGGATCAAACCCATGTCCTCGAGGATACTAGTCAGGTTCATTACTGTTGAGCCATAATGAGAACTCCTACAAATTCATCTTGGTGTAGGCTCCCTGTCTTTGATGAGAACCACTCTTCTCTCCCAGTTGGGGTGAGGGTGGAGGTGATTCTTAAGGCTTTCAGTTCAAAATAATCCTTATGCCAACATGGCATATTGGGGTGGCATATCCTGATCCTTTTCAAATGACTGTCCTACAAAATAACACAACCAGTTATTTTACCAGAAGAATAGGTTTATTCAGCAATAGCAGAAAGATTGCAATTACAGACAAACAAGCTATAGCAAAAACCATAGGCAAGACCAATTAGCAAAGGAGAGGAAAGTTACTATAAAGAGAAGAGGAAGTTGGGAGGGGTGGTTTTGAACAAAAGTGGAACAAAAGTCAGGGTGGCCCAGCTTTTCCCATTGGCTGAGCTTGTTGCTGGGCAAGAAGAAATCTTCCTGTTGAGGTCTGTAATTGATACTTCCTGTTGGAGCCTGTAACTGGTCTTGCTTGAGGGCTCCCCATTCTGGTCTCTTAACTCCATTTTAAATGAAGTTTCCTTTATTCTGTTTCACAAAAGAGAAATGAATAAAGTTGGAGTTCCCTAGTAGGGCAGTGGATTAAGGATCTGTTGTTGTTACTGCTGTGGCTTGGATTCGATTCCTGGGCTGGGAACTTTTGAATACCATGGGCACAGCCAAAAAAGAAAGAGAGAGTATAGTAAAAATACCTGTGGCGTTAAAAAAAAAAAATCAACATTCTGTACACAGAATTCATTGTTGTGCAGAGTTTATGCTCTTTGGGGAGGCAGGATGACAGCAGTTATGAACAGAAACTCTCATATTCTAGCAGTGTGCTCTGGGGCAAATTTATTAATCTTTTTGAGCTCAATTTCTTCACCTTTAAAATAGCGTTGTAAAGATCAAAAGAGATAAGGCACACTTAGCAAGATGTCTGGCACATGGCAAATGATGAATGCTGCAAGTAAAATTTTATGTTCCTCTTTAGAAGATATTTATTTCATAGCAGTACTGACTCCTTGTATCAGGCAGAGTTTTGATGATAGAAGCAGAAATACCATGAATAATTTATTAAAGAATTTATTATAGGTGTTAGACCTTAGACAGTTATGGTAACTGGTTGAGAAGTCAATGCAAGGCTATTGCCTCTGTATTGTATAGGTCTTGAAGTCATCCAGGCTGCTAATCAGGGAAGCTGGGTGCAAAGTAGGGAAAAGCAAGAACTAGCCATAAGGAAGGGGAGTTCCCAATGTGGCTCAGTGGTTAACAAATCCGACTAGGAACCATGAGGTTGCGTGTTCGGTCCCTGGCCTTGGTCAGTGGGTTAAGGATCTGACGTTGCCATGAGCTGTGGTATGGGTTGCAGATTTGGCTCAGATCCCACGTTGCTGTGGCTATGGTGGAAGCCAGGGACTACAGCTCCAATTCGACCCCTAGCCTGGGAACCTCCATATGCCGCGGGAGCAGCCCAAAAAATAGCAAAAAGAAAAAAAAATTAATTAAAAAAAAATAGAATCCATAAGAATAAACTTGAAACCACAAGGCTAAACCATGCTGTGGAGTGAACTGCAGGAGAAGTTGGTACACTTTGCCATGGAATTACCCAAGCATTTGGCCCAGGACTAGGAAAAGCTGAAGGAGGAGATATGGGGTGTGCTTGAGGAACTATGGATTGGGTGCTACTATACCCCCACAAGGCATGTTAGCAGACGGATGACAATATGTACTCACTAAGACAATGCCTGACACACTATATACTGACTTTCAATCTAAAAAACCGAGAGCTTTTGCTTAGGCCTTCCCAAACATGCCTGTAATTCTCCTGTGGCCAACCGTAACTTAGAATCATGCCAGGAAAGAAGTTCTGAGAAAGGTAGTTTGAACTTCGGTTAACACATTCCAAAGACATACTACTTGTATCATTTATGATCCTGTCAACTTTATTATTTATTTATTTATTTATTTTTGCTTTTTTAGGGCTGCACCCTCAGCATACGGAGGTTCCCAGGCTAGGGGTCGAATTGGAGCTAGAGCTGCAGGCCTATACCACAGCTACAACCTACATCACAGCTAGCAGCAATGGCAGATCCTCAACCCACTGAGCAAGGCCAGGGATCGAACCCGAAACCTTATGGTTCCTAGTTGTATTTGTTTCCACTGTGCCACGATAGGAACTCCTGATCCTGCCTACTTTAGTCTGAAAATGAAAACTTAGAGGAAAAGACCCACCACAGCATTTAGCATTCTAACCTTTTTTTTTTTTTTTTTTGGTCTTTTTGTCTTTTTAGGGCTGCCCCTGCAGCATACGGAGGTTCCCAAGCTAGGGGTTGAATTGGAGCTATAGCACTGGCCTATGACACAGCCACAGAAGTATGGGATCCAACCCTCATCTTCAACCTACACCAGAGCTCACGGCAACACCGATGCTTAACCCACTGAGGGAGGCTAGGGATGGGATACACATCCTCAGGGATGCTAGTCAAGTTCACTTCCACTGAGCCACTACAGAAACTCTTGTCCTGATTTCCTGTATGGAAATAGAAAGAAAGGTTTAGGATAAATTAGGGAGTCCAAGGATAGCAGATCTATTTAGGGCAAGGATTCAGGTGTGTCAGCTAGTTAAGATCACACAAAGGGGCAGCCAGTACAGAAAGTCAGGAATCCAATGTCTACAATATCCCGTGAGTCAAGAACTCTTCTAAGTTATGCTTCAGTAATTAGCCAGGTAAAGTTATGAAGTGCTTCCATTCTCTGAAAAGATTTCCCATTTTGTGTGATGATGTTACGACCAACATAATGCACTTTGGTCTGAAAATTGGAGTTTATCCTTTGAGAAGTTATGTTCCTAATGTGCAAATGGAGGGAATCAATTCTTGAAGACTTTCTATCTGGAGAGCATAACAGAAGACTACACATTATATAAGAGTTTTCCTATCTCTGGGTCTCATAAAGGGATAAACTAATTGATAGAGGTCAGAGATGCCATACTATAAATTTCTAAAATGGCTGTAAATTCTTCAATGAATTTCCCTTTTAGAAGGATTTAGAAAGTTCTTAACTACATCATGCAAATCTGATCTTGACCAAAGTTTGAAGCTAAAATGTCAGGTGCTTGGTCATCATTTTTACCTATGTTATGACATTATGAAGGGACATTGTTTAGTGAAAGGGGTACATTGTTTAGTTTAAGAAGGAGCAATGGGGAGTTCCTGCTGTGGTGCAATGGGATTGGTGGCATCTCTGCAGCACCAGGTGGCAGGTTCAATCCCCAGACCAGCACTTAATGTTGCTGCAGCTGCAGCATAGTTCAAAATTGCGGCTCAGATCTGATCCTTGGCCTGGGAACTCCATATACCTCGGGACGGCCAAAAAAAAAAAGAGGAAAAAGAAGATAAAAGGAGTAATGGAGTGAAGGGAAGAGGATCTAGGAAAGAAGAGGAAGAGCAGAATGAGAGAGAGGAAGAGAGTTCCCGTCGTGGCTCAGTGGTTAATTAATCTGACTAGGAACCATGAGGTTACGGGTTTGATCCCTGGCCTTATTCAATGGGTTAAAGATCTGGCTTTGCTGTGAGCTGTGGTGTAGGTAGCAGACATGGCTCGGATCCTGAGTTGCTCTTGCTGTGGAGTAGGCCTTCGACTACAGATTAGACCCCTAGCCTGGGAACCTCCATATGCAGCAGGTGCGGCCCTAGAAAAGACCAAAAAAAAAAAGAGAGGGAGGAAGAGACCAAGGTACAGGGGTTAAGGAGGAAAGTCAATCTAGGGTTAGGAAATTTTAAGGTTGGATTGTAGCTACTCCACACTGGGGTGGGGGGAACATGCCTGCCCTTGGCATATGGAAGTTCCTGGCCAGGGATTGAACCCACATCACAGCTGTGACCTGAGCCACAACAGTGACAACAGTGGATCCTTAACCTGCTGGGCCACTGAGGAACTCCAAGATCCTCCATATTTTTATTAGCCTTTCCTGAGGTGGTCATTAATGGTAGGAATTTTATAATTATTCTTTCTTTTTTTCCTTTTTTGGCCACACTCATAGCATATGGAAGTTCCTGGGCCAGGGAAAGAATCTGAGCCACATTGGAACTGTAGCTGCCAGCCTATGCCACAGCCACAGCAACTCGGGATCCAAGTCGTGTCTGTGACCTACACCACAGCTCAGGCAATCTGGATCCCGGAACCACTGAGTGAGGCCAGGGATCAAACCCTCATCCTCATGGATACTAGTTGAATTCATTTCCGCTGCACCACAACAGGAACTCCGGAATTGGATCTTTAACCCATTGCACCAGGACCAGGGAATGAACCTGCAATGCCAGAGAAGAGCCTGATCATTAACCCACTGTGCCACAGTGGGAACTCCTATTATTTTTCCTTTGGAGGCTCTTCATGCTGTTGTCTGGCTCAACAGCGATAGGTTCTAAGGGGACGGCTGATGTGGCTGTTCTGGTTGAGCAACGCAGACAAGGACATATGGAAGGTCGCTTGTGAAGCATGCATTACTAAGGCTTAACTACGGTGCCTGCTTGCGTCACTCCTTGCCCTTGGCAGGGTGGCTGCAACACATATTTGGACATGAGACACAGAGAGGAGATGTTTACTCCTTTGCTACGTCCCTCCTTGGTACATTGTTTCTGTCACATTTTTCCCACCACCAGCCCCTTATAAGCAGAACTCCTCTTCACAGTCTGGGCTGACATCATCTTGAGCCCAACCCATTTGTTCCAGATGCCTTAATATATTTCTCTTGCTTTACCGACTCCACCTTGTGTGTTCCTTCCTCAATAAACATAACAAATAGGCCCACTGCTTGGACTGCATAGCAACTGAAGTGTCAAGTACTTTCCAACAAAGCAGAAGAATTTATAACTTGTGACAAGTAAGGAGACAGGGAGAGAGTTCTCAAAGCACAGGACAGTGTTAAGCTAAGGGCACATGCATATTCTCAAATGGGCAAGTATGATCTTCCCTGCAGAGATGTTCTAGATGAACAGTGTGATAACAGGCTGGAATAGACTTTGCATGCTCAAAACAAGCCCTGCCCTTGGGGCGGAGATTTTAGCATTAAAATGAGGCAAAGGATATTCTGGGTTGATGAGATCCAGGCACCTAATTAAGTGAAGTCACAAGGGTCAGTATCATCAATCCTTAGGCTCCACTTAGTCTGGTAGTTGGGGGCTCCAGGTGGTTTGGATCCTGCAAAACAGCACAAGAATGTGCTTCAGGCTGATCTTTACCTTTGAAAGAGAACTGAGAGTCTTTGTGATAGACTTATTATCTTTTCTATTTGTTCCTGCCTTCTTTGTTCTTTTTGAAATCATTGATTACTGAGACCTATTATTTGTTTCCAC
The DNA here is from genome assembly GCF_016906955.1 of Phacochoerus africanus. Taxonomy (NCBI): domain Eukaryota; kingdom Metazoa; phylum Chordata; class Mammalia; order Artiodactyla; family Suidae; genus Phacochoerus; species Phacochoerus africanus. The sequence goes on along the minus strand of NC_062550.1, from coordinate 46,150,055 downwards.
ATCAAGACCTAGGAAGCCATAGGTTACCTTTCCCCTAGTCATCAGTAAAGAGAACACAGAAAGGTTCTGGAATTCACACTCTGGTTCTTAAGCTTGTCCTGGGCGTGTTACTATTTCTGCCTGATACTCAACTTCTGAATGATGTGATATAGTCTTGTTTTACCCAATTCCTTCCTTACTACTGTCTCGCTAACAGTCCCATTTGAAAATAAGGATTATTGGGAGTTCCCATTGTGGCGCAGTGGAAAAGAATCTGACTACTATCCATGAGGATGCGGGTTCGATCCCTGGCCTTGTGCAGTGGGTTGGAGATCCAATGTTTCCATGAGCTTGGTGTAGGTTGCAGACTTGGCTCAGCTTCTGAGTTGCTGTGGCTGTAGTGTAGGCTGGCAGCTGCAGCTCCGATTTGACCCTTAGCCTAGAAACTTCCATATGCCACGAGTGTGGCCCTAAAAAGCAACAAAATAAAAAACTAAAATGTAGATTATTGAAATTTTGGAAACTTCCAACCATTTGTGTCTAAAATGGCAAGGAAATGGATTATATTATTTATGTCTCAGTGTCCCCAGAATAACCCCTCAAGTTCTAAAATGTTCTTGGTAAGATTCTGCCAGAGCTTGCTTTCTTTCTTTTTCTTTGTTTGTTTATTTGTTTGTTTGTTTGTTTCTTTCTTTCTTTCTTTCATTATTTATTTTTCATTACTCAATGGATTTATCACACCTGTACTTGTACAATGACAGAGCTTCTAACATTTAGTGTTATTTTTCCCCACAACTCTGAGCCCATATTCAAATGATAGGAACAAACATGAATAAGTGGGCCAGGAAAATGTCTTGGACCATATGAGCCCAATTCACCTATGAGAACCCAGATGGTGAAAACAAATGAAATCAAGAGGATTGCACCACAGACAATAAAAAGAATAAAGGTCTAGGTAGCTCTTCAACACAGACAGCAGGTCAGGAGTAGGGTTCACTCAACCATCCAGTACTTGCAACTTGAGGGGATGTGAAAAGGAGTCTCGGGTGTGTTGTTCTCTTTCACGTAGTTGGGGGCCAAGCAGCAGAGGGTCCCATCCTGATTGGAATTGAAGCACTACAATTTAAGAAAATGGGCCAGAACACTATTAGCACAAATCTTTATTGGAGAATGCTGGGTATGAGCCACCTAACTTGTGATGAAAGGCCAGTAGAAAGAAAATCCCCCTCTTGGAAGAGGCGACACCCCAAATCACTCACGAGAAGCGGTCTTGATGCAAACAGCAAGAGGATTTTTATTCCAAGAGCGCTGGGGCCCACAGTCATACGCCACGCAGGGGTAGAGGACTGCGGCCCCGAGTGCGGAGTCAGGATAGTTTTTATGGGATTCACAACAAAGCCCGGGGTTCACAGCAAAGCCCGCGCTTCACAAACCAATCATTTCAAAATATCACAAACCAATCATTTTAAAACTTCGCGAACCCGTGCTTCGTGGACCAATTAGTTTTAATTTGTTCTGGAGTTACGTGTTTGGGCTTGTACCTGGGAGGGGGAGACATATTGTCGCCAAGATATGTTTACCAGGATTTTCAACATTTTATGGCACAGCCGATCTTACTGGGGTCGGTTTAGCGATTAACTTCCCCTCCTTTCATCTTATGCAAGCAGCTTTACAGAAGCCAAACAAGCAGTTAGGGACCCTTCTCCCTGTTATCTCAAGCAGTTTCAAGAAGTTTCATGCCTAGAGGCACGTACTCAGGGACCTGTTTTCTCTTCTTTTTTTCCTCCACATAGTTTTGTACAGAACAGAAAGCAAGCCCTAAAACAGCAAGAAGTATGGTCTTTTACCTATAGGGAACAGGGTCTGGAATTCGAGGGCATTTAGAGCTTTTTATTAACTTCCTGGGTTCTGGGAGGGTTAGGTCGCATTTTCATCCTTTCAGTGAAAGAATGGCATCTTAGCAAGAGAGGTCCATCGAAGTTGGCTAACTTGGGGAATTGATGGCCGAAGATGGTTCCTTGGGAAGGAGAGGAATAATTCTTGTGAATCGGTAGCCATTGTTTGTCAAGAGGAATGGGGGTGATAGGTAAGGGCTATGGTCAAGTGCAAAAAAGGGTGAGGAGGAACTGTTGGAGGGACAAGGACCACTGTCCCATGAGAAGACCACTGTGGAAGATTCTCTGTCCTTTAGTCTCTCACCATCTTCAATATCACCTTGGATATCACCTCTGAGAATGAAAAGACCGGACACAACTGGGCTAAAGTTCAGTCCTTAAAAACCAGTTGCCTGTAGTGGCAGAATTTATCCCCCTTAACCATGAATCAGAAAAGAATGAATTGACAAGTTAGTAGCAGTCTCCAAGACTCAAAGCTTTCAGCATGTGAATTGCTGGGCTATTTCCTTTTTTGATCGGTAAATTTTGTGGCTACCTTCTCACTTTTTGTTCCTAGTTTTCCAAATTGACCTTGAATTTTGGTTTCCAGATGGTAATTCAACTCACCAGATCCTTTTGAATGCTCAAATAAACACAACAATAAGATCACTTTACACAGATTAAGAAGTAAATACTTATTGTCAATGATAGAGAAAGGATAAATTTCTTGGCATTACTGGACATTGTTATAGTCTTAAAAGGAAGTAATCTGGCAATAGCAGTTACGTTGAAATTACAGCTTAACCTACGATTTTCCTTCTGGGAATCCTTCCAATACTTACCGATTGTTCACAAGTGGCAAAAATCGAAAACAAAGCCAGTTTCACAAGGATAGCAATGAATTTTAAGTAATTATTAAAACAACTTAGAGCTATTACTGTGACATGGAGGGATTGCTAAGGCTCGTTGACTAAAGTAAGAATCAGAGAAGTGTGAATCATATTCTGTTTAATAAAATGGAGAGTAAAATCACTCTGTGTGTATATTAACACATAGTTAAATGAGCATGGAGGAAAGTAATGAAGTGCCCATGGATTAGGGGGAGCTAGTGGTTTATCCTTACACTAATACTACACTTGTTGATTATAATATATTAAGTCTTTTTTTCCTTTTTCAAAGTTTTATTTTAGTACAGTTGATTTACAGTGTTGTGATCATTTCCGCTATACGAAAAAGTGATCCAGTTATACATGTACACATATCCATTCTCTTTCAGATTCTCTTCCCACATAGATTATCATAGAATATTGGGTAGAGTTCTCTGTATACTAAGTCTTTAAATCAGTTTGTGCAAGTCCTTTAACTATTCTTCAGGATTGTTTTGCCTGTTCTTGGTCCTTCGCGTTTGTTTCCAGGCTCGGGCTTACCCATCTGGTCAAATTCAAAGGGTATTTTGCAGTTTATTCTTACTTGATCTTTAACAGGGCTGACATTTTTCACGCATGTGAATGGCTCTCCTTCTCTGCCTGGGTGATATCATTCTCCTAGTTTTTCTTCTCTCTTTCTGGCTCTTCCCACATTTCTTTAAGGTGTATCTTCCGTCACCATTAAACACTGGAGTTTTTCAAGACTTGGTTCTGGGTCTTTCCTCGTTCCACACTTGACATAAACAAATACTGTTTCATAAGTAGAGCTTTATTAACTTATGAAAGATAGCAATTTATTGCTCTGTTATTAATAGTCCAGCTGGTCTCAGTTGTTGAAGAGCTCTTCTTTACAGAACTTTCAGGACCTAATTTCCTTATGTTTTGCGCCTTAAACAAAGGAGCAGGGGTTATTTATAACCTGGAGTCCCTTATGTTGGTTTTCTGTCGCTGACATGACAAATTATCACAGACTGAGCTGGTTAAACAACACCTACTTAGCTCACAGAGTTTCATGTCCAATCTCATTCAGGTTGTTGGCAAATTTTATTTCCTTCTCATGCTTTCTCTGTAGTCCCCTCCGTATTTAAGTCAGCAAAAGTGAGTTGAGCTGTTCTCACGCTTTCAATTTCAGATTTCCCCACGTGCCACATCTCTGCCTTCCTCTCCTATCCTCCTTTTCTGGGTTTTAAGGTTCTTATGATTATGCTGGGATGGCCCACCCAGATGATTTAGGCTAATCTGCTCATTTTAAGTCAGCTGATTAGTGATTTTACTTATATCTGTCAAGTCCCTTTTGTATGCAAGTAACTTAACCATTGAATAACACCAGGAGGTGAAGGTCACAGCGACCAAGCCTACCATATCTGTTAACAGATTTCAAGAATACCATGAATTTGAATGGCCAAACAATTAACTCTATTTTCATTAACCTTTTACTGAAATATACCATTTCCTTCAATAATAAATGTTGGCAGCAAAGTGCCACAGAAATATAGAAGTATTTATAATAATTTTTTTAACCATAAAAACCACAGGTATTCTTACATCATTAGAATTTTTTAAAAAATGTTTTTTTTTTCTGGGAATTCCCGTCATGGCGCAGCAGAAATGAATCTGACTAGGAACCATGAAGTTGCAGGTTCAATCCCTGGCCTTGCTCCGTGCATTAGGGATCCAGCATTGCTGTGGCTGTGGTGTAGGCCAGCAGCTGTGGCTCTGATTGGACCCCTAGCCTGGGAACTTCTATATGTCACAGGTGCGGCCCTAAAAGGACAAAAGACCAAAAAAAAACCAAAATTTTTTTTCTACAAAAGTTTTTTGGCTGCACCCATGACATGCAAAAGTTCCAGAGCCAGGAACTGAACCATACCACAGCAATGACAATGCTGAATCCTTAAACTGCTGAGCCACCAGGGATCTCCGAATGCAGATAATCTTCAAGTATCATGTCTATCACTTTCAAAATCATAGTTGTGATTAGATCTGCTGCTAGATCTTATTTTGTTAATAAACACACCACATAGTTTAAAAAATGATTTGATAACTTTCATATTGAATTAATTTCCTTTGTAATCTTATGTATTTTTATTTTTTTGTTTTGTTTTGGGGTTTTTTTTTTTTGGCCATCACATGTGGGAAGTTCCCAGGCCAGGGACTGCTGCAGTGACAATGCCAGATCCTTAACCCACTGCATCACAAGGGAACTCTGTTATGTATTTTATTTTAAGCATTCTAAAACATGATTCTAACAAGGGGTCTATTGGCTCCACCAAACTGCCAGAAGGATTTATAGCACAAGAAAGGAAAAGAATTTCTGCCTTCAGGAATAGTTCTCCTACCTAAGGTTGAAATTGGGTTACTGCCATTTCTATTTCCAATCCAAGCAAGCAATTTCAGTGGAAGGCATTCCCTTAGGCAGAAAGTACACACAACATTTTTGCTCATATGTCATTACGAGAACTGAAATGTGGCAATACTTAGCTGCAAGGGAGGCTTGGGAACATGTTCTCCAGTTAAGTGACCTGGTACCTCCCTAAATATTCCTAACAGGAAGGAAAAGCAGAATATAGAGGACAACCAAGGAAAGAAGAAGAAAACCAATGACCTCATTTACCTTTTACATGAATAATAAGCATCTTTTGCACAAATTTCTTACTATAGATATACCAGTGACATCATGCACTTTTCTAAAACATGTTTTATAAGTTCAGGAGTTAACAAGTCTTGAACTAAATTATGCTCTTGAAAAATTGCAAAGTAACTTTGCTTTTCAATGCTGTAAAACACAGGGAGAAGATCTGCAATTTATGATGGGGACATAGCATAGAAAAATCTAATCTTTTGGGGAGGTCTTTCTCCAGCCAGACAAGTTGGACTGTTGCAGCGGAAACAGACAAAGGGGCACTCAGAGATGTGGAATAGCAAGGTTTATTCAGCACCATTGAGGGCTCAGAGGAGCTGCTTCCAGAATCTGAGCACCAGGTCTTTGTTCTGGGTAGCTTTTATACAATACAGAATTCCAGGTCTTAAGGTTTTCCCAGGCAAGCAGTCCTGGCCTTCCCCCTTCCCTGAGCAGACAGAGTTCCTGCCTAAGAAGCTGAGCAAGCAAGATTACAAAGCGAAACTGATAAGCAATGCTTGGAGCACCATTAGCAGGGCTGCTAGCAAAGACATAAGGCACGTAGTTGCTGGAAGATTACAAGAAGGTAGTATGTGGCGATCAAAGCTGCTGACAGGCACTTAGCTGCCTTTTCGGGGGTGGGGGGTAGGGGTAGGGGGTTGTTTCTCTAGTTAAGACTCTTACTTCAGGGTAACAGCATTCTTTGGCATGTTGAGTTATAAATATCTTAAAGAGAAGGCATGATTAAAGTCCAGCCCATGATTAAACAACTTTTAGGTCCTAGAGATTGTGTCCTCCCCTTGTGAGTCTCCTTGCTGGTGACCCTTCAAGGGCTGCTGTATTGACGCCTGTCAATTGTACTTTAGGACTGGTGTAAAGACCACACTTCTGGAAAATAAGACAAGCTTTTGCCTGTAGGAGACAGAAGAAAGTCAGCACAATGTGGGCAAGGATACATGGCAGAGAGATCAGCAACTTCATCTCAAATAGAGTTGTAGCTTCCTGGGAATTAAATCTTATTGGGCATTAAGGCTTTCTTAGGCTGTATAGAAGTGGGGTCCAATCAGACTTTCTTGCAACAAAGCCCCACTTTTCCTTGGTTCATTTCTATTTGCTGACCTGTGTGGCTTAGGCTCTGGAAAACCCCTTATCTGAGCCAAGAGCCACCCCCCCCGCCCCCGCAATATTCCAGGAACTGCTTTTAATTGTATATTAAATCATGCAACCATCTAATAATCCTATGAGTTAGTGTTTCTCAGTTTACAGTTGAAAAAACTGAGAGGAGACAGGTTAAGTGATTTTCCCAAAGTTGTACGTCTAGTGTGGCTAAGGCATGATCTGAACTTCAAGAGGGCAAAGGAATACCCTGCCCTCCATACTGAAAGAACCAACCAACCTCTGCCCTTTTTCATTCTTATTCACTCAGATTGGATTCCCTTGTTTACTTTGTTGACTTTCAAAATAGAAGTCAGTTATTTTACCTGCAAAAAATGAGTTTATTCAGGAATAGCAGATGCACTATAACACAGAACAAATCTTACTCCATATTGGATCTATTCCTTTAGTTATAACCTTTGTTTTCTGTTAAGGCTTAGTCATGCTGACTCTGTAACTTCACCTCATTAATCAGTAAAGAAAATGTTGCCTATAGTCTCAAATATACATGACTGCCCTTTTTCAAGGCTCTAGCTCCCAGGCTTGGACCTTTAAAGCCATAGCAATTTTCATTCTTACAGAGATTAAAAAGTTGCAGAAGAGAATGATGTTTGTTTGGGAGGTTTACAGGAATACCAAACCTACTTGAATAGCTGCAAAAACAAAGGTTTATCGTATCTCCTCAGGGGGTCTGGCCTGCCCAAAGAAGTCTGCAAGGATCCGCCACACCTCCACCCTTTAGTATAAAAAAAGTCTGAATTCTAATTTGGGTAAGATAGTTCTTTAGGACACTGATATGCCATCTTCTCTGCTGCCTTTCTGACTAAAGTCATCATTCCATCTCTGAACCGCTCATCTCTCTAATTATTGGCCTGTCAGGCAGCAAGTGGTATGAGTTTGGACTTGGTAATGAAATGCAATTCATGTCAAGTAAGCTATAGCAAAAGCCACAGGCAAATCCAACAAACAAAGGAAAGTTATTTTACGGAGAAAAAGGGAGAATTTGGAAGGAGTTCTTTTTTTTTTTTTTTTTGTCTTTTTGCTATTTCTTTGGGCCGCTCTTGGGGCATATGGAGGTTCCCAGGCTAGGGGTCAAATCGGAGCTGTAGCCACTGGCCTACGCCAGAGCCACAGCAACGTGGGATCTGAGCCACGTCTGCAACCTACACCACAGCTCACGGCAACGCCGGATCGTTAACCCACTGAGCAAGGGCAGGGACCGAACCCGCAACGTCATGGTTCCTAGTCGGATTCGTTAACCACTGCGCCACGACGGGAACTCCTGGAAGGAGTTCTTTTGAAGGAAAAGTGCATTAGTGAAAAGTGAGGGTGATGACACTTTTTCACTGGCTGAGTTGCTGTGGTAGTGAAGCAGAATAAGAATTCAGGTACTTAGTGTAGGAACATGGGCTTTGATATAGTCCCTGATTAATGTCCATGGTTTAAGGTTTGTAAAAACAAATCTAGACAAGCAGGCCTTGCTCATTGGAAGATTAACTATTGAAAGTACATCTGTTTTACTTCAAGATGGACATTAACCTCTGACCTATACCTTTGGCTGTTAGCAAAAGAATGTAAAGAATAGCAAGTCTAAGTCTAGGGAAAAGAACAAAAGGACCATAAAACTTACCAAGCATACCCTAACCCTAAGCTCCTATTGGACAAGGCCCGATTGATACAGGTGCTGGGCAAGGCCAACAGGGAGAAGGACTGATATCCGGGACCCACATTGGTACCCCTGTCTTTTTTCTTTTTTTTTCGAAACTTTATTTATGCTGCCTTTAGGGATATTCTTGGGAATCAGGAAGAAATTACTTCTTATTCATTTTTAAGTACCCAACTTTTAAGAGATAAAACGTCCTTAGAAAATTGGAGGATGGTAAATATAGAACTACCATAATGACCCAGCAATCCCACTCTTGGGCAAAGCTTTCCTTGAAAAAGACATGTGCACGTGTATGTTCATTGCAGCCCTATTCACAATAGCCAAGACATGGAAACAACCTATATGTTCACTGACAGATGAACGGATTAAGATGATGTGAGATATATACATATATAATAGAATACTACTCAGCCGTAAAAAAGAACAAAATAATGCCATTTGCAGCAGTGTGGATGGAATTAGAGACTCTCATACTTAGTAAAGTCAGAAAGAGAAAGACAAAAACCATTTGATATCACTTACATCTGGAATCTAGTATACAGCACAAAGGAACCTTTCCACAGAAAAGAAACTCATGACTTGGAGAACAGACTTATGGTTGCCAAGTGGGAGGGAGTGGGATGGACTGGGAATCTGGTGTTAATAGATGCTAACTATTGCATTTGGAATGGATAAACAAGGAGATCCTGCTGTATAGCCCTGGAAACTACATCTAGTCAGTTGTGATAGAGCATGATGGAGGATAACGTGAGAAAAAGAATGTATACACACACACACACACACACACACACACACACACACACATATGTCTGACTGGGTCACTTTCTGTACAGTAGAAAATTGACAGAACACTTGTAAACCAACTATAATGGAAAAAAATCATTAAAATAAATAAGTAAATTTATCAACAACAACAACAACAAAAGAAAATCAGGATGGTAACTCTTCCTCCCCTTCCCAGTGTCTGTGCTGGGAGCTGTCTGCCTTCCTGCAATGAAGACTTTTGTTTGCCTGTGTGTTCTCCAAGTTCATTCTTTGACTTCATGAATGAGAACCTGGATTCTGGTATCACTAGTCTATTTCTTCTTCTTCGTCTTCTTCTCTTTTTTTTTTGGTATTTTTGCCTTTTCTAGGGCCGCACCTGTGGCATATGGAGGTTCCAAGGCTCCGGGTCTAATTGGAGCTATAGCTGCCAGCCTACGCCAGAGCCACTTCAACTCGGGATCAGAGCCGTGTCTGCAGCCTACACCACAGCTCACAGCAACGCGTGATCCTTAACCCACTGAGCAAGGCCAGGGATTGAACCCAACCTTATGGTTCCTAGAGGATTCCTTAACCACTGAGCCACGACGGGAACTCCAGTGCTCTATTTCTTGAATGAGATCCAAGAGTACATCTTTTCCTGTTTGGACTTATAATTGACAATTTTTCCTATAATTAACATGGATAGATACTTACTGCATGAGAGCTCCCTCTTCTGGCCTCCCAACTTCATTTTGGTGAGGTTTCCCTTCATTTTCACAACTTTCTCCTATCAAAATCCTCCTAGAAAAAGAGCCTATTTCCTTTTTTTCAGAAGGGTCCTTTGCATTAATGGATGATCTCCCTTGTTAGAAACATACATTTTCAGCGCGGAGTTAGAATTACTGAATTGGCAATTTTGCTGGTGATGTTCTTCAGTACCGTTTTAACAAGTCCTTCGCGAGATTCTAATGCAAGCTAAAGGCGGAGGGCCACTGCTGGAGAAGTTTTCTTCATCAGATAACGTGAACATGTTCTGCAAGCTCGGGAGATGACTCGTGAGCCGGGATGGCCCGGACTCTACTTCATCTGAGTGGCACTAGGACCACAGCGTTGCGCGGGGGACCAGGTCTCTCAGCTGCCTTTGCGCACAGGGCGGAGTCCAGCCGTTTCGGGAGCCCGGCCTCTAGCTCGACACGCCCCTGGAGGCGGACCCGAGTTGACTTAAACTCCAGGGCCGCTCCGCAGACGCGTCCTCCCAGCTCGCTCTGGCTGGCTTATACGCCCATCGGTAAGTGAGAGACCTGGTTCCCGGCCGCCACTCGTTCCTATTCTCTGGTCCTCGGCCGGGCGCGGGGCTCCGGGGGCCCAAGTGCCCACGGGCGGGGGCTGGGCGCGCGGCGGGGAGCGCTTTTGTTCTGCGGTGGGGACTGGGTAGCAGTCGGGGCTGGTGGTGGCGGGGGAGACTTGGGCCTCGGGCCCGCGGCTCGCGCGCCCCTCTGGCCACCGCCCAGAGCTCGGCTGGCCCGCCGGCCGCGGCCCGCTGCTCTCCCGCGGCGCGGACGGCCTCGGAGCAGTCGAGGACGCCGAGCGCGACCGGGAGGGCGGCGCCTCGCCGGGTGTTTTCTGTGGATCGCTTTACTCCTCATGGTTGAGGTACCGGTTGGCGACCGCGAAGACGCATTTTCTTAAACTCCAAGACGATTGGTTAGGCTGGTGGATGTGAGAGTAGCTGATGTTTTTAATTGTTTCCTGTCGCCGGCGTGGAAAGAAATTTTTTGTTTTGTATGTGTTTCTCGAATGATCCTTTACTCCCCGCCCCCCATTATCCTGAACCTCCTGAAACTGAATTGCTCAGGTTACGTCTCCAAGTGGCCCGCGAACGCGATTATGCCGGGGATGCTTTCTGCTCCTGAGGAAGTTAGTTCCTCGAGGCATTTTTAAATGCCTAAATGCGCACGGATTTTAAATGTTCTCCAGGGACTGGAATTGCCGAAGCAGATGTCCTTAGGGACCCGAGTTCAGCAGCAGGCTTTCAGGGAATCGTTTCAGTGAAAACAATTTATTTGTAATACTCTAAGTGCCTACTTTCGAAATAAAGAAAATTGCAGGTGATGTGAATGAGCCTGCGTGCATTTTAATAGGCGGGTCGCAGGGCTTGTTTGCGGATTTTCCCTGATTCACCTGTTCACTGTAAATCGAAGTTTTATTGGATGTGAACATACATGAGTTACTTTTTCTTTTTGGGTTTTTTTCCCAGTGCGGCCGGATTCTCATTTACTAATCCAATGAAGAAAAGTGTTTTAGAATAAATAATAGGATAATAATGGTCCAGGAGGAGCGCATATAAATTCTCACTTAAAAAGTGAAGGTATTTTAGGGCAGACCTGGTTTCTTTGTTACTTTACCCTTTTAGTAAGAAATCAGTAAACTTAGTGTGCTTTTGGTACAGCTTTAAGGAACACATCGCTAATAAAAATACACGCTAAAACTTTTAGCGTGTATTTTTTATTGTAAGTTTAAGTGAGTTTTATATAAATAAAGTGTAAGTTTTATATTAAACTGCAGTTATAAAATGTTTATTGCTGTCCCTAGGACCAAAGAAGTAAACACTGTATGCAGGTACTGACTGTATGCATGTACTGACATGTTTGGAGGGAAATGGGAATATACAGAATAATGAAGGAGTAACTATTTAAAGGTAAGTGTGCCATCTCTGAGAAGTTTATTCTAATGTATCTGTAATGAAACAAAATTGTTAATTAAATTGGATCAGCATTGGTTAAATGTTCAATTATAGGATACAATGAGTTTCACAAAGCTTGAGAAGTAATGTGGTTGGCGTAGCAGGGGGGAATTGTTGGGAATTGTTGATCTTTACAAGATAAGGAATGGGAGATGATGGTGAGGTGGTTGATCTAAGTTACTGAGGAAGAGGTTTGCTTAAGATTGTTTTCTATGTGGTCTGCTGCTTATTTTATTTTTTAAATTGTTTGTGGCACATTGGGTTGGGGGAAGGCAGCACAGAGCACATCTCTGGGAGAAGAGAACCATTACATAAAATAACCGTTCCCGTTGTGGTGCAGCGGAAACAATCTGACTAGGAACTGGGAGGTTTCAGATTCAATCCCTGGCCTCACTCAGTGGGTTAAAGATCCAGCATTGCCTTGAGCTGTGGTGTAGGTCTCAGACGCAGGGGCTCAGATCTTGTGTTGCTCTGGTTGGTGTAGGCTGGCAGCTGCAGCTCCAATTAGACCCCTAGCCTGGGAACCTCCATATGCCGTGGGTGGGCCCTAAAGAGACCAAAAAAAAAAAAAAAAAATTCCAGGTAGATATTACATAAGGCCAGAATGATCATTTCCAGGGTTTCCATCCTATAAACTACAAGTAGTGTTAGGAAACCTTCTGTAATGATTAACACCCTGCTTCCTGCAATCAAACTGCTAAATTTCAGGTCTTGCCTCTACCATCTATGCAATCTTGAGGAAATTATTTTACGTTCTTCCTCAATTTTCTCATCTGTGAAATGGGGGCAGCAGTAATACCTACTGTTAGAACGGTGGGGAAGAAGGAGGCAGAGACTGGAGCAATGAGATCTGAAGTAGATTTATCTACCAACAGAGTGGGAAAAAGGAGCAGGGAGAACTCAGGCTCCCTGCTGCTTAGGGAGAAGTTAGTTGAATAGGAAAAGGGGTAGTTTCTATTTTTAGCACAGGTTTGTGATGGAGTGAAAAACAGGGAAGATAGAAGTTGTCACAGTGGAAGGGTTTCTCCATGAGGTTATTTTTGTTCCAAGGCCATCAAACAAAAGAACTAATAACATTTTAGTTCTTTTCCAATCTATAGTTACCACCTAACACTTACCTTGTGCTCCAGGCGGAGATCCTCAAAGAGGGACTGCACTTTATGACAAAACACACAAGAGTCTTACAGTTAGAAAGTGGGGTACCAGGGGGCACTCTGTTCTGCAGAACAAGGGTGCTAGACTTTAGACCCCCCATGACTTGTATTAGGGAAGGTGATGAGATTAGTGGGATTAAGGAAGGTGACTGAGACTAGAGCTCAAAACAAAGCTATCACTTACTGAACTACTAGCAAGGAAGTTACTGGTGCATACCCTTAGGAGGTAGTGCAGCTGTTTATAGAATCACATAGTTAATCTTATCTTGTCTTTGAAGGAGACACTGTACTTGAGAACTCTTGTTACATTTGCATACATGGCTTTTCTGGCTTTGCCACACACCAAGATTGCTTTCTGCAGAGTTCAGCAGCAGAAAGTGTTGAGGTCTCCAACACTACCTCATAGGATTGTTGTGATAAATTAATGAGTTTCATAGATGTAACACACTTGGAAGAGCTCCTGGTACATGGTAAGTGTAATGTCTTGGACACAATAGGAGCCTAAGTTTTAGGGAATTGATCTCAACTCAAGTTTTGAAAAGGTATTTATAAATTTCAAGATTCCCCCCCCCCCCATTTAAATCAGGCTTTCTCCACCCTCCCCTTTACCCCTTGGCTCCCACCATTGGCGTACTCTGAATCGGACTCAACTTGAGCTAATGAGGCAGTGAACAACCCAGTATATAGAAATGTAAGTTAAATTTTACTTTGTAATAAGCCTCGTAAAGAAGTAATCTTCTGAGGAGTTCCGGTCCTAGCTCAGTGGTTAACGAATCCAACTAGGAACCATGTGGTCGAGCGTTCGATCCCTGGCCTTGCTCAGTGGGTTAAGGATCCAGCGTTGTGAGCTGTGGTGTAGGTCGCAGACATGGCTCGGATCCCAAGTTGCTATGGCTCTGGCGTAGGCTGGTGGCTACAGCTCTGATTAGACCCCTAGCCTGGGAACCTCCATATGCCACAGGTGCAGCTCTAGAAAAGGCAAAAAGACAAAAAAAAAAAAAGAAAAAAAAAGAAGTAATCTTCTGGACTTTTGAAGAGTTCTAAATGCTCTTGGGAGGCAGCTATGTAGTGTCTATCCTTGATATCCTAAGTGTGCTTGTAAGTGGAAAAACAATTTTGGAGGCTGGCCTGCTGAGGTAAATGTCTGGAGTGAGATTTTTGTTTATACTTCTATGATGATTGCAAAGATTTAATGACAGTCACTAAGATTCTCTTGAGATTTGTGTTAAATTACAAGACTTCATTTGTAAATAAAATTTTAATTTGTGGTTAAAATTGCAAAGTGTTAAAAGAAATTGTCCACTTAGGTTTTATTTTATTTTATTTTTTGTCTTTTTGCCAATTCTTGGGCCAGTCCCAAGGCATATTGGAGGTTCCCAGGCTAGGAGTTGAATCGGAGCTGTAGCCACTGGCCTACACCACAGCCACAGCAACTTGGGATCCAAGCCGAGTCTGCAACCTACACCACAGCTCATGACAATGCCGGATCCTTAACCCACTGAGCAAGGCCAGGGATCGAACCCGCAACCTCATGATTCCTAGTCAGATTTGTTAACCACTGAGCCACGACGGGAACTCCCACTTAGGTTTTAAGAAATAAAAAATCACAAGCAAATGATTGTTTTTTAAGCCCCAGGGAGAATTTATTGGATCACATAACTTGAATTCATGTAGCTTAACCTTTCAGGTTTGGCTGGATCCAGCATTTGACTCTGAAAGAAAGTTTTAAAGGCTTGAGACACTATCCTTGAGTTCTGCTGTCGTCTTCAGCATCAGCTTCATTCTCAGGCCACCTCCCTTCATTGGGTGACTCTAATATCTCTCAAGTATATAGCCAGTCACCTTCAACTTGCACAGAACATACCTTTTGTCCAGTTGCTCTACCAAAAGTCTATAATGAATTTCATTGGCCTGTGTACATGTCTGTTAGCAACTGGGATTTGTTGTTGTTAAAGGGCTACGCCCACTGCATGTCTTAGTTCTCAGGCTAGGGGCTGAATTGGAACTGCAGCCGTCAGCCTGCACCACAGCCATGGCAGATCTGGATCTGAGCTATCTGCAGCCTCAGCTCATGGCAACCCCAAATCCTAAACCTCACAGAGCGAGGCCTGGGATTGAAACCGCATCCTTATGGATACTAGTCAGGTTCTCTAGTCAGTTTTCCAGTTTTTTTTTTTTTTTTGTCTTTTGTGTTTTTTTTAGGGCTGCATCTGCAGCATATGGAGGTTCCCAGGCTAGGGGTCTAATTGGAGCTGTAGCCACTGGTCTACACCACAGCCACAGCAACGCCAGATCTGAGTCACGTCTGTGACCTACAACTGCAGTTTACAGCAACACCTCATCCTTAACCCACTGAGCAAGGCCAGGGATCAAACCCTCAACCTCATGGTGCCTAGTCGGATTTGTTTCTCCTGTACCATGATGGGAACTCCCAATTTTACTTCTTAATTTCCAGTCTGGATGCATTTTACTTCTTTTGACGGTTTCCATGGCTAGAACCTCTCAGTGTTGAATAAATAGAGCAGATAATTCTTGATTTGTTCCTGATCTAGTCAAGGGAAAACATTCAGTCTTTAAAGCTGTAGAGTTTTTGTAGGTACCATTTGTCAACTTGCAGAAGTTCTCCTGTTTCTACTTTTAGAGTTTTTATTTGAAAGGGTGTTGGATTTTAGAATTCACATGATTTCAGTCGTAGTAAATGCTTTTGTTACCTCTGCTTGAGATTGTGTCTTTATATTGATGTATTATATAACATTGGTTTGACCTAAAAAAAAAATCAGTCTTGTGTTTCTGGGATAAGTCCCACCTAGTACTTGGCCATGGCATATAATTATTTTTATATACTGTTGTATTTGGTTAGCTAGGATTTTGTTGAGGATTTTTGCCTCTATATTGGTCCGTAGTTTTATTGTGATTTTTTTTTTTTTTTCCAGCTCTTGCTATTAAGGTTACCTTGCCTTAAAATTGATTTGGGAAGTATTCCCTTTGTTTAGGTTTCAGAAGGGTGTTTGGAATGGGTTTTTAAATCTTTAAATTCTTGGTATGAATCACTGGAAAGCCATCTGGATCTAATAACCATTTCTTCTTGGGTTCTTTTTTCATCACTGATTCAGTCTCTTTATAGGTCTTCTCAGATTTCCTCTATCTTCTTGAGTCAGTTTTGGTCAGTTTGTCCTTTTGGTTTCTGCTTCCATTTCCACTGTATGTGAGGGAGGAAGTTTACTCCCCACAGCACCAACAAGCAATTCTCTGGGGACACGAGTTGGGTGTCCTGTAGTTCAACTCAGTTCGACACTGTCTACCTGGAAATGGCATCGGATTCCTCAGATTGAGGTCTCAGTACCATAAATTGCCTCACCCCCTACTCCAGACACACAAGCCCACATTGTCATCAGTGCTTCTGACTGGGTACAGATTGGAGGTTCCCAGCACCCACTCCTTGCAATTCAGAGACCCATCTCAAGTCAAGGTTGATACCTGTACTTTTGGTTTTTTGTTTGTTTTTTATGTTACCTGTACTTTTGATCAGCTGATGGATGAGAGCTTTCCAAGACCCTTTCCTCTGTTCAGTTAATTTGCCAGAGCTGCTTGCAGAACTCAGAAACATTTTACTATTCACTAGAGTACTTGTTTATTGCACAAGCTATTGTTACATAGTATTCAAGTAAATTTGAATACCTAACTGGTTTTATTCAGTAGTTCCTGAGTTGAGGAGCATCCCCTCTAGTAAATAGGAGCTCCAGGGGAGAGGTGCAAAATGGCAGGCTTTTATAGAGACAAGGAGGTTACTGGCAAAAGAAAAGAAGTATTGTTTCAGGCAAGGTTACCTCACTAGTGTACAGCAGGAAATTCCAGAAATGTAATTCCTGAGAGATGTTGAAACTAGAGTTAAATCCTGGTTTGTTATCCTGGGGGCATGTGGCTGCAACCTAGGGCCTGGTTGGTCTTTGGGGTTTTTTTTTTTTTGTCTTTTTAGGGCCGCACCTGCGGCACATGGAGGTTCCAAGGCTAGGGGTCGAATTGGAGCTGTAGTCACTGGCCTACGCCACAGCCACAGCAACTCAGGATCCAAGCCGTGTCTGCGACCTACACCACAGCTCATAGCAATGTTAGATCCTCAACCCACTGAGCGAGGCCAGGGATCGAACCCACAACCTCATGGATATTAGTTGGGCTTGTTAACCACTGAGCCATGATGGGAACTCTCCTCTTTTTTTTTTTTTTTTTTTTTTAAATACAATAGGAATCATCAGCCAGATGGAAGAGATGTGTAGGGGGTGGTATGTCAGAAGGTGTGTCTCCCCAGATCATGTGTTCACCAACCCTGTCCTTTTGGGTTTTTATGGAGACCTTTTTACAGTTACGATTGATGAAACCTTTGCCATTGGCTATTGATGCATCCTCCAGCTCCTCTCCTAATCCTGGTGGGGGAGGGAAGGGTGGGAGTGGTACTGAAAATCCTCTGGTAGGTTCTCCTCTGCATCCAGCCCCCATTACCTCGTTCACTTAATGAAAGTCACCTCATTGACATAACAGAAGACACCTTTATCACTCGCTACTTGGGAAAATCACTCCTCACTACTCAGGAAAATCCAGCGGTTTTAGGAGCTCTGTGCCAGAAGTGGGGATGAACACCAAATAACATTTCTTACTATAAATTACTGTATCACAGGGGGTTGTCCATTTCATCCACATGATCGAATATATTAGCATAGAGTTGTTCATCATATCTCTCGTAGTATTTTTTGTTTTTGGTTGCCCCACTGCATATGGAGTTGTCAAGCCATGGATCAGATATGAGCCCAGCTGTACTTGGCAACCCAAGCTACAACTGTGGCAATGCTGGATCCTTAACCACTGGGCCAGGATGCTGCTGATCCCTTGGTGTCTCAGTAGGAACTTGAGTAACTTTTTTTTTTAAATGCCTGAACCCACAAGATGTGGAAGTTTCTGGGCCAGTGATAGAATCTGAACCACAGCTGTGACCTACTGCCACAACTGCTGCAACTCCAGATCCTTTAACCCACTGCACTGGGCAGGGAACAAACCCTTGCTTCCACAGCCACCTGTGTCACTGCAGTCAGATACTTAACCCACTGCACTACAGTGGGAACTCCAGTATCTTTTTTTTTTTTCTTTTGAGGGCCACATCTGCACTGAATGGAAGTTCCCAGATTAGGGGTCAAGTTAGAGCTACAGCTTCCGGCCTACTACATAGCCACAGCAATGCCAGGTCTGCGCTGTCTGTGACCTACACCACAGCTCCCAGCAACGCCAGATCCTTAACCCACTGAGCAAAGCCAGGGAACAAACTCATCAGCCTCGTGCTGAGCCACAGTGGGAACTCAGTTTTTTTAACGTAAGGTTGGGTACTAAAGTCCTTATCCCTGATTTTAATAATTTGAGTCTTGTCTTGGTCAGTCTAGCAAAAGTGTTATCATTTTTTTGTTGATCTTTTCAAAGACTTGTGGATTTGTTCCTTTTCTCTATTTTTGTATTCTGTCTAAAGTTTATGACAGCAAAGGATACAAATAGGATCAATGGAAAAAAGATATGCATAGACAAGAGTTCCCTTGTGAAGCAGTGGGATAAGGATCTGGCATTGTCACTGCAGCAGCTTGAGTCCCTTCTGTGGCACAGGTTCAATCCCTGGCCCAGGAGCTTCCACAGGCCTTGGGAGCTGGGGGGGGTGGGGGGAATGTGCATAGGCAAGGTCCATAGAGGTCAAATGCGAGCTTCCAGATTGTCCCTTCATGAGAGCTGCATGGACATGCTTTCTGTACATCTAGAGACTGCAGGAACACATGGTTTCAGGAAGCAATTATGTACAGTAGAAATTCAAGACCCCAAACATTTGTTTACATAGGTTACAGCAATATTTGCTGTTAGAAACTAAAACAGAAATATTTCTAAATTATTTTATTTAAAAGAATAAATCCTTACATGTTAATGCAAATGTTTTCCAAAACAGCAGAAAAACAGTAGTGAAAAGAGTGGCATTGCTTTGTATTTTTGCAAATCTCTTTGGTGTCTGGCTTAATTAAAAAAGAGTTGGATTCTCTTTATCTGCTTCTGCATTCAGTTTCTTGCTGCATAGTAGTTGAAGTAGACAAAGGCTATTTATTGGATGACAGAAATTGATGTCTGGTAGGTCACTGCTTCATTATGTCTCTAAAGATCACTGCCGCATCTTCCATCAGCTTTTAGAGTTGCCCTCTGTGTGATCATGGTCTTTGGACAAAGTGTTGTGGCTGGGGTGGCTTAGAGCATGGGATTGTCCATTTTACAACCGAGCAATTGCCATTCCTTTTCATCCAGCAAAACCTGAACAGCTCCTCTTTGCTGCTGGGGAAGGAAGACAGTGCTGATCATGGGGGCTGGGGGTGCACAGGAACAGTTAATCTAATTTACCCTAGACTGTTGCCACCATCTTCAGTATATCCACTGCCCAATGGAACATCTTTTTGTTTCTTGGGGGTGGGGCGCACCTGTGGCACAGACATTTCCGGGCTAGGGGTCAAATCAGAGCTACAGCTGCTGGCCTATGCCACAACCACAGCAACATGAGATCTGAGCTTTGTCTGCGACCTATGCCACAGTTCATGGCAATGCCAGATCCTTAACCCGCTGAGTGAGGCCAGGGACTGAACCAGTGTCCTCATGGATACTAGTTGAGTTTTTAACCCCTCAGCCACAATGGGAACTCCTGGAAGATCTTAATCTAAGGACACTTACACACGGAGCACCTGCTAACTTTGGGAGTGGATGTCCTTGGAGCTGTGTCCTTGGGCAAAGGCCTGAATAACCTCATCCTGTTGGTCATGATTTTTCATGGATTCCTGATTAAGGGGAAGTGGAATGCTTATATGTATTTTCTAGACTGGAGCTGGCTCTGAATTTTAAGTGTTTGCTGGCTCTCTCTCTTCCTTTACCTGACCTTGTTAGATTCTGTCCTGTATTTCTCTCTCTTCTGGTCCTTGAGATCTCACTCCATCATTAATCTCAACCCTTAGTTTATGAACTGTGAATCTTAACCCCATGACAACAAAATGCCTGTTGAGGTTCTTGGGGTCCTGTCAACAGAACCTGGGATGACCAGAGCAGACTGGTTATAACATGCCTCTGATGACAGGAGTCGCTAACAGCAAGGAAGAGATTTGATCACATTTCTCTTCAGAGGCATTTCAGCATGCTTCCCGAGAACAGTTCAATTCTACTTGAGTTTGTCTACCTCAGGAGTCACAGAATTGGCTCATTCATGTTGTAATAAGTGGTAGTTGTCTTCTGATACAGTTTGTAGGCTAACAGAATATAGCAACTTGTTCCTGCCTAGCAAACATGAGTCCTGTGTACTTGAGGC
Source organism: Phacochoerus africanus (assembly GCF_016906955.1). NCBI lineage: Eukaryota > Metazoa > Chordata > Mammalia > Artiodactyla > Suidae > Phacochoerus > Phacochoerus africanus. The sequence continues at coordinate 46,129,834 of NC_062550.1, read as the reverse complement.
AGTCGTCAGATTTCCGGATCTTTGGAACATGTTTCCTCGAGGTGGGTACCTGGAGGGCTCTAAAAATGGGTTGCCAGGCAGAACTCCAAGAAAGGACAACTGACTTCTTCCTGTGTGTTCTCTGATCTTTAATTCCCATTTACAACTATAAAAGATAGTCTGAAACTTGTCTGACCTCTGCTATAAAGACAACAAACATAGTATGAACCTTCTAGCCCCAGTGATATAGTCATATTGCCCTGAACTTCTTGCTGCCCATCGTGATATGTGATAGCCAGCAGCCCAAGCTAGACCTCGATTAATTAGTCAGGAAAAGTAGTGCAATTTATTTGCACTTCTCCTTTCTCCCAGGGAAGAGAAAGTTGACGGCATCTGGAACATCTGGCTGTGGCCTGATCATCCTGCCAAGAGCTGCTGTCTAGTACCACGTACCCAGTGTTACCTAAGAGGAAGTGTAATTAAGCAGGGTTTCTGATTGAGTTGACCTGTGCTTCTGGAGCCAGATAACCTGAAGGGTGGGAGGGTAAAGATGTTGGTGAACAGCTTCACCACCGTGGTGCCCCATGAGCTTTTTAGAGGGCTTCACAGGCAAAGCTAATCTTCCTCTGACCCTTGCTTTGGCACAGGTCCTGCAAAAGTTGATAAGCAGCTTCCTGAGAAAAGCAGCAAAGTAGTTTCTCCTCTGCCTAGTCAGCCTCCCTTCCCTTGGGATATAGCTGCAGGCTATGAAGTGACTAGTTCTCAGCAGCCTATTTTCTATCCACCTCAGGATTGCCCTGGGGGACTAGGAACACTATCCCTGATGTTGATTTTTCCGTTTCAGTAATAATTCATTCGGTCGGGTGTCTGCAGCAGTATAAGGAGCAGACCTTAGATTAGGACAGTGGGACTTTAAGCCCTTCAAGCCACATTGCGCATGCTTAGGACTGCTTGGCTTCCAGCATTTGTTGTGACCCTTAAATGTCATAGTGTATCAGAGCATTCAGCACAGTTTTTTTTTTTTTTTTTTAAATGGGCCACACCCACATCATGTGGAAGACTCCCAGGCCAGTAATTGAATCCTAGCTGTGATGCTACACCAGGGACCAAACCCTCACTTCTGTAGCAGATTCTTAACCTGAACCTGTAGTCACATTCTTAACCCACTGTACCACAGTGGGAACTCCTCTGCACAGTTCTTTTCTGCACAGTAAGTTTTCAAGTGTTAGCTGTTCTTAATTATAGAGTTGTAGTAGAAACATAGTTTGGAATAATCTATTGTCTTTTGGTTGTGCCCTTAGCATGCAGAAGTTTCCAGGCCAGGGGTCTAATCCATGGGACAGCTGTAACCAGAGCCACAGCAGTGACAGTGCTGGATCCTTAACCCACAGAACCACAAGGAAACTCCTAGAATAATCTTTTTTTTTTTTTTTTTTGGTCTTTCTAGGGCTATACCCACTGCATATAGAGGTTCCCAGACTAGGAGTCAAATGGAATTGTAGCTGTTAGCCCATGCTGCAGTTACAGCAATGCTAGATCCTTAAGCCACTGAGCAAGGCCAGGGATCAAACCTGTGAACTCATGGATGCATGACAGGAACCCCAGAGTAATCTAATTCTTGAAAGCCTATTCAAGGACTCATAATCTTAATTTCTTCTATGACTAAAGACACCAAAAGCCAAAGCTAACTTGGTTGAGTAAATCTTGATACGTTTGGAATTTCTCAGGAGTTTAAATAAGTATCCATAGCTTTTCCCATTGCAAATCACTTTCCAATGAAAAATACTAGCTTTCCTCAGTTTAACCACATAAGTGGTTTTAAAAACACATTTAGATGTGTAACTAATGCCGTAAGGGATAAGGTACCAGAAGAGGCCTTTCACCTTCTGAGACAGCTCACATTCTAGTCTATGGGGTGTGTGTCTATCTAAATAAATCCACTTCTTAGCTACCACAAATTGGAACAGACTTTTTCAGGTATGAGAGAGTTTTTAAAGAAATGCTTACAGAAATGATGTGATGTTTATGGTTGATACAAATGTGAAGGGAAGGGTGGAGACTTTCCCATCTACAAGTTTAAATAGGGCTTCTCTTTAACTTAGTGCTCAACAATTATGTATACCTTTTTAATAATTTAATTTTGTTGGCTGTACCCGCAGTATATTGAATTTCCCAGGTCTGGGATCAAATCTAAGCTGCAGGCTCAGTGGTTAATGAACCCGACTAGTATCCATGAGGAAGCAGGTTTGATCCCTGGCCTTGCTCATTGGGTTAAGGATCTGGCATTGCCATGAGCTGTGGTATAGATTGCAGATGGCCGCTTGGATCCCTCATTGCTGTGGCTGTGGCGTGGGCTGGTGGCTACAGCTCCAATTTGACTCCTATATGCTCTGGGTGTGGCCCTAAAAAGACAAAACAACAGCAAAAAACAAATCTAAACTGCAGCAGTGCCACATCCTTAACCCACTCTACCACAGTGGGAGCTCCAACTTTTATTCATTTGACATTGATCAAAGCCTGCTAGACAGTTGTCTAGATACATACCTTTTGGGTCGCCCTGAGACTGTATTTTTAAAATCCTCTGTCATCTTGGCTTTTAAGAGCATTATCTTTCGCTATAGTAATGTTAGAAGAGTTCCTTCATGGCTCAGCAGTTTTAAGAATCTGGCATCACTACTCTAGCTCTGGTTATAGCTATGGCATGGGTTTGATCCCTGGCCTGGGAACTTCTGCATGTGTGGCCAAAAATGAAAAAAATATACCGTTTTCTTTGATTAAATTAATGGTTACCCTTGCATATAAAATAATTCTTAATGTGGCCTAATTTTTCCTTGTATGTCTCTTTCTTACTATTTCATCTGACCCAATGTACCCCTGGCTATGGCAAACCATAATAGTGTTAGGTTTGTTGAAGGAGGAACGCATGAGGCCAAAATTGGTGCAGCAAGAAATTAACTGAAGCATCTGTGAGAGGTGAGCTGAGCTCAAGATAGCATCAGCCCCGACTGTGAAGGGAAGTTAGTCTTACAGAGTCATGGTGGAAAACCTTGGCAAGGGTCTATGGTGGGAATTTGGGGCAAGGACAGTGAAAGGAGGGTTACTCATTTGGATTGTTTAATCCATTCACTTTTGTTTTTTTTGGCTGCACCCACAACACATGGAAGTTCCTGGGATAGGTGTTGAACCCTCAACACAGCAGCAGCCCCAGCCACAGCAGTAATAATGCCAGATCCTTAACCTGCTGCACCGCAAGAGAACTCCTAATCCTCTCACTTTTAATGTTGTTATTGATATAGTTGGATTCATATTTTCTGTTTGTACCTTTTGGTGGAGGGGCACTCCTGAGGCATATGGCGGTTTCCAGGCTAGGGATCGAATCTGAGCCACAGCTGCCTACACTGCAGCCACAGCAATGCAGGATCCCAGCCACATCTGCAACCTACACCACAGCTCACAGCTATGCGGGATCCTTAACCTACTGAGCGAGGCCAGAGATCTAACCCGCAACCTCATGCTTCTTAGTTGGATTTGCTAACCACTGCACCACAACGGGAACTCCTGTTTGTGCTTTTTAAATTTTCTGTGTGTCATATCTTTTACAGTCACCATTTTCTTTTGCATTAAATGAATGTTTTCTAATGTAGCATTTTAGCTTCTTTAATAATTTTTTCACTGTATTTTTTTAGTCATTTTATGGAGGCACACATTACTTTTTTTTTTCTTTTAGTGGTCACATTCACAGCATATGGAAGTTCCTGGGCCAGGGATTGAATCCCAGCTGCAGCATCTCAGGATCCTTAAACCTCACCTCTGCAGCAACCCGAGCCACTGCAGTCAAGATTTTTAACCATGCCACAGAAGGAATTCCACATTAATTTAATTTAATTTTAATTTAATTTTACTTTGTTTTTGCTTCTTAGAGCCGCATTCGTGGCATGTGGAAGTTCCCAGGCGAGGGGTCAAATTGGAGCTGCAGCTGCCGGCCTACACCACAGCCACAGCAACACCATATCCGAGCTGCATCTGTGAAGTTTCCCACAGCTCAAGGCAATGTCGGATCCTTAACCCACTGAGCAAGGGCAGGGATTGAACCTGCATCCTCATGGATACCAGTGAGATTCGTTTCCACTGAGCCATGACAGGAACTCTAAAAAAATTATTTTTATTTCTATCTTTAAAGATGTTAAGCATTTTTAAAATCTGACTTGTTATGTTTATGATTTTTAACCAAGTTAAGAGACTCACTGGTTGGTGGAGAGTTGACGAATATAAGTTATATGTTGCATTTTTTGCATAACAGCAGTCCTGGAATATGTGTTCCTCTGCTTGTGTGTGATTGACTTAATCCAGTAGGAAAAGGTTGATACTGGAATAAAGGGAAGGGGAGTAAGATTTTAAATATAGAGATTTGATTCTGCATATGCAGATTGCATTTACAAGGATGTGTTTTAAAGATTTGGTGAGAGTAGGATGGCAGTGCTATTCTTTTTCCCTCGGAAATAAAAGCTGAGTAGGTGGAGTGTGAGTCTGGGTTGCAGAGAAGAGGTTTTAGAGAATGGAAAAGTGAAATGACCGACTTTAATAAAATAACAGTTTTAACAAAATAAAGTATGATTTTTGGACACTGTTGAGTTTGACGTTTGTGTCCATGAAGTAGACTCAGCTTGTTGACATGTGTGATTTGTTTTCCTCAGAAAACTTTGGCTACTCCTGTGCAGATAAGGGGATTTTTAAGTTGAGCCTAATTGGAGTTTGCCCGGTAAGTGCCATGGCTGTCACAGGTGAGGGGTGGTAAGAGGATGCGGTGGGGATTTGGAGGCAAAAGAGACCATGGAAATAATAGACCATGGAAATCCTGTCTGTGGTAATCACCAGTACAGTGAATTGCCAGTTCATTGGGTCTAGGAATATATTATATCCAAAGGTTGAGATTGCAGATAGGAAAAATGTCAGAAAACTTTTAACTTCTTCCTTTTAATTTAGGTAGTTCAAGGTTGATTTTCTAGGCTTCAGTTTTCTGTGCCAACAAAGGAGGAGGATGCATGGAAAACCCCAGTTACTCATGAAGTGCATTCTTCTTCCTACCAGTAGCCTCTGTATTAGTCCCCAGAGGTTCCCTAACAAAATAACCACAGCTTTGGTAGCTTAAATGACTAGTTTCTTAGAGTTTGAGGGTCTGGAAGTCTACGATCAAGGTGTTCGGTTTCTCTTGAGGTCTCTGTCCTTGGCTTGCAGACAGCTAGCTATTTTCTCTTTGTCACCTCATGGGGTCTTTCTGGTATGAGCATACAACTGGTATCTCTTAGAAGGATATTAATCCTATTGGATTGAGGCATTTCCCCCCCCCCCCCATGACCTATGCAACCTAAATTGCCTCCTTAATTAAAGGCCCTGTCTCCAAATATAGTCATTGGAATTTTCCAATTTCCTAATTGTGTTTTGGGGGAGACACAATTCAGTCTGTAACAGCTTCCCACAATCCAAGCTCACATAAGGATTAGGGGGAAGGCGTTTCCATTGTGGCTCATAGGGTTACGAACCCAACTAGTATCCATGAGAACATGACGCAGGTTCGATCCTTGCCCTCGCTCAGTAGGTTAAGGATCCGGCATTGCCATGAGCTATGGTATAGGTCGCAGATGCTGCCCAGATCCCAAGTGGCTGTGGCATAGGCTGGCACCTGAACCTCCAATTAAACCCCTAGCCTGGGAACTTCCCATTTGCTGTGCCTGCAGCCCTAAAAAGCAAAAAAACAAAACAAAACAACTAAGGAGATTAATGGGAAATTATTAACTATTGTAGCCCTTCCTTTTATATTTGTATTACACTTCTACCTGATAAGTTGTCTTCTTAAGGAGAAGGCATGTAAGGAATGAATATACTGAGGCATATGGAGTCCTGTTGGAGCTACAGCTGCCAGCCTACATCTCAGCCACATCAATGCAGGATCCAGCCCTGTTTTCAACCTACACCACAGCTCATGGCAGTGCTGGATCCTTAACTCACTGATCTGAAGCCAGGGATAGAACCTGTAGCCTCATGGTTCCTAGTCAGATTCGTTTCCACTGCCCCACAGTGGGAACTTGGGACCTGTTTTTAAACCAAAATGTTGATGCTGTCTTGCTAGATAAGGTTCATCTGGCTTCCTGACAAATTAAGTGCTCAAAGCGTAGACAGTTTCTTTATCACCTCGCTCAAATGACAGGTTAGAATAAAGCATTCACCATTGGTTTCGACGACTTTGCACGAAAGGAAAAAGAAACAGTAGAGAAATAGAAAGCAAAGACGTCTGTGAAAATGCAGAATGAAAGTTAAACCACTTGAGCACAAAGTGCTTGTAACGAACCAAGTCCATGCGTTCACAGTGGAAAAGTCCATTTGGCCCAGAAGACCAGTCTCCTGGAGGAGGCACGCAGCCAGGTCCAAATTACTGCAGAATTGCAAGCAGTGAGGTGAAGACTGTCCTTTTACAAAGAGATGAAGTTACAGCAAGACTTCTATCCAAGTGACAGTCCAGCATACCTGTATTTACAGCCTCCAAGACCAAATGTTCAGTTTGGGAAGAGGAGAGTCCCAAGACCAGATGTTCAGTTTGGGAAGAGGAGAGTTCCTTTTTTTTTTTTTTTTTTGTCTTTCTCTCTCATTTTAGGGCTAGGGGTCCAATTGGAGCTGTAGCCACTGGCCTACGCCAGAGCCATAGCAATGCTGGATCCGATCTGTGTCTGCAACCTACATCACAGCTTATGGCAAGCCAGATCTTTAACCCACTGAGCAAGGCAGGGATCGAACCTGCATCCTCATGGATGCCAGTCAGGTTGTTAACCACTGAGCCACAACGGGAACTCCAGGGAGAGAGTTTCTAATGCCAGCCTTGTCACCTTAGGTCACCTGGCAGGATATCCCTAAAATGAGGGCCTCTTTCTACCAGCATGCAGAGATCTTGGTTCAGGTGCAGCAGTGATTAAAATGAAACCTTCTGGAGTTCCTGTCGTGGCGCAGTGGTTAACGAATCCGACTAGGAACCATGAGGTTGCGGGTTCGGTCCCTGCCCTTGCTCAGTGGGTTAATGATCAGGCGTTGCTGTGAGCTGTGGTGTAGGTTGCAGACGCGGCTCGGATCCCACGTTGCTGTGGCTCTGGCGTAGGCCAGTGGCTACAGCTCCGATTCAACCCCTAGCCTGGGAACCTCCATATGCCGCGGGAGCAGCCCAAGAAATAGCAACAACAACAACAACAAAGACAAAAAAAGACAAAATAAATAAATAAATAAATAAAAATAAAATAAAATGAAACCTTCTAAGGCATGGAGTCACTCTCCAGTCAAGGCTTTATTCCATGCTTGACAACAGGCCTCAAAAGGCTCCCACTTTTTGTTTTTGGGGTTTTTTTGGCTTTACCTGCGGCCTGTGGAAGTTCCCAGGCCAGGGATTGAACCCGTGTCACAGCAGTGACCTGAGTTGCTACAGTGGCAATGTTGGGTCCTTCACCCACTGCCCCACAAGAGAACTCCTCTTTTTGTTTTTATAAGCAAATACCTAAGTCAAACGTATATAAAGCACAAGAATCACATCAAGAAATCACAACACACACCTTCTTCAGTGTTAGTTTGAGTACACTATGACCCATAATTTATAGATCTACAGATTTTTTTTGCATTTTCTACATATCCTCTAGCAATAGTTTTTATATTTTCTTTCCTAATTCTTTCTAGGATTTCCAGTGCAACAATGAATAGACAAGGGGTGATGGTGGCATTTTTGTCTAAACTATTCATTGTTATTAATAAAGCCATTCTAGGTAGTTCCAGTTGTGGCTCAGTGGGTTAGGAATCTGGCTAGTATCCATGAGTTATGCAGTTTCAGTCCCTGGCCTTGCTTAGTGTGTTAAGGATCCAGTGTTGCCACAAACTGCAGCAAAGGTTGCAGATGGAGTTTGGATCCCACCCATATTGTTGTGGCTATGCGTAGGCTGGGTGTGGCCCTAAAAAGAAGAAAGGAAAAAAAAATAATGCTGTTCTAAATTTATTAATTTGACCATTTATCAAAATTAAGGAAATTTCTATTCTTGGTTTGGTATAATAGTCCTTTTTGATTGAATTTTATCAAAAGTTCTTAAATGTATTGAAATGATCATAGGATTTTTTCCTTCTTTTTTTGGCCATACCTGTGGCACATGGACATTCACAGGCCAAGGATTGACTGTTAACCTAACTGTAACCTACTGTGCCACAGCTGTGGTAACGCTGAATCCTCAACCCACTGTGCCACAGTGGGAACTCTATATGCTTTTTAAAATAATTATAATTACTTTCATTCATTTTCAAATGACAAACTCTGTATTCCTGAAAGAAACTCAATTTGAGCATGATGTTATCCTTTTCATGTATTACCCCATTTGGTTTGCTAACATTTTGTGTAGGACTTTTCAGGTTTGTTTCTGAGAGAGATTGACTTCATTGTCCTTTTCAGCTTTGGTCTGGTAGCCTCAGTAAATAAGCTGTGTACTATCCTGTCTTTTAACCTAAAGACACTTACTGTATTATTTCTTCCATAAATGGTAGAATAGTCCAGTAAAGCCACATAGGTCTCGTGGTACATTTCTTTGTGAAAAGATACTTAATTACAAATGTAATTTTTTTTCTGCTTTTTGTTTTTAAGGGCTGCATTCATTCCAATGTGCCACCACGGGAACTCCCAAATGTAATTTCTTTAAAAAAATAAAGTATTTTTATTATGACAGCTCTGATTAGGGTATTTTTTTTTTCCAGAAATCTTTCTGTGCCACCTAAAATTGAAATTTATTGAAACAGGAATTCCCCTCGTGGTGCAGTAGAAACCAGTCCAACTAGGAACCATGAAGCTGTGGGTTCCATCCCTGGCCTTGCTCAGTGGGTTAAGGATCCCACATTGCTGTGAGCTGTGGTGTAGGTTGTAGATGTGGCTCGGATGTAGCGTTGCTGGGGCTGTGGTGTAGACCGGCAGCTGTAGTTCCGATTAGACTCCTAGCCTGGGAACCTCCATATGCTGCAGGTGTGGCCCTAAGAAGCAAAAAAAGAAAAACAAATTTATTGAAACATTTACTCAAAATAATCATTTTAATGTCTGTAGGATCTAGTAATAGACTCTGTTCCCAATATATCATTTTTGGTTTTTTTTCTTTAAATGGGCTGTGTTACCAGAGGCTTATTGTTTATTTATTTATTTTTTAAAATTCTTTACCAACTCATGACATGTCTAATCACTATACTTTTATTCATTGTTTGGTTTATTTCACTCTTTTCCCTTAGATTAACTTGTTACTCTTAACTCTGTATATAAATGTAGAGTGTGTTTCTCAGTATTTTTGTTTTTTTTTTTTTTGGCTGGCATATGAAAGTTCTGGGGCTAGTCATCCAAGCTGGTGCACTGACAATGAATCCTTAACCCACTGTGCCACAAGAAACCTTCCTCTGGGTCTTTTTTTATGTTATAAATTATTTTCAAGTCTTATGAAAACATGGGGATGGTAGCCTGTTATGGATTGAATTGTGTGTAAGTCTCCCCCTGCCTCTCCTCCCTATTCATACCTTAAAGCTCTAGCCTCCAATGTGACCACATGTGGAAATGGGGCCTTTAGGGAGCTAATTCAGGTTAAACGAGGTCATACGGGTGGGGCTGTGATCCAGTTGGACTGGTATCATAGTTAGAGGAAGAAACAGCAGAGCTCACTGCATTCTTGGGGCAGGGGTGCCATGCCTTTGGCATAGTAAAGTTCCTGGGCCAGGGACCAAACCCAAACCACAGCTGTAACCCGATCCACAGCAGTGAAAAGTCCAGCATCCTTAACCTACTGAGCTACAGGGGAACTCACAGGAAGGCAGAAAAATAACTCAGGCACTCAGTGTAGGAGCATGGGTTTCAATGCATTCTTTGATATGGCTATTGATTAATATTTCTGGCTTAAGTGCTCCAGAAAGTAACATCCTCATAGGTCTTGTTTACTATAGGGAGTGTGTCTACCTCCATTCTCAGTTTACAAGAAGAAAAGGGCAAAGAAACCATAAGACTTGGGGACATTTCCACCCCTAAGACTGCTATTGGACAAGGACTGATATAGGTAATTGGGCAAGGCCAATGGGAGAAATCCAAATATTTCTGGAGCTCACATTGGTACCCCCATCTTTAAGGGATAAAAACCTCTTTAAGACAATGGGGGGGCTCTCCCCCACCGCCCAGCTGTCCTAAGAGCTATTTGTTTTCCTGTAATAAAGATTTTGCTTGCTGGCTGCCTGTGTGTTCCAGAAGCTCATTCTTGAGCTACATGAACAAGAACCCAGATTTTGGTAACATCTTTCTGGCATCACCAGGAACTCAATGCATTCTTTTTTTTTTAAGGAGTTTTCCCTGTTATTTTCTTCCTTTTTTCTTTTCTTTCTTTTTTTTTTTTTGGTTTTCTTTTTGTCTCTAGGGCCACCCCCACGGCATTTGGAGGTTCCCAGGCTAGGGGCTGAATTGGAGCTGTAGCCACTGGCCTATGCCAGAGCCACAGGCCAAACTATATCTTTGACCTATACTAGAGCTCATGCCAACACTGGATCCTTAACCCACTGAATGAGGCCAGGGATCAAACCTGCATCCTCATGGATGCTAGTCTGGTTCATTAACCACTGAGCGGCAGTGGGAACTCCTTCCCTGTTATTTTCAAGATTAATTCCACTGTGGATTAATCTGAATTATTTTAATCCTTCAAAAATGAAATTTACTTCTCTCCTAGTTATAATGTCATTAAAAATTCCATGTACATTTGGGATGAATATGTATCTGCAATTGTGTGCTATTAATATGTTTAAGTTAACTTTGTTTATTATTTATTATGGTTATAGATTTGTTCATTTTTAGAGATATCAGTATACCATTGGTGTAAGTGTAATTATTTTTGAAAAGTAATTTGTCACTACTTACACTAATAGTTTTAATGTCCTTTGACATTGTTTTCACTTGTAGGAATTTCCAGAAACATTTAGGACATCTATAAAAGCATAAATACAAGAATGCTTAGCATAGGGTAATTTAAAAATTATGTGTGGAGTTCCCATCGTGGCGCAGTGGTTAACGAATCCGACTAGGAACCATTAGGTTGTGGGTTCGGTCCCTGCCCTTGCTCAGTGGGTTAATGATCCAGCATTGCTGTGGCTCTGGCATAGGCCGGTGGCTACAGCTCTGATTAGACCCCTAGCCTGGGAACCTCCATATGCCGAGGGAGCGGCCCAAGAAATGGCAAAAAGACAAAAAAAAAAAAAAAGAAACAGTATTGGGTAAAAAGGATAAAAAAGTAAACTGCATTTAAAAAATAAAAAAAAAATTATGTGTGCACAAACATAAGAAAACCCAATACCCGTCCAAAGAGGAATGGTTAAATTGTGATAAACCTATAAAGTGGAAGGTTATGCAGTGAGATCGATATATGTATATCAGAAATAATGTGTCCTAAGTATGGTATAATGAAAATTAGGCAAACTGTTAACAGCATATTTTGTAGAATTCTGTTGGTCTTTGGAGTTCCTGTTGCACAGAAGAAACAAATCTGACTAGTAACCAAGAGGTCCAAGGTTTGATCCCTTGTCATGAGCTGTGGTGTATATGGCAGACTCTGCTCAGATCCTGCATAGCTGTGGCTGTGACATAGGACAGCAGCTGTAGCACCAATGCAACCCCTAGCCTGGGAACTTACACATGCCACAGGTGTGACCCCAGGAAAAAAAAGCAAGAAAAAAGAATTCTGTTTGTCTTAATCGATAAGGATTAAATGGGTTTTTTTGTTTGGGGGGGGGCAGGGTTTGCTGCATCCACATTAAGCAGAAGTTCCCTGTAGCATGGGTGGGCCAAGGATCCAGCCCATGTTACAGCAGTGACCCAAGCCACAACAGTGATAATGCCAGGTCCTTAAACCCACTAGGCCATCGGGAAACACCTGTTTTAGTGGTTTTTTTTACGTAGAGAAATTTTCTGAAAGAAAAGGTAACAGTCAATACCCTTAGGAAGTTAGACATTAGAGATGGCGATAGTAAGAGTTTTTTTAGCATATACTTGATTTTTTTTTAAATAATGATTTTTATTTTCTCCATTATCACTGATTTAGTTTGCTGTCAATTCTCTACTACACAGCAAAGGTGACCCAGTCACACATACATGTATGCATTCTTTTTTCTCACATTATCATGCTCCATCACAAGTGACCATAGTTCCCAGTGCTATACAGCAGGATACCATTGCTTATCCATTCCAAAGGCAGTAGTTTGCATCTACTAACCCCAAATTCCCACTCCCTCCCTCTTGGCAACAACAAGTCTGCTCTCCAAGTCCATGATTTTCTTTTCTGTAGAAAGGTTCCTTTGTGCCATATATTAGATTCCATACATAAGTGAAATCATATGGTATTTGTCTTTCTCTTTCTGACCCACCCCACTTAGTATGAGTCTCTACTTCCATCCATGTTGCTACAAATGGCATTTTGTTTTTTTGTTTTGTCTTTTTTTTTTTTTTTTTTTTTTGCTATTTCTTGGGCCGCTCCTTCGGCATATGGAGATTCCCAGGCTAGGGGTTGAATCAGAGCTGTAGCCACCAGCCTACGCCAGAGCCACAGCAACGCGGGATCCGAGCCGCGTCTGCAACCTACACCACAGCTCACAGCATCACCAGATCGTTAACCCACTGAGCAAGGGCAGGGACCGAACCCGCAACCTCATGGTTCCTAGTCAGATTCGTTAACCACTGCGCCACGATGGGAACTCCCGCATTTTGTTTTTTAATGGCTGAGTAGTATTCTATTATGTATGTATGTGTGTATATATATATATATATATATATATATATATATATATATCTTATACACACCACATCTTCTTAATCCATTCATTTGTTGGTGGACATTTCGGTTGTTTCCATGTCTTGGCAATTATGAATTGTGCTTCACTGAACATACGGGCGCATGTGTCTTTTTCAAGGAAAGTTTTATACAGATATATGCCCAAGAGTGGAACTGCTGGGGCACATGGTAGTTCTATATTTAGTTGTCTAAGTTACCTCCATACTGTTTTCCATAGTGGTTGTACCAATTTACATTCCCACCAACAGTGCACACCCTTTTCTACACCCCCTCCAACATTTGTTATCTGTGGACTTAATGATGGCCATTCTGACTGGTGTGAGGTGTTATCTCATAGTAGTTTTGATTTGCATTTCTCTAATAATCAGTGATGTTGAGCATTTTTTTCATGTGCTTGTTGACCATCTGTATATCTTCTTTGGAGAAATGCCTATTCAGGTCGTTTGCCCATTTTTCAATTGGGTTGTTGGCTTTTTTGCTCTTCAGTTGTATAAGTTGTTTGTATATTTTAGAGATGAGTCCCTTGTCGGTTGCATTGTTTGAAACTATTTTCTCCCATTCTCTAAATTGTCTTTTTGGGTTTATGGTTTTCTTTGCTGTGCAAAAGCTTGTCAGTTTCATTAGGTCCCATTTGTTTGATTTTGCTTTTATTTCTGTTGCCTTGGGAGACTGACCTGAGAAAACATTTGTAATGTTGATGTCAGACAGCATTTGCCTATGTTCTCCTCTAGGAGTTTGATGGTGTCTTGTTTTACGTTTTAAGTCTTTAAGCCATTTTGAGTTTATTTTTGTGCATGATGTGAGGGTGTGTTCCAGTTTCATTGGTTTACATGCAGCTATCCAGTTTTCCCAGCACCACCTGCTGAAAAGAGTGTCTTTTTCACATTTTATTTCTTCCTTTGTTGAAGATTAGTTGACAATGGGTGTCTCAGTTTATTTCTGGGTTCTCTATTCTGCTCCATTGGTCTATATGTCTGTTTTTGGTACCAGTACCACGCTCTCTTGCTGTGGCTTTGTAATATTGCCTGAAGTCTGGGAGAGTTAAGCCTTGTGCTTGGTTTTTTTTGTTTTTTTTTTTTTTCCTTTTTTTCCCCACTTTAGTGCTTGGTTTTTGTTCCTCAGGATTACTTCAGCAATTCTGGGTCTTTTTGTGGTTCCATATAAATTTTTGGATTGTTTGTTCTAGTTCTGTGAAAAATGTCACGGGCAATTTGATAGGGACTGCATTGAATTCTGTAGATTGTTTTGGGTAGTATGGCCATTTTTACAATATTGATTTTTCCCATCCAGGAGCATGGAATATCTTTTTATTTCTTTGAATCCTCTTTAATTTCCTTGATTAATGTTTTATAGTTCTCAGCATATAAGTCTTTCACCTCCTTGGTCAGGTGTATTCCCAGGTATTTGATTTTTTTGGGGTGTGATATGTTTTTGTTTTTCAATTCCGTTTTTAGGTCCGCACTTTCGGCATATGGGGTTGAATTAGAGTTGCAGCCACCAGCCTAAACAACAACCGAAGCAACTTGGGATCTGAGCCACATCTGCGACCTATGCCACAGCTCACAGCAATGTCTTAACTCACTGAGCTTGGCCAGGGATTGAACCTGTGACCTCATGGACACTGGTCAGGTTGGTTACCACTGAGCCGAAACAGGAACTCCAATGCTCGATTTTTTTTTTTTTTAATTTAATTTTTTTTCTTACAGTTGGCATGAGTTAGTTAAATAGGTAGGTGAAATAAACAAAAGCAGAAAGTAGGTGCAGTGGTTAACAAATCCTACTAGGAACCATGAAGTTGCAGGTTCGATCCCTGGCCTTGCTCAGTGGGTTAAGGATCCAGCATTGCGGTGAGCTGTGGTGTAGGTTGCAGATGCGGCTTGGATCCCGAGTTGCTGTGGCTCTGGTGTAGACTGGTGGCTCTAATTAGACCCCTAGCCTGGGAACCTCCATATGCCGAGGGAGCAGCCCTAGAAAAGGCAAAAAGACAAAAAAAAAAAAGCAGAAAGTAGTTGCCTTGTTAGTGTAACAAAATACTAACTATGAAATCCTGTTAAGCACCCTAGAAAATTTTATTGTCATTTGCCATATTTATTGTAACATCTTCCTTTCTTCTTTTACTGTTCTTCTTACCCAAATTAAAGATGAGGCTATAGGGGTTCCCGTCGTGGCGCAGTGGTTAACGAATCTGACTTAGGAACCATGAGGTTGCGGGTTCAGTCCCTGGCCTTGCTCAGTGGGTTAACTATCCGGTGTTGCCGTGAGCTGTGGTGTAGGTTGCAGACGCGGCTCGGATCCCACGTTGCTGTGGCTCTGGTGTAGGTCGGTGGCTACAGCTCCGATTCGACCCCTAGCTTGGGAACCTCCATGTGCTGCTGGAGCAGCCCTAGAAAAGGGCAAAAGACAAAAAAAAAAAAAGATGAGGCTATAAATAAGTGTTGATAAGGTGAACTGATACATAAATTCTGTACAGACAGAACAGCTTTTTAATCAAAAGATCTTTATTTCCTACAGATTCCTGACATTCAAAACAACTGGCTTTTAATAACACTACTCCTGCATTGAATCAACAATGAATTGGAATGCAAAACCAGAGAGTGTCACCTTGCCACCACAGTATCCTAGAAAACAGACATCTTTTTTGGAGCAGGCTTTAGTAAGCACACTTACTACAACATCTCAAAGTACTTTAAACCACCCTGGAAGTAACCAAGAAGCATGCCTATTTCTCAGTAATTCAAATCCAGTTTCACAGCCATTGCTCAACAACAGAAATTATAAAACTCCTCAACAAATCCCTATTTCTGATATGCATAGTGGGACAATTGTGACCTCCCAAACTTCAGTAGAAAGAATAACATACACAAATGTGAAAGGACCCAAACAATTAAATCAGGATTTGCAGATGTCTTCAGGAGTTACACAAGATATGTGGCTGAACTCACCAATGAGGAATTCTATGCTCTCTCATACAGGGGCAACTGTATCTCATCAAACTGGTTTTGGCACAAATCCGCCCAATGTACATGCACTACAGAATCAGTTTGTGACATCAGACACGTATTCTATGCAACTACAAATGATGCCTTCTAATTCTGGAAGAGCTCCCATAACTTATCAGGACAACCCGAGACTTAACCCACCTTTATCAGAGCAACAGGTTGACTGGCCACAGCAGTGTGCCTCCAGTGGACTGGCTTACCCTAATTACAGACCACTTCCAAAGCAATATGGTTACTCATCACGAAGCTTTGTGCAAGGTCCTACTCTTCTGAAACAAAACACTATGTCAGCTGGGTCGTTACAAGTTAAAAATAGTCCATCTGCAAATCCTGCCCTCCCTCTACAGTCAAAGCAGATTGCAACCGTTCCGTCCTATCAATATGCAGTTACTCACACTGACGAAAGACCTCCTCCTCCTTATGACTGTAGATATCCAAGCCAGCCCCTGCAAAGTATTCAGCATGTTGTTAAACGCTCTTGTATGGATGGTCCCCAGACTCAAGAAATGTACTTGCCTGAAATGGGGAAAGACTTTTGTAGAGGCTTTCAACAGCAGTGGCAAAACTCAAATGAAAATTTCAGCATGATGGGAAATACCTGCAACTTGAAAGTAAACACCAATGTTGGTCAGTCTTTTAACAGACCTGTTAGATCTTCTCTGGATAGTGTCCAGGCTCTTGGTCAGAATACTCAAGAGAAAAGAGTAGATTCTGGAAACCTGACTTCAAATCAGGTATTGGACACACGTGCCACAAAAGAAAAGTTAGTGAGGGACATTAAAACATTAGTAGAAATAAAAAAGAAGTTTTCGGACCTTGCAAGGAAAATTAAAATTAATAAAAGTCTTTTGATGGCAGCAGGTTGTATTAAAACAACTAGTAGCCCTTATAGCGATTCAGCTCAAAATTCTCAGTTTTCTCTGAAACAAACTGCCGAAGTACAGTGTGGGCCACAAGTAACCATAGTCACTCCAGAAACCATGGAGAATAAATCACCAATAGTAATGGAATCTTCAGAAGTAGCAAATAAAACACACAGTCCATCGAATTCCAACCTTCAGGACAGACATTTTAACCAGGTCAGTTCTGTTTTACTAAATTCTGTCCCTTCGGAAAAGTTGCCAATTCCAGAACAGTTACGTGATTTGAAAGTTGTGACTTCTTCAAAGATGTCAACTGTTGAGATTCCCCATGCCACATCAAATAACATCCAGTTTTCATCAGGAAATCTTGTCAATAGCACAAAAAATGTGCCAGCACATTCTGAGACAACTCCTCTTCCTCAGTTCATGACTTTTGAGGAATATATTTCAAAACATCCAAATAAAAATAGGCTAGTGCTTAGTTTACTTGCACCTGGAGGTAAAATTGAGAGGAAATTATTAAAAGACACTATTGAAACTGTTAAGGATTCCAAACTGCGTGGTTCTGACCTGAATCCAAATACCACTAACACTGGTAACCTACTGAATTTGAAAACTGCGGAAGCTACAAGTACTTGTAATATAAATGCCAAGATTTCAGACAACTCTTCTGGGTTTGAGCATAAATCCTTAAATGGAATGTCTTCGAAAAGTGATGGTCACTTTTCCATGGAATTACTAGCAACATGTCTCTCTTTGTGGAAAAAGCAACCTTCAGAACCTACAGTAGAAAAACAGTCAAACGAGTCAAAAACAAACAGAGCCGCAGCTGGAGTTTCAAAGCCTGTGGAAGTTTGTGAGACGAGTCCATTTTCAGCTGTGGGGAATTCGCAGAATAAGGTCACCAGCAGCTCACAGGAAACAGTTTTGTCAATGGTAACACAGAATTTCGAGTCTTCAGGTTCAACTACTACAAAAGGAATTGCCGTAGTGTCACCCTTAATTCTTTCAGATGTCAAAACATTGTCTGTCAAAGGTACAACACCTGAAGCCTTACCTGAAACGGCATACCCAGTTATTAAAGAAGGCAGCATTTGTAGTTTACAAAATAAGTTAGAAAATACTGCTGCTTTGAAGGTTAGTGTTCATGAACCAGTGGCAAGTACTACAAGCACCAAGATTTTCCCACCGATTCAGAAGGAAAAACAAAATGAGTCCACTAATGCTAATTCAGAAGGCACACCTAATACCAGTCAAGGGAAGCATAATGAAACAGAACCAGATGTCCATTGTCCTGTGAGTGATCAGCAGACCTCATATGTATCAAAGGACAGTGATGATGTGCACAGTGATGTATTGCAGATTGGTAATATTTGTTCTCTTGTTGAAGGTGATACCTCTTACAATTCCCAAATAGCAAAGATATTCAACCTGCACCCTTTGGAAAAGGTTGAGCAACAGAAACCTCTACTGAGTCACCAAGTGACGAGTAGTAGACAACAAAATGAACAAGTAGACGTCACTGAAAGTAAAGACTTTGATTGTCAAAAAGATAACTTTGTACAGTGCACAGATACTTCCCATGAAACAATTGATCAGTCAAAGTTACTGCAACCTCCAGAATCATCATCTTTGAAGTACACTGAAGCAAAGAGGGGCATTCCAGAGGAAAGCAGCTTGGAACAAATCACTGAAATCGAAAGCCTGGCTGATGATGTGGTTTCATCAGCTGCTATTCAGCAGGATAGCTGCCCTCAGGAAACTGACATGTCCTGCAGTTACACTGCGCAGGATCCTACAAAAAATGAGCTTCTTGATGATGAGACATCCATCCTCTACCTACAAGATCAGCTGTCAGAACTTTTAAAAGAGTTTCCCTATGGTATTGAACCTGTGAACATGCATGAGGGTTGTGCGGTCCAACAAATGGCAGACCCCATTTCAAAACCTCACACTTGTGAACACACTGGTTGTGACTCCAAAGACTCAACAGACCAGATACAAATTACAATACTAAACTCAGAGCAAATGAAAGAATTATTTCCTGAACAGGATGGTCCACCCAATGAGGTAGACGGATTGACAGAACTTCAGGAAGAAAAGCCTGTCACAAAAGAAGGGAACCAGTGTGACCCACAGGCACGTACCATTGAAGAAAGTTGTGAGTCTGTCGTACTGGATTCGGGAAAAGATGATGTCCGTTGCTGTGCCTTGGGGTGGCTCTCTATGGTTTATGAAGGAGTACCTCAGTGCCAGTGTAATTCCATTAAGAACTCGGCTTCAAAGGAAGAAAAAGGGAAAGATCCGTGTTCTCTGGAGGCCAATACCAACAGTTATAAACGAGGCGAGAGGACCTCTGATGGAGATGACTCTGTCACATCTGAGAATCCTCCAGATAATCAGAAACTTCCTCTGACTTTTCCAGTTGAGGAAAAACATTTTCCTGAAACAGAGGGAGGCCGGAACATAAATGATAAATCAGAAACAGAACAGAACAGCTCACTAAGGACAGAGCAAGAATTACCTGGTCAGTTTTTATGTAAAGGTGGTAAGAGACTAGATTCCTTGCAGAGACACAAAAAGAAACCCCTGCAATTTCATGAGGTCACTTTTCAGTCCACTAATAAAACTATAAAAATTTGTCAAGAGAGCTTGCAGAGGAAGCTTATGGCACAAAATTTACGTCCGCTCAAACCAAAGATGGGGTTTTTGACGAGTAAAGATTTGCATGTGAAAAATGCTTCTTTAGTACAGTCAATAACACCAGAAAAGAGAAAATTGAAAGCAGGTGGCTCTAAACACAAAGTTTTGGAAAAAAGGAAGTTGGATGATGGGAGCATACATGATTCAGAAGTAAAGAAGAAGAAGTATGATAAACAAGAGCAGAATAAAAATGTGGGAAGTGGTACATTTAAATTGTACAATTTCTCAACCCCAAGTGAAAGAGCTATGACTAAAGAAAAGACAGTTTCAAATGTTAAGTCTTCAGGCTCTAAGGATGGTTCATCTAAAATTAATCGAGTTCTGACAGCAAAGGAGTACCTAGCAAGGCAGAAGCATAAAGAAGCAGTGAGTGGCAAAATGTTAAAGAAAAACTGTCTGAAAAATCTGCCGTGTGATTCTCAGTACAAGAAGTCCAATAAAGTTACTGCGCATGTGGGAAGTTATGGGAAATCATCCGAGAGACAAAACAGCAATGTACAGACCTCTAAAGAATCATTACCTATTAGTTCCAACCATGGTAAAAGCCTCAAAATCCATCATTCCAGGGACTCTAAAACCCACATTTTGAGGAATATTAAAGGAACAGTTGGTGGAAAGCAACCTGATAAAACATGGATTGACAAAACCAAATCAGACAAGAATGTAAACAATATAAATAATGAAGCTGAATTCAGCCAAATGTCTTCCCAAGCAAAGGATCAAAGGAAAACGTACCTGAATAGAGTTGGATTTAAATGCACTGAACGTGAACGCATTTGTCTCACAAAATTAGATGGTTCACCCAGGAAGCTCAATAAAGAAAAAAGAGCAGAAAATAAGCCCAAGAACCATGTACCTGGGAAAGATACCTCAGAAAAACTAAGCATGCTGGAGTTTAAGTTATGTCCAGATGGACTGTTTAAGAATCCAAACCCTGTTGAAGACCAGAAGGATCTGCAGCCTTGTCCTACGAAAGAGCAAGCTCCTGTGCAAGGTCCAGTATGATTTTTTTGGGCCATTGTGACGCATTGTAGGTCAGCAAGTGGTGAGCACGTCTCTTAACACCTGGGTAGCTAGAAAGACTTAAATGCATGGTGCTTTTACCTAGTACTTGCTTTTCTTACCAGGTTAATTGTTCATTGGGCACTGTTTGTTAAATTTAAGTTTGTGTCCTACTGGTTGTAAATTGTGCTGCGTTCACACTAATGACAAGAGGTACATAAAATTGTAAGCTTTGGAGTTTTCTCATGGCTCAGTGGGTTGAGGATCCCGTGTTGTCACTGCTTCAGCTGTGGCATGGGGTTTGATCCTTGGCCTGGGAACTTCCCCAAGCCATGGGCACAGCCAAATAAAACCAAAAAAAAGAAAAAAAGCAAGGTTTGCCAAATACAGATTTCCTTTTGTACCCAGAAGTGGGAAATATTCTTTGTGGGAAGTTAGTAAAGTATCAGATATACATTATTTCATGTCTTTGCTTTTGTTTTCTGTTCCTTTGGGCTTGGATTTTCAAAGCCCTGTGAGTTTGAAATTTGGGTCTAAATATTAGGAGATACGTAATGATTGTTAATGAAATATTTTTATATGTATACAAGTGGTTTGATGTCATTGTTGAAGTGGTAACTGTTATCACTAAAGTTACAGTGGTACATTCTAATCTACTTGTCAGATATGCAATGTGAGGATTGTGGAAGCGGTATTGTCCAGTGTTGTTACCAAACCCAGCATGGCAATCATGACTATTGGTTAGCTGAAGGATAAAATTCTCAATGTTAGAGTTCCCATTGTGGCTCAGCAGGAATGGATCTGACTGGCATCCATGAGGACGCAGGTTCGATCCCTGGCCCTGCTCAGTGGGTTAAGGTTCTAGCGCTGTCGTGAGCTGTGGTGTAGGTCACAGACATGGCTCGGATCCCGTGTGGCTGTGGCATAGGCCAGCGGCTACAGCTCTCATTCACCCTCTGGCCTGGGAATCTCCATATGCTGCAGGTGTGGCCCTAAAAAGATTAAAAAAAAAAAAATTTAGTGTAGTGCAAGATAGGAGAAAACAAGAGGACTTAGTATTTGTAGTAGTAAACACTTAGAGGTTGTGATATTACCTATGAAACATTGTGTTGAGAAACCCAGATTGGAATTCACTAAAGGATTTGAATGGAATCTCTGCTGTTCAGACAGTGTCTCTTGGGGTGCATAAAGTTACAATGCAAATGACTTTCTTGGAAAGTGGTAGGGATTTGTGGTTAAGTATGTAATCATATAAAGAGTGCAAAGTTCATTTTGCAAAGTATTGGTGAGATTACACTTGGTTCTTATAATTAGATCCTTAGAATCTGAGGGCCTAGTTGTACCAGAAACATTGGAAGTGGGTGCAGCAGCGTGAGGTGCCTTCCCTATCTCATGTATCCTTAAATACCTTGAGCTGTGTTAGTGTTCAGTCCAAGTGGGAGATAGAAGTTTTAAATTATGAGATTCAGGCACTTACAGGAGAAAGCATTTTTCTAGGCCTCTTTTAAAGTTATATGTGAGGAGTTCCCTCTGTGGCACAGTGGACTAATGGTCTGGCTTGTCTCTGTGACTTTGCAAGGATCTGGCATTGCTGCAGCTCTGGTGTAGGTCACAGAGGCAGCTCCAATACAGTCCCTGGCCCAGGAACTCCCATATGTGGGGGATGGCCAAAAATGAGGGAGGAAAAGGAAAAGAAGTTATGTGTGAATATATCTGATGCCTTCTGAAATCTATTTTAGGCTTACATGGTTTTCCTTGGTTATAGCAGTACTAAAAGAGATGAACAGCAATATCTAGAGCTCTGAAAATGAATATTTAAATAGTTTCAGGAATAAAAAGTACAAAAGAAGACTGGTTAAAATGTGTGACTGAGGAGAAAAAGATACCGGAACCCAATCAAGAAATAGGTAAAACCATCTATGTTTTTGTTTTACTCATCTGGCACTCTGTCATATATAAGCTGGACTCTATTTATGAAGCTATTATGAAGTTTGGTTTTTATCTATATTCTTATTTAAAGGATGATTTGGTGTTAGTATGCCTGAGTAGTAAGAGGCCATTTCGCCTTTTTTTCTTGTTATGCCCTGGACAGAGAAGTGATGATTCCATTTCACTTTAACAAGAAGATTCTCTCCACAAGGGCTTGGCATACATTTTCTCTATAGACGCTACACAGTAAATGTGAGGTTTTGCGTATCATAAGGTCTCTCCTAAATACTCAACTCCAACATTGTAGTGAGAAAATGGTTGTAGAGTAACGACTGGGTATGGGCTATGTTCCAGTTAAACTTACCAAAATTTGCTAAAGTCTGGGCTCTAGGCCATACCCTCATAGCCAACCCCTAGAATAAGATAATTTGCAAGTTAATTCATTTAATTATCAGACCAGGCAGGCAAAGATATTGCCATTTATCACTGAGAGAATTTAGATCAAAGTCATTTCATTAAGTGTAGAATTATGAGTTATTTTGTTGATGAAAGACTGGTGTTCCTCATTAGATTCTTTTCTTTCTTCTTTCTCTCTTTTCCTTTTTCTCTCTTTTCCTCCCCCTCTCTCTTTCTCTCTTTGTGGCTGGGGAGCGATTTGGGCTGAAGTCCAGACAGGAAAACCATAGTTTTCAGTGTCTGATTTAATTACTGGATTGACTTTTTTTTTTTTTTTAGGGTTTTGCATTGAGAACTGGAAGCCTAGGGTTCAGGAATTTTATGTTACTTTTGGTTAATGTATACACAGAAAAGAGTTTATAGTCCTTTGAAAATGGAGAGGTGCAGAATTTTGCCACAATCAACGATAAAGACAAGCATATTGTTTGAAACAGAGGAAGTGTGAGAAAGGTTGATAAGAACTTAAAACAAATGTACATGAGCAGGCATGTAGAAATTTGAGTCTTGCATATAGGGGGAAAAAAAAAAAACTTGGCTGAATCAAAGAATCAGAAGAAATGCGTCCTTAGCTGGAACAGGAAGACAGCCCAGAGAGGGGAAAATTTAATTAGTGAGAGAGTAGAAAACACTTCAGAGTTGGAGCACAGGAAGTGAAAAATGAGAAATATGGAAATGGGTGTAGAGGTTGGGACAAGAAAAGCCCTTGGAAACAGCAGGGACATAGGTTTTGACTCCTAGAGAGATGAGAGGCATAATTGGAATCTGAATCTTTTTTTTTTTTTTTTTTTTGGTCTTTTCTAGGGCCAGTGCATGGCATTTGGAGGTTCCCAGGCTAAGGGTTTAATCAGAGCGGTAGCCACTGGCCTACGCCACAGCCACAGCAACTTGGAATGCAAGCCGAATCTGTGACCTACACCACAGCTCATGGCAACACCAGATCCTTAACCCACTGAACAAGGCCAGGGATGGAACCTGTAACCTCATGGTTCCTAGTCGGATTTGTTAACCACTGAGCCACGATGGGAACTCCGGGATCTGAATCTGAATATACTTTGAAGATGTGTGCACAGACTGACCAGAGAGGCTCATGGAGCAGCACGAGAGTTCCCTGGTGCCCAGTGGCTAAGGATCTGGTGGTGTTGCTGTGGCCCCAGAACTTATGCATGCTATATGCATGGCCCCTCAAAGAAACAACAGACATGGAGATAGCTGCAGACAGCATGAGTGATAAACAGTGGAAGTGGATAAGGATGGGGTTGCAGAAGTGACAGAAATCCAGTGGGGAGCAGTTTAGTGTCCCAGCTCAAACATCAGCATTCATGACAGAAAGCTAAAGTGGATGGAGAAGAATGTGAAACAAAGAGAGTAACCATCCTCTGCTAACAAGATAAATAAGAATGAAACAGGGTACTTGACCCACCCAGACAGAAAGGTAAAATGAGACTTTTTTCTAGAAAGGAATGGCTAGAGCAGGAATGAAAAGTGTGGGAATTTAGAATTGGAAAAGCTTCTGAGATAAAGAGGAATATCTAGACATGCATAGAAAGCGAAGAAGCTGGCTGGGCCCATCAGAAAAAGGACAGTGAAGCTAAAGACAGCACTGAAATGGTCTAAAGAAAGAAAAGTATAGATGTTTCTTAGAATACCTAATGCACAGCAGGACCAGAATCTGTAAACTGCTTTGCATTCATTCTTTGGAACTGGCTTGTGTTTGTGCTCCTGATATTGCTAGTTTAGATGGCTGTTAAGAAAGCCACATTTAAAATACATATAAATAACATTCATAAGAGGTTTTTATTGGGCAAGGTATAGGTAGAACAGAAGCAAAGGTGGAGAGGTTAGAAAACAGCCCCCAAAGGGAGAGAGGCAAGATGTCTTGTGTATATACTTGATAATTCTGTAGCCATGGTTCTCACACTTAACTCTTGTCATAATTTTCTGTCCCAGAGAAGAATTCATGTTTTCACAATTTATATTGATTGTATACTGACTAACATTAAGAGTAATAAGAAATAACATTTTTGTTTACTTAGATGATGTGTTGGCTAATTCAAGACTCTCCAAGAGAAGCTTCAGTGCCGATGGATATGAGACACAACAAAACCAAGTAAAAGATTCAAAAGCAATGTTTCAAACCTACAAAAAGATGTACATGGAGAAGAGGAGCAGAAGTCTTGGTAGCAGTCCTTTAGAATAATTTTGAGACTTAATTCTTCTCATGGTCTGTAATTGCCATCAGAAGATTTCACTTTCTGTTCAGAATATTTTTCTGGAAATACTAAGTGTACCATGATAACATTTCTCAGTTTGGTTACCACTTAGGTTATGTGTATCTTTGAAATTACTAACTAAATTGGCTAGAGAGCCTTATTTGTGAGTTGCAAACATAAGAAATAGGTGATAGGTGATATTTGTCAGGGGAACTGTAAGGTATTGAATTCTGACATTATTGAACCAAGTTTACCATTATTTTAAAAGGAATTTTTATACTAATCTTGTTTTGAAATACTAACAATTCATCCTAAGGGAGACCTATTCCTTAAGGACTTATTTCCACTGGGACTGTATATTTTTGTTTCTAAAACTTAGTAGCAAAACATATTTTTCAGAAATGCTCACTGTGAACATAAAAGTATATTCTTAAGTATTTTATACTGAATTGTAAACTTTTTGTCAGAAGTCTTGTTTTATACTTGTTGAACTGCACACAATTTTTGGATAATGTAAACATTACTTTTCATACTTGAAATAAACATTTATTTTTAAAAAAATATATTTGAAATGGTATGCTTTGTGTTTGATTTCCTACCCTCACAATAGCACATTTTAGAAAAGTGTTTTTAAAAGGAGAAATGTTGGAGTTCCTGTTGTGGCTCCATGGGTTAAGGACCTGATGTAGTGTCTGAGGTTGCAGGTTCAATCTCTAGCCTCACTCAGTGGGTTAAAGATCTGGAGTTGCTGCAAGCTGCAATGTAGGTCACAGATGCCACTTGGATTCAGTGTGGCTGTGGCTGTGGCTGTGGCTTAGGCTCTCCAATTCAACTCCTAGCCTGGTAACTTCCATATGCCACAGCTGTAGCTGTAAAGGAAAAAAAATTTTTTGATAAAGCTGTCACAAGTAAAACCTTTTCAGGTTCGTACAAAATTTTAATATGTTTTATAAGTTACATATCATGTTTTAAAACTAGTAGAAATGGGGAGTTTAATGGGTGTGTAGTTTGAGTCTTACTAATGAATATTCTTATCACTAACTGAACTGTGCTTAAAAGTTCTTCCTAAGATAGTAACTCATGAATATTTTATTGTAAGTTTTAAAAATACATTCTGACGATTTCAGAAGGCTGGGCTTTCCAAAGTATTAAGCACCATGCTTCCATAGGGAAAGCACCTGTTCTCATCCAAAGAATTTGATGCTTTAGGTGTAAATAGAAGGTTCATTTACTGATGCCCTAGCACCAGTCAGGTCATTGCCGTGGTTCCAAATTATTAGTGGTTGTTATATTGGTCATTGTGTTCTTTACTGATGGAATCTCTCAATTTAAAAAATCTCACTTAAGAATGTCTTTAATAAAGTAGTGATAGTCGTCAACTAAGTCTCAACCTCTGAGTATACATATTTAAGTATCCTAAGTAATGAAATAGCAAGAACATATAAGAAATTTGCATTCCAGAATGATCCGAACCAAGAAGAGATAACAGAAGCAGTGTATCTTCTCTGTGTGTGATGGTCATTGAGATGAAACGCATGTAATTGTTAAATTCACAATAAACTGAAGTCCCATGGAATATTTTTACCTGAAGGAATCATTGACACCTGTCTCTAATGACATCGTCCTTATATTTCATCCGGAGTAAAAACACTTGTTGCTCATAATAAGACTAGAGCTCTCAAAGAAAAAATTGAATTTTGGAAAATTTGTGTCTGAGACCATGAGTTTGATGGTATCCCCACTACCTGGACCTGTAATCAATTCAATGAGAATATCAGTAAACATTAATTATTTTTGAGGCATGCTAAAAAGTGTCAATATTTCAAAGATCTAACGTGGTGAACCAGTATTTCTGATGACCAATG
Organism: Phacochoerus africanus; assembly: GCF_016906955.1. Lineage (NCBI taxonomy): Eukaryota > Metazoa > Chordata > Mammalia > Artiodactyla > Suidae > Phacochoerus > Phacochoerus africanus. The sequence goes on along the minus strand of NC_062550.1, from coordinate 46,102,965 downwards.
CAAGATGACCATTCAAAATGCCACGTAGGCCAATGGATTTTAATAGAACAGTGAAGATTCCTTTGTGTTATCTGCTTCCACATTGCAAGTAATCTTTAGGAAATGAACTGTCAACTTTTGGCACAGTATTGAAGAATAATGCATGATTATCTGAAAAGGCTGTGAAAACACTCCTGTGTTCACATAAAAAGCTACATCTGTGAGAATGGATTTTTCTGGCATATTTCAAAGCAACATAGCTCAACAACAGAAGGCACAAGTAAATAGAATTCAGCTGTACAGGAAGCACAGAGAGCTCCAAACAAGTTCAACCCAAAGAATCCTACACAAAGACACAGTAAAAATGGCAAAAGTTAAAGAAAAGGAGAGGATTCTAAAGGCAGCAAGAGAAATATGTATCAGGGAACCCGCATAAGGCCATCGGCTCATTTCTCTACAGAAACACTACAGGCCAGAAGAGAGTTGCAAGATATATTCAAAGTTCTAAAAGGGAAAAATGTGCAGCCTAGAATACTCTATCCAGCAAGATTATTGTTTAAAATAGGAGAAATAAAAGAATTTCTCAAAAACTACAGCAATTCTAAACCTATTCTAAAAGCAATATTAAAAGGTTTCCTACAAATAGGAAAAAAGACATAGGATGGAGAAAATCACAGTTGGAAAGTAATAGAAAATCACAGTTGGAAAGTAATCACTTAAATAAGACAGTATACAGATCAAAAAGAAAAATAAATATCTGAAAGCAACGATAAACACAAGGAACAGCAAAAGGATAAACGAAATGAAAAAAAGACATCAAGATGATTAAAAAAAAGACATCAAAATGTTAAAATGTTCCCGTGTGGCTCAGCAGGTTAAGAACCTGACCAGTATCCATGAGGATGCAGATTTGATCTCTAGCCCGACTCTGTGTTAAGGATCTGGTGTTGCCTCAAGCCATGGCATAGGCTGGCAGCTGCAGCTCCAACTGGATCCCTAGCCTGGGAACTTCCATATGCCGCAGGTGTGGTCCTAAAAAGAAAAAAAATCAATCAAACCAAGAGCTGGTCCTCTTTGAAAGGAAACAAAATTGACAAACCTTGGCCAGACTCACCAAGAAGAGAGAACTGAAATAAAAAAAATCTCAATGATACTGTGGAAATATTAAAAAAAAAAATCCATAAGAGAATACTATGAGCAATTATACACCAACAAATTTGACAACCTAGAAGACATGTTCAACTTTCAAGAAACGTATAGCCCACCAAAACTGAATCAAGAAGGATTAGATAATTTGAAACATTTGATCCAGCAACCCTACTCCTCAGCATCCAGAGAAAACTATGACTCAAAAAGATATATGTACCCTAATACTCATTGCAGTACTATATATAATAGCCAAGACATGGAAGCAACCTAAATGTCCATCGACAGAGAAGTGGATAAAGATTTGGTACATATATACAATAGAATATTAGCCATTAAAAATAAATAATGGCATTTCCAGCAATATGGATGGACCTAGAAATTATCATGCCAAGTAAAGTTTTTCAGACAGTGAAACACCAACATCATATATTATCACTTACATGTGGAATCTAAAAATAGGACACAGTGAACTTTGCAGAACAGATACTGACTCACAGACTTTGAAAAACTTACGTTATCCAAAGGAGATGGGTTGGGGGGTGGGGATGGCCTGGGGGTTTGGGATGGAAAGGCTATAAAATGGGGTTGTGATGATCATTGCACAAAAATTAATGTAATAAAATTCATTGAGTTCCTGTCGTGGCTCAGTGGAAATGAATCTGACTAGCATCCATGAGGATGCAGGTTTGATCCCTGGCCTCACTCAGTGAGTTAAGGATCTGGTATTTCTGTGAGCCGTGGTGTTGGTTGCAGATGTGGCTTGGATCTTGTGTTGCCGTGGCTGTAGTGTAGGCCAGTGACTACAGCTCTGATTTGACCCCTAGCCAGGGAACCTCTATACGCCGTGGGTGCAGCCCTAAAAAGACTAAAATTAAAATTAAATAAATTCAGAGTTAAAAAACATTAGATAATTTAAACAAAGCAATCACTAAAAATGAAATTGAGTGTGGAATAAAAAACAAAACATACAAAAAAACTCCCTGCAAACAAAAGTCCAGAACCAGATGGCTTCACAGGCAAATTCTACCAAACATACAAAAAAGAACTTATAGGAGTTCCCATTGTGGCTCAGGGGAAACAAACAGCTAGGATTCCATGAGGATGCAGGCTTAATTCCTGGCCTTGCTCAGTGGGTTAAGTATCTGGCATTCCTGTGAGATGTGGTGTAGGTTGGAAATGAAGCTTGGATCCCACATTGCTGTGACTGTGGTGTAGGCCAGCGGCTACAGCTCTGATTTGACCCCTAGCCTGGGAATTTTGATATGCTGCAGGTGTGGCCCTAAAGAAAGGGCAGAAAAAAAAAAAAAAACTTTCACCTATCCTTCTTAAACTTTTTGAAAAGACTGAAGAAGGAACACTCCCAAAGACCTATGAAGCCACCGTCACCCTAATACCAAAACCAGACAAAGATACTAAAAAAAGAAAATTATAGGCTAATATCTTTTTTTTTTAATTTTTTTATCTTTTTAGGGCTGCACCTGAGGCATATGGAGGTTCCCAGGCTAGGAGTCAAATCAGTTCTGTACCTGCTGGCCTACACCACAGCAATGCCAGGTCTGAGCCATGTCTGTGACCCACACCACAGCTCAGGGCAGCACTGGCTCCTTAACCCACTGAATGAGGCCAGGAATCAAACCTGCATTGTTATGTTTAATAATCAGATTCATTTCTGCTGTGCCATGATGGGAATCCCCAGGCCAATATCTTTAATGAATATAGATGCAAAAATTCTCAACAAAATTTTAGACAACCAAATCCAGTGTCCATATTAACAAAAGAAAAGTGAAAAACTAAACTCTTACCAAAGTCGGTGTAAGGGGAACATAACTTAACATAATAAAAGCCATTTATCATAGACATCCAGCCAATATACTACTCTAAGGAGAAGAGCTAAAGACTTCTCACTAAAATCTGGAACAAGTCCAGGATGCCCACTCTCACCAATTTTATTCAATATAGTATTGAAAGTTCTAGCCATGCAATCACACAATAAAAAAGAAATTAAAAATATCCAAATTGGAAGAGAAAAGGTAAAATTGTTCACTCTATGCATATGACATGATATTTTATAGAGAAAACCCTACGGACTCCACTAAAAAACTACTCAAGCTGATCAACGAATTCAGCAAAGTAGCAGGATACAAGATTAACACTCAGAAAGCAATGGCATTTCTGTATACTAACAATGAAATACTAGGAAAAGGATATTAAAAACCTTTTAAAATGACATCCCCCAAGATTAAATACCTAGGAATAAACCTGACCAAGGAGGTGAAAGACTTACGCACTGAGAACAATTAAACATTAATAAAAGAAATTTTAAAAGATTCAAAGAAAGGGAAAGATATTCCATGCTTCTGGATTGGAAGAATTAATATTGCTAAAATGGCCATTCTACCCAAAGCAATTTACAGATTTAATGTGATCCCTTTCAAATTACCCATGACATTTTTCACAGAACTAGAACAAATAATCCAAAAATGTATGTAGAACCATAAAAGACCCAGAATTGCCAAAGCAATCCTACAGAAAAAAAACCAACCCAGAGGCATAACTCTCCCAGACTTCAGACAATATTACAAAGCTACAGAATCAAGACAGTGTGGTACTGGTACAAAAATAGACACACTGATCAATGGAACAAAATAAAGAGCCCAGAAATAAACCCACACAGCTACAGTCAATCAAACTTCAACAAAGAAGGCCAGAATGGAAAAAGACAAATCTCTTCAGCAAGTGGTGCTGGGAAAATTGGACAGCTGCATATAAATCAATGAAACTAGAACACACCCTCACACCATGCACAAAAAAACTCAAAATGGCTTAAAGACTTAAACATAAGACTATAAAACTCCTAGAAGAGAATATAGGCAAAACCATACAAATGTTTTCTTAAGTCAGTCTCACAAAGCAATAGAAATAAAAACAAAAGTAAGCCACAGGGATCTAATCCAATTTATAAATTTTTTGCACAGTAAAAGAAACAAAAAAAGTGAAAAGACAATTTTTGGAATGGGAGAAAATAGTTCTGCAAAGGATGCAACCAACAAGGGCTTAATCTCAAAGGATACAAACAATTTATACAACGCAACAAGAAAAGCACCCAATTGAAAAATGGCTTTAGAAGACCTAAATAGACATTTCTCAAAAGAAGACATATGGGTGGGCAGCAGGCACATGAAAAGATGCTCAGCATCACTAATTACTAGAAAAATGCAGATCAAAATTCCAATGAGGTACTATCACACACTGGTCAGAATGGCCATCATTAATAAGTCTATAGGAGTTCCCATCATGGCTCGGTGGTTAATAAACTTGACTAGTATCCATGGGGACACTGGTTCCATCCCTGGCCTCACTCAGTGGGTTAAGTATTCCTCGTTGCCATAAGCTTTGGTGTAGGTCACAGATGAGGCTTGGGTCCTGCATTGCTGTGGCTGTGGCTGTGGTATACAGCCCCGTGGCTACAACTCTGATTTGACCCTTAGCCTGGGAACTGCCATATGCAACAGATGCAGCCCTAAAAACACAAAAAATAAATAAATAAAAATAAATCTACATAGCAAATACTGGAGAGAGTGTGGAGAAAAGGGAGCAAAAAAAACTATTGTTTTTTGGGGTTGTAAATTGGTACAACCACTAAGGAAAACAGTACAGAGGTTCCTCAGAAAACTAAATATAGAACTACCATATCATCTAGTAATCCCACTCCTGGGCACATATCTGGACAAAACTGTAATTCAAAGAGATATATGCACCTGTATGTTCATAGCAGCTCTATTCACAAAAGCCAAGACATGGAAACAAGCTAAATGTCCATCAACAGATGAATGAATTAAGAGGTGGATTAAGGTGCATATATACAATGGAATACTACTCAGCCATAAAATGAATGAAATAATGCCATTCATGGATGCATCTATAGATTCTCATACTACGTGAAATAAGTCAGAAAGACAAAGACCATATGATATCATTGATTTGTGGAATCTAAAATATGGCACAGGAATTCCTCTTGTGGCTCGGTGGTAACAAACCCTGCTAGTACTCCTGTGGACACAGGTTCAATCCCCGGCTCTGTTCAGTGGGTTAATGATCTGGCGTTGCTGTGAGTTGCAGTGTAGTTCATAGACACAGCTTGGATCTGGCATTGCTGTGGCCATGGTGTAGGCCAGCAGCTACAGCTCCAATTCGACTCCTAGCCTGGGAACTTCCATATGCCTCGGGTGCAGCCCTAAAAAGATAAAAAAATAAAAGTCGCAAATGAACCTATCTGCAAAACAGAAACAGACTCACAGACATGGAGAAAAGACTACTGGTTGCCAAGGGGAAGGGGTAAGTGAGAGGGATGGACTGGGATTTGGGGTTTGTCCTTGAGGGGGCTCATATTGCTCATATTGCTGCTGTGGTGCAGCTTCAATCCCTGGCTCAGGAACTTCCTCATGCCAGAGGTGGGGCCAAAAATAAATAAATAAACCACAGGAGTAGTGGTACAGGAAGTTTCAGGGCTATCTAAAACTTCTCACAAACCTCTTTTAGGAGAATCCTAGGAAAACCCCTAGCAACCTGCAGCATATGGAGCTCCCTGGCCAGGGATCAGATCTGAGCTATGGCCTGCAGAGGCACTGCCAATCCTTTTGTGCCAAAGTGCAGTGTCCTCTTTTGCTAACAGGTATTCTCCATTTGAGAAGAAGCTCCTGGGTTAATTCTGGGCCCTGTTCTTAGGACATGAATTGACTACCCAACTTGAATTACCTAGAAATGGAGTGTTACCTGATTCACAAAGCTCTGTACCTGGACTGGTGCAGCAGCATTTTACTGTTAAGTGAAAATTGTATGTACATTAGCCCACACAGGTCTTGAAGGCATAATTAAAACATATAAGCAGGTAGCCCAGCATTCTGGCATACCTGCTCCTTCTGCACTGGCTTTCCCTAATTCCACAGACACCCTCTTAAAGAGTGAACAGAAGGAAATAAAGTAAGGTCCAGGTTTACAGATTGGTTTTTTATAGTATGCTGACTCCAACCAGAAGTGTTTCGTAGCTCTGCTCAAAGATGATACTAAAAGACAGAGATGAAGCTAAAGCCATTTTAGCCTGTCACCAGGAAGAGAGAAGAATCAATCCCTAAATCATTTTTAGCTACTTAATACTCCAACACCCCACAGCCTGTACAAGAGCAAATTCTTGGTTGTGATTAAACATGAAACAGAGACAAAGTTCTGCTTCATTGACCTGTGTGGCATCTACAAACTGATTAGTCCAGACAAATCAAAACCAACATTAACTACCATAACATATGTACAAAATGCTATATCTGGTTTGATAAATCTATTAAGCAAGTACCAGCATGGCTAAAGAGCCGCTGTATTGGGTTATTAACTTTGGAAATGGATCGATAGGTATCCTATGTAGGAAGCAACGTTGATTCATGTATAGCAGCTAATGGGTTGATCTGCTGGTTGGAAACTTAGGAAGAACAAGATTGGAAGATTGCAGTCTAGGAGAAAAGATACTATGGCCATAGTGGACTTCCCGCTGTGGCACAGTGGGTTAATGATCCATCGATGTATCTGTGGTGGCTTGTGTTCGATCCTCAGCTAGAGAACTTCCATATGCTAAGAGCATGGCCGAAAAAGGGGAAAACATGGGGCATAGAATGAAATATCTGTGACGCACATATGTTCACCAGAGGGCATCTACTGCAGAACAGGTGCCCAGTAATCAAGCAGACTGTACATTCTCTTCTATGGATGTCAATCAACCTCTTTCCCCAGCCGCCTGGTACTTGTTTAACAGGCCCATTTATAAAGTGACACGGCAACAGGGAAGGAGGGTCTGCATGGATTTCTCTTCCCCGAGGCTAACTGCTTTCTGCCTCTGCTGGATCCCCATGTGATAAGAGTTGAAGCCATGCTGTGTCCCTGACTGAGCACACCATTCTTCAGGGAACCAGTGAGCCACTTGAAGACAAATTGATACAATGGGCACTTTTTTTTTTTGCCACATCCTCCACACTCGGGTATTCTGGGGCCAGGGCTCAAACTGGAGTCACAGCAGCAACAACACTGGATCCTTAACCTGCTGAGCCACCAGGGAACTCCACTGGACACATTTCATCATAGAAAGAACAGCTATTGGTCTTCTTGGGACTAGAAACATATTACAGATATGGATTTGTTGTTCCTGAGCAAAACACTTCTACTGGCACTAAACAGAAGGCCTCATTCATTGCCGTTCGTATTCCATTCATTCATATTCCATACAAATCACCTCAGACTAAGGGATTTGTTTACAGGGAAGGACAGAATGGAATGAAATTACACTCACAGAATTCACTAGCATTATCACAACTCCAACAACCCAGAGGCATCAGACTTGGCAAAAGGGTAGAATAACCTGCTAGAAGCTCCATTACTACTATATCAGCTAAAAGAAAGTTACCTTATAGGATTGGGGTGCTGTTGTAGAGGATGAATGTGTGACTTAAACCAGTGGAAACACACAGCAACATCTCCCACACAGCCAAATACAGGAACCAAGGGGTGGAGGTTCAGAAAGGTCCTATTCACTTTTTTCCCTTGCTTTTTAAAAATTGAGATATGATTCACATATACACATAAAGTGTACAGTTCAGTGATTTAGTGTTTTCACGAAGTTGTGTGACCTTCACCACTTTCTTTCTTTATTTTTGCCCCCAACTGTCCCTGCAGTATATATTGAAGTTCCCAGGCAAGGGATCAAATCTGAGCCAGAGCTGCAACCTATGGCACAGCTGCAGCAACACTAGATCCTTAACCCACTGTGCCCAGCTGGGGATCAAACTGGCACCTGTACAAAGACAAGCCAGATCATTAACCTACTGCACCACAGTGGGAACTCCCCATCACCACTATCTAATTCTAAAATACTGTCATCACCTCCAAAAGAAACCCTATACCCTTAGCAGTCACCTTAATCCTCTCCTCCCTCCAGCCGTAGGTAACCACTAATCTACTTTCTGCTTTATAGAGGTTTTTTTGCCTATATATGAGGTTGAGGGTTCTATCGCTGACCTCGCTCGGTGGTTTAAGGATCCGGCGTTGCCATGAGGTGTGGTGTAGTTCAAAGACACGGCTCAGATCTGGCGTTGCTGTGGCTCTGGCATAGGCCGGCGGCCACAGCTCTGATTGGAACCCTAGCCTGGGAATCTCCATATGCCGCGGGAACGGCCCTAAAAAGACAAAAAAAATATATATATATATATGTGTATTATATGTATATATATGTATATATATGTGTATATATGTATGTATATATGCATATATATGTATGTATGTATATGTATATATATGTATGTATATATGTATATATATGTATGTATATATGTATATATATGTATGTATATATGTATATATATGTATGTGTATATATGTGTGTATATATATATGTGTATATATATGTGTATATATATGTGTGTATATATATGTGTCTCTATATATATGTGTCTCTCTATGTGTATATATATGTGTGTGTATATATATGTATATATATGTGTATATATATGTGTGTATATATATATGTATATATATAAAGAAGACAAAACAAAAACCAAAAAGAAACATGGAGGAGGCTGTATTGCCAAGACTTCGTGACTGATGAGGTATCATTCTTAAGTTTTCTTTCGTTTTTTTTTTTTTTGCTTTTTGCTTTTTGCTTTTTGGGGCCGTACCTGTGGCATATGGATTTCCCAGGCTAAGGGGTCAAATCAGAGTTGCAGCTCCTGGCCTACACCATAGCCACAGCAATGCAGGATCCCAAGATCCCAGCCGCGTCTGTGACCTATGCTGCAGTTCTGGGGTTTTTTTGTTTTTTGTTTTTGTTTTTGTCTTTTGCCTGTTCTAGGGCCACTCTCCCGGCATATGGAGGTTTGCAGGCTAGGGGTCAAATCGGAGCTGTAGCCGCCGGCCTACACCAGAGCCACAGCAACACCAGATCCAAGCCGCATCTGCAAACTACACCACAGCTCACTGCAACGCCGGATCCTTAACCCACTGAGCAAGGTCAGGGATCGAACCCACATCCTCATGGAAACTATGGTGGGTTTTTAACCTACTGAACCACAGTGGGAACTCCCCTTAAGTTTTCCAAAAACTTTTCGTGTGTTTGTTTTCAAGTTTTGTTTTGGTTACTAGGAGGAGGATGAAAAAATAATTGAAAACAACAATAGCTAACAATAATTGAAAAATAGTCAAATTCTCCTTTCAGCTTTGTCACTTTTGTTCCCATGCAACCGTCTGTTTTGAAATTCTATTATTAAGTGTCTATATATTTATGGTAGTTATGCCTTCTTGATGAAGTTATCCTTTTATCATCATGAAATATACCTCTGTCTCTGCTAATATCCCTTGTTGTGAAGTCTGCCTTTCTGGTATACATAGCCACTCCAGCGACTAGGGTTTGCATGGTATAACTTCTTTTCATGCTTTTCATTGTAACCTATTTGAGTCTTCATATTTATTTATTTAGTCTTTCAAATATGTATTTCAAGTGGAACATGGGAAGACACGTACAATAGTTAAATAAAAAAACCTTGACATACAGACAAAAAAAAAAGCAAAAAAGGGAGTTCCCTCAGGGCTCAATGGGTTAAGGGTCTGTGGTTGTCACTGCTATGGCTCTGATTATACCTGTGGCGTGGGTTCGATCCCTGGCCAGAGGCTGTGCAGCCAAAGAAAAAAAAAAAAACCAATGCTTTCCCCCAAAAAACCTTGATGAACATGCTCATTTGGTAATCAAAATATAAAAACCTGAAAATGATATTACATTAGGTACTTTGATTGAAAACAGTTATTCTATTCAAGTAACAAGCCCAAAGCTGTCCCCAACTAAGAATTAAAGCTCTTCTCTCTATTCATACGCACAACCCTTAGACAAGAATCCTATATTGGAGTTCCCATTGTGGCTCAGTGGTTAACGAATCCGACTAGGAACCATGAGGTTGCAGGTTCAATCCCTGGCCTTGCTCAGTGGGTTAAGGATCTGGTGCTGCCGTGAGCTGTGGTGTAGGTCGCAGACGCGGCTTGGATCCCGTGTTGCTGTGGTTCTGGCATAGGCTGGTGGCTACAGCTCCGATTGGACCCCTAGCCTGGGAACCTCCATATGCCATGGGAGTGGCCCAAGAAATGGCAAAAAGACAAAAAAAAAAAAAAAGAATCCTATACATTTTATCCAGAATGGTACCCCCCAATTCTTATCTTTTTATTTTTTATTACTCTTATGGAAATTATTCAGTGTTCTTTGTGTTTTTCCTAAATGAATTTTTTTTCAGAATGTCACTAAAGAACCACATCAACCTTAGAAAATATTGAAGTCATTTTTACAAGAATGGCAATAGCCAAATAAGGAGTCTCAGATTATGTGAGAGGCATGGGTGGGTTATTTATCAATACGAGAATGATATGTCATTTGATGGGCAAAATGACCTTGCTGAACATGCTTTGAAAGTTGGTCCCAACAATTACAACCCTTGTGGACTCAAACCTTGTCTTGGTCCTAGAATCCTTTTTCAAAAGTTTGAGTGAGGTACAAAGAATCACTAGAAGGACAAGCAAAAGCTGGATCCTTGCCACCAGTGGGATGCTGGCCAGAGACAAAGTCTCTGCACAAAAAAATAAAAAAGTTCCTAGTGGAAATGTCAAGTGTCCTGGCATGGCTGTCCCCAAGAATACATGTGACGTGGGTCTGATGTGGCACAGGGTACTCAGCACCCTCTGGACAGTCATGGTGGGGGAGGACACTGACCACCTGCGGCCACCAGGGCCACCAAGTCCCTCTACTGGGTTCCACCTCCTGGCCCTGAAGTTCAGAGGGTTGGGTTTCTTCCTCTGTTCCTCATCTGAATTGGATTAATCATAGAATTGAATCGTGGCTTGGGCTGGGAAACTGGCCAGTACCTTCTCCCTTGAACTCTGCAGATACTTTTTTTTTTTTTGCTTTTTAGGGCCACTCATATGGCATTTGGAAGTTCCCAGGCTAGGGGTTGCATTGTAGCTGCAGCTGCCAGCTTAAACCACAGTTCGTGGCAATGCCAGATACATAACCCACTGAGCGAGGCCAGGGATTGAACCCGAATCCTCATGGATACTAGTCAGGTTCATTATCACTGCACCACAAGGGAACTCCTTGAGTTTTCATATTTAATGATATTAAAAACATGTAGCAGCATATTTTTTAATATTGTTCTTTTTTTTTTTTAAGGCCGCACCTGCAGCATATGGAAGTTCCCAGGTTAGGGATCGAATAAGATCTGCAGCTGCAAGACTACTCCATAGCCGCAGCAACGCTGGATCCAAGCCACATCTGTGACCTATGCTGGAGCTTGCAGCAATGCCAGATCCTTAACCCACTGAGAAGGGCCAGGGATCAAACCCACATCCTCATGGACGCCATGTCAGCTCATAACCCACTGAGCCACGATAGGAACTCCTTGTTCTTTATATGTTAAGATATTAATCATTCACTTTACTTGCTGCAATTATTTTTCTGAGCTACATATCATTGTATTACTGGATTTTAAGAGGAGAATTTTTAAAAGAAAAGTGAAAATTGAGACTACTTGCCTTAATTCTTTGTTCTGGGAAATTCTTGCCCAGGAAGATTAAGACACTAAAGAATGAACTTCCCTGCTTACCCCAGGATATGCCAGCCATGAAGTGTATCTGGGCAGATCATCTGTAGAAATAGCTCTCCTCTTAAAATAACAGCTTGCTCACCTGGATGAAGAGCTTGCTTCTCTAACATCAGTTTGCTTGTCAAAAATTAATTTAAGGATTTCCCTGGTGGCCTAGTGTTTAAGGATTCAAAGTTGTCACTGCAGTGGCTCAGGTTCAATTGCTGGCCTGGGAACTTCTGAATGCCATGGGCATAGCCAAAAAAATTACTTTAAAAACTTCACTTTGGAGTTCCCATCATGGCTCAGTGGTTAACGAATCCGACTAGGAACCATGAGGTTGTGGGTTTCATCCTAGGCCTTGCTCAGTGGGTTATGGATCTGGCGTTGCCGTGAGCTGTGGTGTAGGTTGCAGACGCGGCTCAGATCCCATGTTGCTGTGGTTCTGGCGTAGGCTGGCAGCTACAGCTCCGATTTGACCCTTAGCCTGGGAACCTCCATATGCCATGGGAGTGGCCCAAGAAATGGCAAAAAGACAAAAAACAAACAAACAAACAAAATTCACTTTGCTGTCATAAACTTTTCCCAGTACCAAACAGATCTCTGCCTCGAAGAGACCATCTTTAAAAACCACAAGTCTAGGCCTTCAAATTCTTTTTTTAACTTATTTTTAATGAATTAATTTTTTTTTTTGGGGGGGGGGGCTACTCTTGGGGCATGTGGAAGTTCCTGGGCCAGGGATTGAACCCACACCACAGCAGTGACAACCACAGATCCTTAACACATTGTGCCTCCAGGGAAATCCTAGGTCTTCAAATTCTTTTTTTTCTTTGTGGCTGTACCCAAGGCATATGGAATTGAACCCATAGCTATGACTGCAGGTGCAGCAAACTGGACCCTTTAACCCACTGTGCCTGGCCAGGGATCAAGCACACACCCTCGTAGAGACCGGGGTTGCTGCAGTTACAGTGGGAACTCCTTGGCCCTCAGATTCTTAATGTTGTCAAATCACGTCCCACTGCTTGCTACTTACCAAATCAAATTGACAAATGTTAGTGGAAAGGAAAATTGTCTTTAATCAGAGTGCCAGCAATCTTGGGAGATGGTGGACTCAACACCCCCAAAAAACCAGCTCTGAAGCTTCTGCTTGGGTGTGAAAGTTTTAAAGGGAAGGAGGGAAGTAAGCAGTGTCCCCTCACCACCCCCCCAACCAGGGGGAACGGAACTCCTCATGATCTTTCTCTACATATTATCTTGTTCACACAGTTTGTTTAGGAGATTACTGAAGGGGAAACTGGGGAAGAGATCTGATCGCCTGTTACTTATTTTTCATTTCTACTTTTTTTTTGCTTTTTAGGGCCAAACTCTAGGCATATGGAAATTCCCAGGCTAGGGGTCTAGTCGGAGCTGTAGACGCCAGCCTACGCCACAGTCACAGCAACTCCAGATCCAAGCTGTGTCTGTGACCTACACCACAGATTACGGCAACGCCAGATCCTTAACCCACTGAGCAAGGTCAGGGATCGAACCCACAACTTCATGGTTCCAAGTCGGAATCATTTCCTCTGAGCCACAACGGGAACACCCAATTTCTACTTTTTTGATCTATGGAAAGAACTGACAAGTTAGGCAAGGTATTGTGTGATCAAATGATTTGAAAGGTGTGCTTGGGACAGAGGTGAAGAGAGCATGGGGGTGCCTGGTTTAAAACTTAGTTACAATATAGCTAAAGAGACAAGGAGAGGGGCTTCCTGATGAGGGTAGTTTTCTGCAAAGAGATGCTTTCATTAATCCTTAATCCACACTCGCTCCTGAGTTACAGTTGAGTCAAGGTGGCCTCTCCTCTGCTGCTGTAAAACTAGTAAACTCAGCTTGACTAAGTAGATTTCTCTGGTGGTTTTATGGGACAATAAGGAAATTTTGAAAGTAAAATGACTGGGCATTTTTATCCCACAATTTTTAGGCAAATAAAATTATCTGTCACTATAGAGCCTATGATCAAATTTTGTAAGGGAGCAGGATTCTATGGGACCTTCCTGGGGGAGGCTCTTCCCCCATATCCTCTGCTTTAGCTCCCCTCTGAAGTGTAATATGTATTTTTTTTTCAGTCTTTTTGTCTTTTTAGGGCTGCACATGGCATATGGAGGTTCCCAGCTTAGGGGTCGAATCAGAGCTGTAGCTGCTGGCCTACACCATAGCCACAGCCATGCAGGATCAGAGACGTGTCTGCAAGCTACACCACAACTCATGGCAACACCGGATCCTTAACCACTAAACGAGGCCAGGGATTGAACCTGAGTCCTCATGGATGCTAGTCAGATTTGTTAACCCCTGAGCCACCATGGAAACTCCAATCTTTTTTTTTTTTTTTTTGTCTTTTCTAGGGCCACACCCACGGCATATGGCGGTTCCCAGGCTAGGGGTCTAATCCAAGCTGTAGCCGCTGGCCTACGCCAGAGCCACAGCAACACGGGATCCGAGCCGAGTCTGTGGCCCGCACCACAGCTCACTGAAATGCGGGATCCTTAACCCACTGAGCAAGGCCAGGGCTCGAACCTCTGCAGCCTCATGGTTCCTAGTCGGATTTGTTAACCACTGTGCCACGACAGGTACTCCGAAACTCCAATCTTGTTTGAGTTTTATAAGAACATCCTGACCTGACCTCTATGGACAAGAAAAAAGAATTTCTGTACGAAGGAGTTTACAGCAACTAACCATGCCTTTCAAAATTCTTTGCGGAGTTCCCATTGTGGCACAGTGGTTAACGAATCCAACTAGGAAGCATAAGGTTGCAGGTTCGGTCCCTGGCCTTGCTCAGTGGGTTAAGGATCGGCGTTGCTGTGAGCTGTGATGTAGCTCGAAGACATAGCTTGGATCCTGAGTTGCTGTGGCTCTGGTGTAGGCTGGCGGCTACAGCTCCGATTAGACCCCTAGTCTGGGAACCTCCATATGCTGCAGGAGCGGCCCTAGAAAAGGCAAAAAGACAAAAAGACAAAAAAAAAAATTCTTTGCAATTTCAGTTCGGGGAGTTCAGGATATTTTGGGAGCATAAGGCACCCATCTCCTTGCATGGCCTGCAATAAACCTTTCTCTGCTCCAAACTCTGATGTTTTGGTTTGACTTCACTGTGCATTGACTTCACATGGACTTTCACTAACAATTTTGCTTTATTTATTTATTTATTTATTGCTTTTTAGGGCTGCATTCATGGCATATGGAAGTTCCCAGGTCCAATTGGAGCTACAGCTGCCGGCCTATGCCACAGCAACGCCAGATCCTTAACCCACTGAGCAAGGCCAGGATCAAACCCACAACCTCATGGTTCCTAGTCGGATTCTTTCCACTGCACCACAGTGGGAACTCCCAGCACTAACAATTTTGGCGTAGCCAGTCTAGGTGTCTGTGATAGGTTGGCCCCATCAAAGACAGCCCCTTCTCTGACTCCTCAGCAACTACTGGAGCCCACTTCACCCCAGGGGTTTGGGGGAACTGTTCCTGATAGGTGCCAGCCACCCGAGGCATGAGGTTTTAGAGCTGAGAAACGTCCAGAGCTTGGGTCCACACTCGGTATGACTGGGGGTGAGTTGCTCAGCTTGGGCAGGCTGGGAATTCTCTCCACTCCATTTGAGCTCCCTTCCCTTGCAGGAAGGGAGCCATTCTGAGTCCATTCTCTTATGAGAGCTGGTCTGCTCTGGAGGTTTCTTGCATTTTGGAATGGAAGTGAAATTTTAGATTACACCCCCTCTGATTTTCTGTCTGTGTGACCATAGCTTATTTGTTGTGTGCATTTTGTGTGTATTGTTTTGGGGTCAGCCACTTCTGGTCCATTCACTTTTGGGAGCCAGGCTGCTCTGGAGGCCTCCATCTGGGAATGGAAGTGGAATTTTTTGGCTGCTCTTCATCTGAACCTTTTGTTGTTTCTGTGTGCATTGTAGTACAAGCATTGGTGAGTTGAGATGTCTTTGGTACCGGGCTCATGTGTAAAAACACCAGGTATCCTTCCCTACCGCATTGGGTTTCGCCTGCAGTGGAGTGTTGGTTGGGATTTTCCCTTTGCAATGGATGGGAATCTCCCTTTTGGTGGTAGGGAACTGGGATCCTGAGAGACTGTTTTGCATTGCATTTGTCTGATATTTGGTAGCACCTGCCATGATAATCAGCTCTATTCCATTTGGTATTCTCCCTAAGGTATGTTTTGCAAAACTGGGAGATCTTTAGCATGCTTCTAGAAAGAGAGAGAAAGAAGGTTGTTTTTTGTTTTGCTTTATTTTTTATTTTTTAATTTAATTTATTTATTTATTTATTTATTTTTTGTCTTTTTAGGGCTGCACCTGCAGCATATGGAAGTTCCCAGGCTAGGGGTCAAATCAGAGCTACAGCTACTGGCCTATGCCACAGCCACAGCAACAAGGGATCTGAGCCACATCTGAGACCTACACCACAGCTCACGGCAATTTGGATCCTTATTAACCCACTGACAACGAGGCCAGGGATCGAAACTGCATCCACATGAATACTAATCAGGATCTAAACCCACTGAGCCACACCAGGAAGTCTACAAAGGTTATTAAACACCCCATGGCCACTATATTCTTTAGACTCTGGAGAAATTTGGTTGAGATGAAAGTCTTGACATTCCAAAAGTGGTTCTTTTTGCATATGCAGTTAGAGAAAGCTGGCTTGATGATTTTACCTAGGTGTAATAGAAGTTTAAAAAAAATCTTGTTATACCTGTTACCAGTATATCAACACACACAAAAAAATATCTTGGTATGATGAAATTTTGTGAGTGAACTAAGTGCAAACAGAAAGCTTTTAAGTAAGCACTATAGGAATAACTGTGTTTTTAAAATGTCTATCTAGGAGTTCCCGTCGTGGTGCAGTGGTTAGCGAATCTGACTAGGAACCATGAGGTTGGAGGTTCGATCCCTGGCCTCGCTCAGTGGGTTAAGAATCTGGCATTGCCGTGAGCTGTGGTGTAGGTCACAGACGCAGCTTGGATCCCAAGTTGCTGTGGCTCTGGCGTAGGCCAGTGGCTGCAGCTCCGATTAGACCCCTAGCCTGGGAACCTCCATATGCCGCAGGAGCGGCCCAAAGAAATAGCAAAAAGACGAAAAGAAAATTAAGGTTATTTAAAGTTGAAGATTCTAATCTAAATATGTAATTAAAGCTACTAAAAATATAAAGGAAGCAGTCCACTATGTTGTTGGAAAATGGCATATGTTTTAAATAGAAAAAGAGTTTTATGTATGTCAGGATGATATTAGATTAAACTTAGGCAAATGGATTTTGTTATTACGAGTAGACTGGTACAAGGGAGTTCCTGACTACTAGTATCCATGAAGATGTGGGTTCGATCCCTGGCCTCGTTCAGTGGGTTGGGGATCCAGCATTGCCATGAGCAGTAGTGTGGGTAGAAGATGCCTCGGCCCAGATCCATCGTTGCTGTGGTTGTGGCGTAGGCCAGCAGCTGCAGCTCAGATTCAGCTCCACATGGCTCAGGTACGGCCCTAAAAAGAAAAAAAAAAAAAAAAAAGTGTGTGTGTGTGTGTATAACTGAGTCATTTTGCTGTACATCTGAAACTAACACAACATTGTCAGTCAACTATACTCCAATTAAAAAAAAAAAAAAAGCAGGCTGGTACAGGGCTAGATTTGGTTCCTCTCTGCTAAGAGAACCAATTTCCTTAGAATGATGCTTTTGATAACAGATTCTGAGCTTCCTTGCCTTTAAGTGATCTGTATTTGTTTTTAAATATTCATGGTGGCCTATGATTCTATCTGAGCAAATATCTAAAAACTGATATTTTTAGACAAATTTCCTATCAAATTCTGATTAAAGTTCCTTTGATTTCCACTCCCTTTGGGATTTCAGAGTGTCCCTGAGGCATCTCAGAAAAAAAAAAATATATATATATATTTAATTATGATTGGTTGATGTGTTAAATTATGTGGAAAGTATTGTCAAAGGAGTGATAAGCCTCCTAAAGTTATAGTATGATTAAATATTATTAATAGACATTCTTGAAATTATATAAGCTTTCTGAAATTGGGATATGTCCTGGTATAATGCTACAATTTTAGTTATTAAAATGTCATATGTCACAGCAACTTGTATTAGTTTCTTTGCCAAGAAGCATTGTGATCAGATTTTTAAACTTGTTTTTTAAAGTCTTTAATAGACAGTTGAGCTGATGCTTTGTCAAACTGCCACATTTTCAAGGACCTTTTGCAAAAACAGGTTTCTGATAACTTTTGAGTCATACTGCCAAACTAGGTGAGGATATTTTGAAAGTCTAATGGAAACTGATTTCATGGAACTCTTGGTAAGAGGGATTGATTATGTAAGACTGAGTAAACTGATGAATAGGGTGATGATTTTTGGTTTTGCCAGATGTGTAACTGGCTTTTGATCTGTGTTTTTTCCCATGTGTGGGGAAATCTTTCCCCTTGGGCCAGTTGTGACTTGCAGCATTTTGGAGGATTATGCATTTGTGGGAATAGTTGAAGCTCTGTCCTTTCTCTCTACCTAACCCCTCCAGAGACTGGAAACTCTTAGAGTCCTAACAGCTTGTTCAGATAAATTAGGAAGGCCACCTTCTAATTGCTGCAAACAAACAAACAAACAGAAAAAAACACACAAAAAGACAGCAGCAAAAAAAATTACTTGAGGTGTTTTGGGGACTTCAAAAAAGTGTGGGAAGGAAATCACTCAAACCTATTAGGTGACGTCTGACATTTCCTTGGCATGGCTGTCCTGACCCTGAGAGGCCTTTTAAAATTTCAGTCTAGGCGTTCCCGTCGTGCTGCAGTGGTTAACGAATCCGACTATGAACCATGGGGTTGCGGGTTCGATCCCTGGCCTCACTCAGTGGGTTGAGGATCCGGCGTTGCTGTGACCTGTGGTGTAGCTCGCAGACGAGGCTCAGATCCTGCGTTGCTGTGGCTGTGGCGTAGGCTGGTGGCTACAGCTCGGATTAGACCCCTAGCCTGGGAACCTCCATGTGCCGAGGGTGCAGCCCTAGAAAAGACAAAAAATAAATAATAAATAAATGAATAAACAAAATTTCAGTCTGTGGCTCCACATGAAAAAAATTTCGACACAACCAATTTAAAGGGGAAAATTATGATCCATTAACTGGACTCATTTTGAAAACACAATCAATTTGGCCGTATTTTATTTTAAAATTGGGGAATTTTTTAGAGAGAAAAAGAGTATTTCAATGGACATTGAATTCAGATTTTGTTCACTTAGGTTTGCATATTCTGTTTAAGGCCCACCTCCGTGATATTTCCTTCATTATAGCTGAGAAGGGTGAGTCAACCTAATTCTTTAATCTTGTTCAGTAGCACAGCAAGGGAATCTAGTATAGTTATGACAGTCTAAATTTTAGTAGATAGGTATAAGAATTGGAACCGAAAGCCTAAATCCAATTGCAGGTTAGACAACAATAGAGCTAAGTCAAGTTCAGATAACTGTAGATAAAAAAGGAAAGAGAATTATGCTATTTACTAAAGATTCTAAGAGACATTCCCAGCCCAAGGCTGATCAGTTCCGTTCCATGATCACCCCACATAGCCCCAGTTCAGCAGGAAGAAGTCAGAGGGTCTTTGCTGCCTTTTCCCAAAAGACTGTGGAATGGACAAGATGGTAGAGAACTGTGGGGGGAAATAGCCGATCTGGCTCCATGGTGGATTTATTTCTTTTAGTTTAGTCCTCGTATAGCTTATACTATGCATAATGGCCCATGTCATTATGGCCCCATGCTTGATTGTTAAACTAAAATGACTTTGTTCAGCTCACAGGGGGTATCCTGACCAGCCCACCTGTGAGTAGCTGCAGGAAAGAAGAAATTAACACATCCTCTCTGAAACCAGGAGACATGTGCAACAATATGACGTATATTATCTGCTGTTCAAAATAGTTTCTTGCATTAACAAATGTTTGACTGAAGCTCTGATAATACATAGTTCCATATGAGATCCAAGACTGTAATCAAGTAACTCTGGATATGGCAAGAAGCAACAAGAGGGAATATTTTCCTGGACCATAAGAGATTAGGAAGATAGGTGGTCCAGAGAATTTCGGCCACTGTTAATAAGGGCTAGTCCAATAATAGCACACTGAGTGGCCTATCAATGAAATCTTTACCAGACCTGGGAATGAGCCGTCCTAGTGCCATGGAGCGAAATGGTCACGAAATGCCCCCCACATCATGGTCAAGTTTATGACACTGAAAGAGCCCTGCCAAGTAAAAATTGGCACTTTCCATCTACCTCTACAGGGATTAGGTCAATAGCTACTGCAGTTGCTGACCTTCAACACCCCCTGAAGGGAATACAAGGGCGGTGTCAGGAATGAGGCACTCTGTGCTCTGGGAAAAACTGACAGGATAGGCCTTCAGGTGGGTATTTCCAAAAGATTTTATGAGCCCAAATTCTTGCAGCATCTCATATCTAGAAAAGCACTGAAATGCTTTTCTAGATATCTGCTTTGGCCATTGAAGAAAGCAGTATATTTGGAAGTAAAAATGTAGTGGCTGTGTCAGACTCAGATGCCACCAGCCACTCTCAAAGCGGTATCTGGGGAGTTCCTCCTGTGGCTCAGCGGTAATGAACCCAACTAAAATCCATGAGGACTTGGGTTCCCTCAGTGGTTTAAAGATGTAGCATTGATGTGAACTTTGAGGTAGATCTCAGAAGTGGCTCTGATCCCGTGTTGCTGTGGCTGTGGTGTAGGCTGGCGGCTGCAGCTCCTATTAAACTCCTAACCTGGGAACTTCTATATGCCGCAGTGTGGCTATAAAAAGAAAAAAAAAAAAAATGCTTTGCAGAGTTCCCATCGAGGCTCAGTGGTTAACGAACCTGACTAGTATGCAGCAGTTAACGAACCTGACTAGTACTCATGCGGATGCGATTTTGATCCCTGGCCTCACTCAGTGTGTTAAGCATCCGGCATTGCTGTGAGTTGTGGTATAGGTCACAGACGTGGCTCGGATCCCACATTGCTGTGGCTTTGACATAAGCCAGTGGCTACAGCTTCGATTCAACCCCTAGCCTGGGAACCTCCATGTGGGCTGGGGGTGTGGCCCAAAAAATTTTTTAAAAATGCTTTGCAATTTTGATTTGGGGAGTTTGGATATTTTGGGGGCACAAGCCACCTCTCTCCTTGCATGGCCATGCAATAAAAGATCCAAACTCTGATCCAAACTCCAATGTTTTTGTTTGTTTGGCCTCACTGTATATCAGGCACAGGGACTTGCTCTAACAATTTTACTTTTATATCCTACTTTCATTTTTCCCTACTGCTCACTTAAAATGACATATTAAAATGACAACACTTGTTTGGCTTTTGAGCCAACCAAAATAACAAAAATTTGTTAACATTCTTTTGTGGGGGGGGTGGTGTGCTTGCAGCATATGGATGTTCCCAGGGTAGGGGTCCAATCTGAGCTATAGCTGCCAGCCTACACCATAGCCATAGCAACGTGGGATCCAAGCCACAGCTCACGGCAACACCGGATCCTCAATCCACTGAGCAAGGCCGGGGAACGAACTCAAGTCCTCATCGTTGCTAGTCGGGTTCATTAACAACTGAGCCATGACGGGCCATGACAGGAACTCCCCGTTGCACCTTTTAGATATATATATATTTCCCCACCCCCCCTCTGGCGAACCCTGACTAGTATAGTCACATTTAAAGATGTTTTCCCAGGCCACCCTACCTAAACTGCATCCTCATCCTTGCAGCTGATTTGTTTTTTCTCAGTGTCTGTCACAATCCTTTATTATATGATATGTTTACTTAGTTTATTGTTTCTCTCTGTACTAGAT
The DNA here is from genome assembly GCF_016906955.1 of Phacochoerus africanus. Classification (NCBI taxonomy): domain Eukaryota; kingdom Metazoa; phylum Chordata; class Mammalia; order Artiodactyla; family Suidae; genus Phacochoerus; species Phacochoerus africanus. Next base: position 46,081,351 of record NC_062550.1, on the reverse strand, counting down.
TTATTATTTTATTTTATTTTTTTGTCTTTTTCTAGGGCCACACTTGAGGCATATGGAGGTTCCCAGGCTAAGGGTCTAATCGGAGCTGTAGCCACCAGCCTATGCCAGAGCCACAGCAACACGGGATCTGAGCCTCCTGTGCGACCTACACCACATCTCACAGCAATGCCCGATCTTTAACCCACTGAGCGAGGCCAGGGATCAAACCCACAACCTCATGGTTCCTAATCGGATTCATTAACCACTGAGCCATGATGGGAACTCCTGTACTAGATTTAAATTTGTGAGAACAGGACTTTGCTTTCCAGTGCCTATTTTTACTTATTTAACAAAAACTTGACATTTCCTATGTGCCAGGCATTGCCTTAAGTGCTTTACAATTAGGAACTCACTTGCGGTCATAGTAATTCTCTCAGGTAGGTATTATTATTATTATCACTCTTTTATATGTGAGGAAAGTCAGGCACAGAGGTAAAGTACATTGTCCAAGGTCATTAAATGGAAGAGCTGGAATTTGAACTTAGGGAGGCTGATTCTGGGATTTTATTGATTTTTTTTTTTTTCCAAGAAATGGCTTTTGGTTTCATTGATTTTCTCTATTTATTTCCTGTTTTCAGTTTTATTGATTTCTGCTCTAATTTTTATTTATTTTGGCTTACTTTGCATTTAATTTGTTCCTCTTTCTCTTTGCAATTTTATCGGTTTTTGCTTCACAGTTTTTCTCTGTTAGGTGCATTCACATTTAGGGTTGTTACATCTTCTTGGAGAATTGATCCTTTTATCCTTATGTAGAGCACTTTATCCCTGATAACTATCCTTGCTTTAAGTCTGCTCCATCAGAAATTAATTTAGCTACTCCTACTTTCTTTTGATTGGTGTGATTATGGTATATTTTTCTCAATCCGTGTCCTTTTTTTTTTTTTGCTTTTTTTTAGGGCTGCACTCAAAGCATATGGAAGTTCCCAGGCTAGAGGTTGAATCAGAGCTACAGCTGCTGGCTACAGCCACAGCCACAGCAGTGCAGGATCTGAGCCACACCTGTGACCTACACCACAGCTCATGGCAATGCCAGAGCCCCAACCCACTGAGGGAGGACAGGTATCAAACCTGCATCCTCAGAGATACTATTTGGATTTATTTCCACTGCACCACAACAGGAACTCCCTCAATCTGTACTTTTAATCTATATGTGTTTTTATATTTAAAGTGTGTTTCTTATAGAAAATTGTATGTTGGGTTTTGTTTTGTTTTGATCTCCTCTGACAAGTTATCTTTTATTTGTTTGTTTGTTTATTTATTTATTTATTTATTTAGTCTTTTGTGTTTTTAGGGCCGCACCTGCAGCATATGGAGGTTCCCAGGCTAGAGGTCCAGTTGGAGCTACAGCTGCTGGCAATGCAGGATCCGAGCTGCATCTGCGACCTACACCACAGCTCATGGTAATGCCAGATCCCCAACCCACTGAGTGATCAAACCCACAACCTTATGGTTCCTAGCAGGATTCGTTAACCATGGAGCCATGACGGAAACTCTGACAATTTATCTTTTAACTGGTACATTTACGCCATTGGCATTCAAAGTGATTATTGATATAGTGGATTAATTCCTATCATATTTGTTACTGTTTTCTTTCTTTCTTCCTTCCTTCCTTCCTTCCTTCCTTCCTTCCTTCCTTCCTTCCTTCCTTCCTTCCTTCCTTTCTTTCTTTCTTTCTTTCTTTCTTTCTTTCTTTCTTTCTTTCTTTCTTTCTTTCTTTCTCTCTCTCTCTCTTTCTTTCTTTCTTTTCTTTTTTTTGTCTTTTTAGGGCTGCACCTGTGGCATATGAAAGTTCCAGGTAGGGGTCGAATCAGAGCTGTAGCTGCTGGCCTACACCACAGCCACAGCAACTTGGGATCCAAGCCATGTCTGCAACTTACACTGCAGCTCATGGAAATGCTGGATCCTTAACCCACTGAGTGGGGCCAGGGATCGAACCTGAATCGTCATGGATACTAGTTGGGTATTGACTTAAAAAAAATGCATAACCTAAAAGTTGAGAGTTAAGTTTTATTTGGGGCAAAATTAGGACTTAAGCCTGGGACATAGCATCTCAGGTTAGCCCTGAGAAACCACTCCAAGGAGTCAGGGAGGAGCTAGGATACACAGGAGTTTTTGCCACAAAGTGCAGGTAGGAGGAGCAAATGAGGCTTGGGCTCACTGAAATCATTCCTTTGATATGCACCACCCTTACTAGGGCCGGTATCCTGAGTTTTCACATCCTGCAGGACTCTCCACCTCTTACCCTTGGAGGTGACTTCGTTCACAGATGACCTTGACATTCTTTGTTTTATCCTTATCTGCAGATGATGCAGCATAGCTCTGAAATACTGCCCCAAAGAGGAAAGTGGGAATATCAGGATATGATAAGGTGAGGGGGAGGTGCATGCGGCCATGTACACATTTTGCAAAAGTTTATCATTGGTTTCCTTAAAGTCACTACTCATTACAAGGAGCAGACATCAACATGAAGGATTTTAGTGTTTTTCTTGATAAGAGGAGATGCAAGAATTGGGCACATAAAATGTTCTCCTAAAAACACCTTACTATCTGAAGACCTGTTCTTCCAGTTTTCCTAGAGCACAGAGGGCCTCACTCCTGATTTTCACCCTGAGCTCCCTTCAGGAGGTGCTGCCAGTCTGCAACTGCAATGGCTCATAATTTAATCCATGTTGAGGCTGATGGCAAGTGCCAAACTTCAGTTCACATGGGTGTGTTACCACTGAGCCACAGCAGGAACTCCCTTGCCTTCCTCTTATGCACACACACTCACACACACACATATATATGATTTTTTTTTTTTTTACCAGTTTTAGTCGTGCCCCAGAGTTAGCAATATACATTTACAGGTAATCCAAGTACACTTTGTTTGTTTCTTTTTTTTCCCAAGTCTGCTTTGAAATAGCAGTATACCTCTTTCCAGGTAGTGTAATTTATTATAATAAAATAATCCTGGAGTTCCCATCGTGGCACAGTGGAAAAGAATCCAACTTGGAACCATGAGGTTGTGGGTTTGATCCCTGGCCTTGCTCAGTGGCTTGAGGATCCCGCGTTGCTGTGGCTGTGGTGTAGGCTGGCAGCTGTATCTCCTATTAGACCCCTAGCCTGGGAACTTCCATATGCCATGGGAGCGGCCCTAAAAAAAAAAGATAATCCTAATTCCTCCCTCCAATTCCATGTATTATCACTGTCATTGATTTAATTTATGTAAAAGCACACATAAGCACATATATATATGATATATACATAAGCATATATAATCAAACACACTGCTTTGATTATTTTGAACTGTTTTCTGCTTGATCATCTAAGAATAAGAAAAATTAAACTTTCGCACCAGAGCAGTGATGAGAACTGGATCCTTAACCAGCTGTGCCAGAGGAGAACACCAGAAAAACAAAAGTTTTTACTTTTGCTTACTCTTTCTGCAATGTATCTCCTTTCCTAATATAGATCTGAATTTCTGACTTTACAATTTTCCTTCTTGTTAAAGAACTTCTTCTTTTTTTTTTTTTGTCTTTTGTTGTTGTCATTGTTGTTGTTGTTGTTGCTATTTCTTGGGCCGCTCCCGCGGCATATGGAGGTTCCCAGGCTAGGGGTTGAATCGGAGCTGTAGCCACCGGCCTACGCCAGAGCCACAGCAACGCAGGATCCGAGCCGCGTCTGCAACCTACACCACAGCTCACGGCAACGCCGGATCGTTAACCCACTGAGCAAGGGCAGGGACCGAACCCGCAACCTCATGGGTCCTAGTCGGATTCGTCAACCACTGCACCACAACGGGAACTCCTAAAGAACTTCTTTTAATATTTCTTTCATGGTAGGTCTATAGCAACAGATTCCCTCAGAGTTCCCATTTTGCCTCAGCAGAAGTGAATCCAACTAACATCCATGAGGATGTGTGTTCAATCCCTGGGCTCTATCAGTGGGTTAAGGATCCAGCATTGTGATGAGCTGTGGTGTGGGTTGCAGACGCTGCTCGGATCCCATGTTGCTATGGCTGTGGCATAGGCCGGCAGCTGCAGCTCCAATTGGATCCCTAGCCTGGGAACCTCCATATGCCGCAGGTGCTAAAAAGCCAAAAGAAAAAAAAAGATTCCCTCAATTTTTGTTTGTATGAGAAAATCTTTATTTCTTTTTCACTTTTGAAGGGTAATTTCACAAGTTTCAGTATTCTAGGTTGGTGGATTTTTTTCTCTCAACACTTCAAATATTTCACACCACTCTCTACTTGTTTGCATGTTCTGAGAAGTCAAGTGTAATTCATAGCATATTAATTATAGATGTTTTAAATTCCTGCTGTAATAATTCTAACATCTTTGCCATGTCTAGTCTGATGCTTGCTCTACCTCTTTAAAACAATTTTTTTTTTTTAATGGCTGCACCTATGGAAGTTCTACGCTGAAGCTGCAGCATCACCAGATCCTTTAACCCATTGTGCTGGGCCAGGGATGGAACCTGCACCTCTGCAGTGACCCGAGCCATGGCAATCACAATCTTTAGCCAATGAACCACAGCAGGAGTTCCTTCAAAGTGTATTTTTTGCTTTTTAGTATGCCTTGAAATTTTTTTCTTGATAGCCAGACACATGCTAAACAGACTGCTAAAATTAGGACTTTAGTAATTCCGTGATAAAGTATGGGGGGATGAGCAGCATTCCATAGTTCTGTGATTAGGTTTCAATCTTAGTGAGCCTATGCCTCTGAGCTGTAAACTTCACAGTGTTTCTCAGCTTTTTTCTCCCTACTTAGGTGGGACACCATGGCTAGAGTGGGTGATTTGGGAATTTCCCTTCTCTCAGTTCAATCAGACTCTGATAAAACCTCAGGAAATTAGGTTCTGGTTAACTAGTTTCCCCTAAGGGTAAGTCTTGTTAAGAAGAGAGTGCTCTGGAGTTCCCATCGTGGCTCAGTGGTTAACAAACCCAACTAGGAACCATGAGGTTGTGGGTTCTATCCCTGGCCTCGCTCAGTGGGCTAAGGATCTGCTGTGAGCTGTGGTGTAGGTCGCTGATGAGGCTCAGATCCTGTGTTGTGGTGTGTGTAGGATGGTGGCTACAGCTCCGATTAGACCCTTAGCCTGGGAACCTCCATATGCCATGGGTGTGGCCCCCCAAAAAAAAGCAAAAAAAAAAAAAAACCAGAGTGCTCTGGGGTCTGCCCTGATGGCTCAGTGGGTTAAGGATCTGACATTTGTCACTGCTGTGGCACAGGTTCAATCCCTGGCCTGGGAACTTCTGTACACCACAGGGGTGGCCAAAAAACAAACAAACAAAAAAATGAGTGCTGTAGTATATTTCAAACTAGTTCCTTTCCCCCTCCCCTGGCCCAAACACTGTTATTTTCTCTGGTATTTATTGTGAGAACCTGTTTGAGCTCCTGGAGAAATAACTCACAAAAATGTATTGTTCCCTACTCAGCCATAAAAAAGAACAAAATAATGCCATTTGCAGCAACATGGATGGAACTAGAGACTCTCATACTAAGTGAAGTAAATCAGAAAGAGAAAGACAAATGCCATATGATATCACCTATATCTGGAATCTAATATATGACACAGATGAACCTTTCCACAGAAAAGAAAATTATGGACTTGGAGAACAGACTAGTGGTTGCCAAGGGGGAGGGGGAGGGGGGAGGGAGCGGGATGGATTGGGAATCTGGGGTTAATAGATACAAAGTATTGCCTTTGGAATTGATAAGCAATGAGATCCTGCTGTGTAGCACTGGGAGTTATGTCTAGTCACTTATGATGGAGCATGATAATGTGAGAAAAAAGAATGTGTACATGTATGTGTAACTGGGTCACCTTGCTGTACAGTAGTGTAGGGGTGTGGAAAAGGGAACAGGGAGCTTGACAAGAGTGGAGCCATTTTGCGGCCACCGTCCACCTTGGTGAACTTAAGGTGACTCATACGAGGGCTCTGAGAAAAACAAAGTCATTAGGACTTGAGAAACTCCAGACCCCGATTGTTCTAAAGAAATTCAAAAAGAGCTAGATTGTACTTGAGGTTAATCATTAAAATAACAATACATGACATTCTGTACAGCTATACATCTTTCTGTATCCCGCATGTAACTAAAGATTAATGCAGCATGTTAGACACATAAGCAAGCACTATAAGTGTATCTCCCCCTTTCTGTTCGGGGTCCGTGATTGGAAAGTGATTCCCTGTGGACACTCCCCCCCACCCCCAGGCATAATAAAGCTGCCTCCATCTTCCTTGAGTGTCCTCTGGGATGATTTCTGGGTATTCTACAACAGTAGAAGATTGACAGAACACTGTAAACCTGCTATAATGGAAAAAATAAAAATCATTATAAAGAGTTAAAAAAAAACAAAAACAAAACCTGTATTGTCACCATTATGACCAAGTCCCCCTGGAGTTTTTAACTCTCACATTTGTCTACACTGAACTTCCAACAATTCGTCAATTACACTTCCAGTTTCCTACTTTGGAACTGTTTCCCATGAGGGTTTTCTCTTTTGAGTCTCTGGAAGGCCTGTATATGCCAACCTGTCCCTCCAATCTTGGGGACACCAATTTGCCCTGATCCAAGAAGAGTTGTTGATTTTTCAGTTTGTTCAGCCTTTTACTTGTTGTTAGGACAGGGTGGCATTTCTTTTCTTTTCTTTTTTTTTTCTTTTTTGCTTTTTTTTTTTTCCTTTTTTTGCGGCACTCAGGGCATGTGGAAGTTCCAGAGCCAAGGATTCAACCTATGGCACAGTAGCAACTCAAGCCACAGCAGTGACAACACCAGATCCTTAACCCACCATGCCACCAGAGAACTTCATGAGTGGTACCTTTAAGATTCCTATACTTGAAAGCAGAAACCAGAAGTCTTCACTATTATTTCACTTTACACAGAGTTGTGGAGAGTTTGACTAACTAGTCAAGGAGAACAAAAGTCCTTTTATCAATGATCATTGATAAATTATAATGGTTTTACAAATTATTACACAATTTAATTTAATATATTCTTTAACTCGACTGGTTTCCTGTTAGAAATAAAGAGTATGTAATTCTATTCAACAAGTCAAAGAAAAATATACTCCAAAGAGAAAGCAGTAAGAGTGGAAGAAAAGAAGCAATGAAGAAGGGCAGTGACAGACCAAGAAAGAATGAGAAATGAAGAAGCAAACAGAAGGGACAGAAATAAAGGTTGAATCACACATCCACACACCTAAGCCCAAGGTGCAGAGACATAAAGAGCCTATATGTGAAACAACCTAAATGTCTATCTATAGGTGAATGGATTAGGAAGAAGTGGCACATATATACAATGCAATACTACTCAGCCATAAAAAAGAATGAAATGATGCCATTTGCAGCAGCATGGATACAACTAGAGATTCTCTTACTAAGTGAAGTTAGTCAGAAAGAGAAAGACAGGAGATCCCATCATGGCTCAGCAGTTAATGAACCCAATTAGTATCCATGAGGACTTGAGCTTGATCCCTGGCCTTGCTCAGTGGGTTAAGGATATGGCATTTCCATGAGCTGTAGTGTAGGTTGCAGACTCAGTTTGGATCCCATGTTGCTGTGTCTGTGGTGAAGGCCAGTGACTACAGCTCTGATTTGACCCCTAGCCTGAGAAACTCCATATGTCATGGGTGCAGCCCTAAAAAAAAAAAAAAAAGAGAGAGAGACAAACTGAAAAAGAAAGATAAATGCCATATGATATCACTTACAGTGGAATCTAAAATATGACACAAATGAACCTATCTACAAAATAGAAACAGACTCACAGACATAGAGAACAGACTTGTGGTTGCCAAGAGGGAGGGGTGGAGGGAGTGGGATGTGTTGGGAGTTTGGGGTTAGTAGATGCAAACTGTTACATTTAGAATAGATAAGCAGTGAGTTACTACTGCGTAGCACAGGGAACTATACCCAGTCTCCTGGGATAGACCATGATGGAAGGTAATATAAGAAAAGGAATGTGTATATATGTATGACTGGGTCACTTTCCTATACAGCAGAAATTGGCACAGCATTGTAAATCAACTATACTTTAATTTAAAAATAAAGACTTATATGCAAGAGAAATACATTTGTGGATTGTAGCATCCACTACATAAGTGTCATTTATCTTTCAAGTCATAGTTGATATTCTGGTTTTCTTATAAGAGTTTATATATTTAACTTCTCATTTATTCAATAAGAAATTATTGGGCATCTTCTATGTACCCATCACTGTGTTAGGAGTAGGTAGGATGTACTGCAGTAAATAAGGTAATGACTCTGATCTCAGAGAGATTAAAATTTGGCAGAAGAGATAGGTTTTTTTCTTTTTTTTTTTTTTTTTTGGTCATTTTTTAGGGCCACACCTGTGGCATATGGAGGTTCCCAGGCTAGGGGTCTAATCAGAGCTATAGCCACCAGCCTACGCCAGAGCCACAGCAATGCAGGATCCGAGCCACGTCTGCAACCTACACCACAGCTCAAGGCAACGCCAGATCCTTAACCCACTGAGCAAGGCCAGGGATTGAACCTGAAACCACATGATTCCAAGTCGGATTCATTTCTGCTGTGCCATGACAGGAACTCCAAGAGATAGGTGTTGTTTTAAAAAATTAAATCACACCACTCTCAATGGGTAGACAGATAATACACGCAATCACATCCACACACACACAGTGGTGATCTGAGAAGATGGATATGTTAATTAGTTTGATAGGTGTAATCATTTCATAATATATATACATATATATATCAAAGCATGACATTATACACCTTAAATGTACACAATTTTTACATGTCAATTACATCTCAAAGCTAGAAAAATCATGTTATATTAAAAACATATTTTTACAGGAAAATAAAAAAAAATCTATGAATTCCATTGTACTGTTTTAGATTTGAAACTATTTTAGAAACAGACTCATAGTTACTGAGAACAAACTAGTGGTTTTCAGAGGGGAAAGAGGTGGGGAAAGGGGCAAAATAGATGAAAGAGATCAAGAGGTACAAAGTACTAGTTAAGAAAAAATTGCAATGGCTATGTGGACAAAGAAAAGCAAACAAAGACTGTTGAGGCCATCAAGCCATCAGCCATGGCAGCTGCCCCTGACCGTTTACCCTGAAGGGATTTGGGATAGAGAAAACCAGGATACTGGCCCTAGAGAAGAATAATTTCATTAAGCCCAGACTCTTGCATCTTCCCATATATATGTCAACTTTAAAAAAATGCACAATCTAAAAGTTGAGAGTTAAGTTTTGTTAGGGGCAAAATTAGGACTTAAGCCCAGGAGGCAGCATCTCAACCCTGAGAAAATTGCTCCAAGGAGATGAGGGGTGAGTCAGGATACATAAGAGTTTTTGCAACAAAGGGCAGATAGCAGGAACAAAAGATTACAGAAAACCTGATATCTCAAGTTAAGGAATTTAGCGCTTAGTTATGGGAAGATGCAAAGGTCTGGTCTTGCTGAAATAATTCACTTGAAATGCACCTCAGCTATCTGAGCCAGGATCCTGTGTTTTCACAGCCTGAGTTTCCCCAGGGCTCCCTGTCAGGAGTGGCTGCTGTCTGATGGCTGCTAGATGGTGGGTATTCTTGTTTCCTTCCTGAGTTTATTCAGGGCTCACTCTTGGAGGTGGCTAACTAGATGACTGGGACATCTTTTGTCAACCTAACTACAACCCAGGAAGCAGCATTTCAGACAGCTCTGAAATACTCCCCCAAAGAGGAAAGGGAAAATATCAGGATATATGCGGTAAAGGTGAAGAGGAAGGCACATGCAGCCACGCATACATTTTACAGAAGTTTGCTGCTGGTTGCATGAAGCTTACTACTAGCCATGAGGAGCAGACACAGCCTCTTCATGCTTTTCTAAATACAATGAGATGCAAGACTTGGGTTCATAAAATATCCTAAAATTATCTAACTATCAGAAGACCTGTTCTGCCAGTTTTTCCAGAGCACAGAGTGCCTCACTCCTGATCTTCACCCTGAGCTCCCTCCCCTTATGGGGTGTTAAGGGTCAGCAGCTGCAGTGGCTCATGGTTTATAACTCATGTAGAGGCAGATGACAAGTGCCAAACTCCAGTTCACAGAACTCCTCCATGGTCACAAATTCGACCATAGTTTTGGGAGACCTTTCATGACCATTTTATCCCCCAGCGTTAGGAATGCTCATTCCCAGGTCTGGCGAAGATTTCCTTGGTAGGCCATTCAGTGTGTTATCACCGGACTAAGGCCTTATTAGCAGTAACTAAAAGTCACTGGACCACCTAACTAGTCTGTTATGGTATTTATCTTTCCATGTCCAGGGTTACACCATTACAATCATTAATCTGATAAATAACTCTATATCAGATCAACTGCTTCAAGTCTCCTAGGCATTATTTATTTATTTTTTTTTTTTGGCTTTTTTCTTAGGGCTGTACTTGTGACATATGGAAGTTCCCAGGCTAGGGGTCAAATCAGAGCTATAGGTGCTGTTACAGCAGCCGCCAGCAGCCCCAAGGCTGTGTTGCGGAAACCGCAAAAACCGTGGCAACGGAAGGAGACAAACAGCACTCGGAGATATGGAAAAGCAAGGTTTATTCAGCACCAGTGCAGGCTCAGAGGAGTCACCTCCAGAGTCCGAGCACCAGGTCTTTGTTCTCAGTAACTTTTATACACTACAAGGTCTTGATTTTCCCATGTAAGCATCCCAGACCTCCCCCCTATCCCCAAGCAGACAGTGTTCCTCCCTAAGAAACTGAGCAAGCAAGGTTACAGAAGTGGAACTGATAAGCAATGTTGGGTACCTGATTAGCAGGGTTGCTGGTTTGGACATAGGGCCCACAGTTGTTACATTATTACAAGAAGGGTGGCATAGTGATGAGCACAGCTGGAAAGGTTTGCAGCTGCCTTCTTAGCCAAGGGGGGGTTGTTCTTTAGTTAAAACTCCATTTCAGCTGCAGTGTACCAGCTCTAGCAGCTCTGTGGCTGCAGCATATCAGCACTTTTACCCAGTGAGAAACCAAGTGAGCACTCAGGTTTATTAGGCCAGCAGGCTCAGAGGAGATCACTGAGAGTCTGAGCCCTGAAGAAGGGTTTCACAAAGCTTTTATGGGCTAGCTCTTCCGTGCTTGGCGGACTGAAGGGAGTGAGGTCAGGCAAGGTAGGAGATATGGAAGCAAGTTTAAAGAAGATGCCTGGGGGAGGGGTGGTTGGGGCAGTTGGCTGGACTTTGCTTAATCATCATGGCTGGGGGTCTTTCCTTTCTACATTTTTATCAGGACATTTTCTCCTACACTGACAGCCTACACCACAGCGACAGCAATGCAGGATCCGAGCTGTGTCTGTAACCTACAACACAGCTCATGGCAACACTGGATCCCCGACCCATTGAGCAAGGATGGAACCTGCATCCTCATGGGTTCTAGTCAGATTCATTTCCCCATGCCACCAAGGGAACTCCCTCCTAGGCATTATTTTTGTTGGCGGCTCGGTTACACATCTGATAATATAAGAAACAATAACCTTATAAAATAAGCAAAATACAAACAATATAGCCAATAACATTAATAGAGTGATAACTAAATATTTAAGCCAAGAGTTTCCTACACCAAACCAGTTTTTGAAGATGTCAAGACTAGGGGAGTTCCCATCATGGTGCGGTGGTTAATGAACCTGACTAGGAACCATGAGGTTGCAGGTTCAATCCCCAGCCTTGCTCAGTGGGTTAAGGATCTGGCATTGCCATGAGCTGTGGTGTAGGTTGCAGACGAGGCTTGGGTCCCGCATTGCTGTGGCTGTGGTGTAGGCCAGTGGCTACAGCTCTGATTGGACCCCTAGCCCAGGAGCCTCCATATGCCACAGGTGCAGCCCTAGATAAGGCAAAACAAACAAACAAACAAACAAAGACACACACACACAAGACAAAGACTAGGGTGTAGGTCACTTAAGGCAGAAATCTGATTTTTCATATGGTTCATCAAATGTGTTATATTAGAGGATTCATCAGTTCTGAAAACACAGGATTTAGTTTGAATTGTGGCACAGGTGCCTCCCTGAGATGCTGTGAGGGTGACAATGGTGATGTAGTTTTATAACACCACTTTTCTCATCATAGGTACTGTTTTGAGACATGTTTTTATAATATTTTCTTAGCCTCTTGGCTGAAAACTCCATCTTGTCCTTCCTTACTTTGTCCCATCTTCCTGCTTGAGAAACAGTCACGGTGATGGTAAATGACTTAAGCTTAAGAACAAAGACCTAAAGGCCTGGGTTATTTGTGGGGTCAGCTGAATGAGGACATAATACAGTGGTCTAGGTGCACCAGACCTGTGCAGATTGGCACGCCATTTGCACAAGCATGATATGTCCTCCAAAGAATAAGAGAAAGAGGAACCTCATGGCCAAGTGGTTTATGAGTGGTCATTAGCAGAATATGCATTGGCAAAGAGAACCATGGTGCAAACCTAGGCACACAGGGTAGCCACAAATAGGCATGCCCTTTGCAGAAGCACAGTGAGGATGCTCTGAAATGCTATGCATAGATAGTTAACTCAAATGCTAATGATTCTTAAATGCCTAAAGTTTAGAGTAAAAGTTTAACCATCTACCAGCTAAGCGACTTTTAAAATAATAAAAAAACTTATAAAATAATAATAATAAAAAAACCCTCTGTCCTGCACCTACAACCCCTTTTTCACTTGATGTAATCCTCAAGAGCACAATAAAAGCAGTGTGGTTTCTTGAGGCAGGGCTCTTTGTCCCTGAGACCTTGAGTCCCCCGGTTCCCACCTTTACTTGAGATAAATGTCTCTGTGTCTTGTTTTATGTTAACTTTTTTTCCCTTAAGTTCCACAGCACCAGTTCTTCAGCCCCATCCTGCTGAGCTGATCTTGCAAGGGACTTCAGAATTTAGTAGGCTAATAGCCTGGTTATTATTATTTAAGTCCTGTTGAGGGTTATTGAGGATCAACAGCTGCAGAGGCAGATGGCAAGTGCCAAACTCCAGTTCACACATAGAAAAGCACTATATTCCATAACTTTGATAGGGATGGAGTAAACAAAGATAGTTTTATTTTTTAATTTTTTTAATTTTTTTGCTTTTTGTCATTTCTTGGGCAGCCCCTGCGGCATATGGAGATTCCCAGGCTAGGGGTTGAATCGGAGCTGTAGCCACCGGCCTACGCCAGAGCCACAGCAACGCGGGATCTGAGCCGCGTCTGCAACCTACACCACAGCTCGTGGCAACGCCAGATCCTTAACCCACTGAGCAAGGCCAGGGATTGAACCCGCAACCTCATGGTTCCTAGTCGCATTCATTAACCACTGTGCCAGGATGGGAACTTCAGTTTTATTTTTTGTTTTTTGTTTTTGTCTTTCTTAGGGCTGCACCGGTGGCATATGGAGAGTCCCAGGGCAGGGGTCAAATCAGAGCTGTAGCTGCCAGCCTACACCACAGCTACAGCCACACCAGATCCGAGACGTGTCTGTGACCTACACCACAGCTCACAGCATTGCCGGATCCCTAACCCACTGAGCAAGGGCAGGGATCAAACCCTCAACCTCATGGTTCCTAGTCGGCTTCGTCTCTGCTGCGCCATGACAGGAATGACGTAGGTAGTTTTTATTTTTTTAATTTCTTTTTATTTTATTATCATTATTTTTTGTCTTTTTGCCTTTTCTAGGGCTGCTCCCATGGCATATGGAGGTTCCCAGGCTTGGTGTCGAATCGGAGCTATTGCTACTGGCCTACACCAGAGCCACAGCAATGCGGGATCCAAGCCTCTTCTTCGAGGTACATCACAGCTCACAGCAACGCTGGATCTTTAACCCATTGAGCAAGGCCAGGGTTGAACCCACAACTTCGTGGTTCCTAGTCGGATTCGTTAACCACGGAGCCATGATGTGAACTCCAACACAGGTAGTTTTTAAAGTCCCAATAAATGACCACAGATAATGAGGAAAACGGGGGACTATGGGAGATCTCTGTAAATAAATAAATTGCTCAAGAAACCCATCAGCCCAAGGCAGACTTATTTCATTAGTGGAGCCTTGAGAAGTGCCTCAGGGTAGGTATGTGTGGGGGATGGGATGAGGCCTACATTCATATTCAGACCAAGGGCAAGTCTGAGGATCCCCTTTCTTTAGATTTAAATACACACCTTACCAGATACTAAGAAGGATCTACTACTCCCAGAAAGGAAGAGGTGGGCTTTTCCAGCCCCCACTCCTCTTGGACGATAAAACTGTGGCCCCCGGATCCTTGGGGCAGAACTTCCTTGCCTGCCCGCTTGCATCTCTCACAAGCTTTCTACCCTAATAAATCTGCTTCTTGCCTGTCACTTTGTCTCTAGATGAATTCCTTCTGCAGGGAGGCATAAAGAACCTGAACCTCAGTCAGTCCAGACAGCAGTTGAGTGAGTGATTCTAATTTAAAAACCGTAGGTTCAAGTCCCAATCTGGGTTTAGGCTGGGTGCGAGTCCCAGCACATGGGTTCAAGTCCCAGTCTGTGTTCTGGCTAGGTTCAGGCCACCAATACTGTCAATTTCAACTTGATATGTCTGTTTTTTCTTTAATTAGCAGTTATCTTTTGATGTTTTGATAGGGATAGAGTAGGACAGTTACACAGGTAGTTGTAGAAATCCCAATAGGGAAGCATAGATTGAGAGGGAAATTCAGGGAACGTTGGGAGATCTCTGCAAATTAATAATTGCTCAAGAAAGCCATCAGAATAAGGTAGGCTTGCTTGATTAATGAAATCACTGAGATATGAATGAAATCATTAAATGAAAGACAAAATGAGGCCTGCATTCAAGTTCAGACCAAGGGCAGTGGTTTAAGGGCCACTCGTCTGCTGATTTGAATAAGCACAATGACAGTCCTAGTTTGATATTATAGGATCAAATATTCTCTTACTGGATATGAAGGAGGAGCTAATGATGTGAGCCAGATATCTACTCAAAGAAAGTGGAAGAGGCAGTCTTTTTGCAATGCTCTACTTCCCTTGGATTAAAAATGGAGCCCCCTAATCCTTGGGGCAGAGTCTCCTTGCATCTCACGGGTGTCTTATCTTTTTTTTTTTTTTTTTTTGCTTTTTAGGGCCACACCTGTGGCATATGGATGTTCCCAAGCTAGGGGTAAAATCGGGGCTACAGCTGCTGGCCTACACCACAGCCACAACAATTTGGGATCTGAGCTGATTCTCCTACCTACATACACTATGGCTCATGGCAGTGCTGGATCTGCAACTCACCGAGCAAGGCCAGGGATCAAACCCGCATCCTCGTGGATCCTAGTCGGGTTCGTTAACCCCTGAGCCACAAAGGGAACTCCAAGTGTCTTATCTTAATGAATCTTTTTCTTGCCTATCACTTTGTCTCTTGGTGAATTCCTTCTGTGCTGAGGCACAGAGAATCTGATCCTCAGTATGTCCAGACACCAGGTGAGTGATTCTAATTTAAAAACCATTGGTTCAAGTCCCAGTCTGGGTTTTGGCTGGGTTCAAGTCATAAGTGTTGTCAGCTTCAGGTTGACTACTTGGCTTGATTTTTTTGTTGTTGTTGTTTTTGTTGTTGCAAAAATTCATATATATCCTGGCTCCTCCCTTATGTCTTCCAAACAGAGCTGAGAGGCTGTATTCTGGGCTTAAATCCTCAATAATGTCCCTCCAAAAAACATAATTCTCAATTTTAATGTCATAAATTTTCTTTCAGTCCACATGAGGCAGAAGGCAGATAGGCTCAAGGACAGACATTTGCAACTGGTGTCTTATTTGTACTTTTTTTTTTTTTGTATTTCTGTCTTTTTTAGGGCCGCACTGATGGCATATAGAAGTTCCCACGCTAGGGGGTCCAACTGGAGCTGTAGCCGACAACCTACACCATGGCCATAGCAATGCAAGATCCAAGCCATGTCTGCGAAGTACACCACAGCTCACTGCAATGCTGGATCCTTAACCCACTGAGCAAGTCCAGGGATTGAACCTGTGTCCTCATGGATGCCAGTTAGGTTCATTAATGACTGGAACTTCCTTATTTGCACTTCTTGAGGCAGGAGATATGTACAACTAGCCTCTCATTTATACTTCCTGAGGCAGGAGATAGGTGGGCTCCAGGGTAAATATTTATAGCCAGCCACCTATCTATACTTCAAGATAGAAATACCAGGAGATTTGCCATCATGGCGCAGTGGAAAGGAATCCCACCAGGAAACATGAGGTTGCAGGTTTGATCCCTGGCCTCTGGTGTAGGTCGCAGATAAGGCTTGGATCCCCAGCTGCTGTGGCTGTGGCACAGGCCCACAGCTGTAGCCCCAATTAGGCCCATAGCTTGGGAACCTCCATATGCTACAGGTACAGCCCTAAAAAAAATAAAGAAAAAAGATAGAGATAACAGGCACAAAGCCAACAACTGGTCCTTGTCGTCTGTGAACTTGTTAAACAATGTCATGTGATGACAGGACCAAAGAGGGGCTGAGCACTGCTTGGAGAGAACAAAGAGGTCACGTGCTCCCCATCCTCAGGATCAGGGACACCCAACTGCACATGCACAGAGAGACCCTTCATGGTCAGAAAGGGAGGGGGTACCAGGGCATAATAAGTCTGAATAACCTTCCCACCATGCTCTGCTTTGGAATCCATCTTGGCCAAAAGATGCACACGCAGACCAGGGGAGGGCCCTAGATCTGGTCAGGTATGGAATATAAAACAAGTTAATTGGCCAAAAGAAGACAAAGACCCAGAAGAACGGTCCTATATAAGTAATTTAAATCACCTCTCTGGCATGCTCCTCATTCAGGGGGACACGCACACCCTCACTTCTCCTTTGGGTGTGTATTATGGCTTTGTTTCTGCTTTAGATAAATAGACTAATGCTCTGTATTTCTGTGCTCTCCCACATGTTGTACTGTGTTTCTAACAATAAATGTTATACCTGTTTTTACAGTCTTTGCCTCCTTGACACATTCATGCTTTCAACAGGGGGCAAGAATCAGGGCAATTTTGCTTTCAGCCTCTAGCTAGTCTAGGGGCTAGATCCTTGGTTTTCATCCAGGCTGCCCAGGTTCAATTCCTCAGCAGAGAATTAAGATCTCGTTGCCATCACTTACTGCTGTTTCTCCAAAACCAGGTAACATTTTTTGGGGGGCGGGGAGGGGAGGAAAACTTTCCTTCTACCAATTTTCAATTTTAAAAAAAGTATTTAAGACTAAGATCTCAATGCAGGTTTTTGGGCATTTAAATGCAAACACTCCTCTCATAAATTAACACCAGAAGAAAAAATGGCTTAGTTGCTAAACAAAATAAAGTTTACTTTAGGAAAGAGCAGAAGAAAGTAGATAACGTGTTTTTTTCTTTCTTTTTTTTTTGTCTTTCTGTCTTTTCTAGTGCCACATGTGGCATGTGGAGGTTTCCAGGCTAGAGGTCTAACTGGAGCTGTAGCCACCAGCCTGCACCACAGCCACAGCAATGTCAGATCTGGGCCACATCTGCAACCTACACCACAGCTCATGGCAACACTGGATCCTCAACCCACTGAGCAAGGCCAGGGGTCAAACCCACAACCTCATGGTTCCTAGTTGGATTCATTTCCCCTGTGCCACAATGGGGACTCCCCTAATTTTTTTTGATAAGAGAAAAAATAATGAAGTTACAATCCCTGTGTTTCCTTTTCCAACCTGTCTTGCTTACTCCCTCCTTAGAAGGCACCACTGTCTCAGAGTTCCCATCGTGGCTCAGTGGTTAACAGATCTGACTAGGAACCATGAGGTTGTGGGTTTGATCCCTGGCCTTGCTCAGTGAGTTAAGGATCCGGCGTTGCCATGAGCTGTGGTGTAGGTCACAGACGTGGCTCAGATCCTGCGTTGCTCTGCCTCTGGCGTAGGCCGGTAGTTATGGCTCTGATTCGACCCCTAGCCTGGGAACCTCCATGTGCCATGGGAGCGGCCCAACAAATGGAAAAAAGGGGGAAAAAAAAGCCACCACTGTCTTGTATTTGATGTGCTTTGTTCCAATTGCAATTGTTGTATATTTTGTTCACTTTTACCCTTTTGGAGTTGAGAGAATGTCTCCCTTCTGCTCTCTGCTTCTATCATTTTGACTTTGATTCCACATACACATGAGATCATGCAGTTTTTTCCTTTCTGTGTCTGGCTTCTCTCACTTAGCAGACTGTCTCGCAGTTCATCCATGCTGCAAATGTAACCAAGCAGGGCCCCCATGGGGCTCCTGGGCACAAAAATCTTTCTGTGTCCCCCATTTCTTGTTTTTAGGAAATGAGCCTCACTCACCTTCCAAGGGCTTCCTTGAGTTCCAAGGGGCAGGTTCAGACTGTTGCTGATCAGGGAAGAAAGGGGATGCAGAGGCAAGGGAATGATCAATAGTCAATAGTACAGCCCTGGGGCAGGATCCTGGTTCCCCCTCAAGGGATACACATAATAATGCAGGCATGTTATACACATGAGAAAAAATTATATTCCTTATGCTTCTTTTAGAAATGAATACTTTAAAACTGAACAGCTTGAGAGTTCCCATTGTGGCTCAGCAGAAAATCAGACTAGTAACCATAAGGATGTGGGTTCAATTCCTGGCATTGCTCAGTGAATTAAGGATCCAGTGTTGTTGTGAGCTGTGGTGTAGGTTGCAGACACAGCACGGATCTGGTGTTGCTGTGGCTGTGGCATAGTCTGGCGGCTATAGCTCTGATTCGACCCCTCACCAGAGAACTTCCATGTGCAGCAGGTGGGGCCCTAAAAAAAAAAAATTTGAACAGCTTGGAGCCCTTCCTTGTGCTTCTCCATTGCCGGATTGCACCCTGAACACCACCACCTATAAGCTAAAGATTAGGCCCCCTGAGCACAATTGCCTGTGGGTTACAGATTATTAGCATATGATGTTTGCAGGAACTTTCCTAGTTTTTTCTAACCTCTGATCAATATGCCCTTTTCCCAAGTACTGTTATTCTAGGCAGTAACCCAGAATACCACTGTGGCCTCCTGCATGGCATACCACTGGGAGATCCTGAAAGAGGAACAGTGTGGTATAACAAAACACACAAGACTCTTTTACAGTTAGAAAGTGGAGTACCAGGAGGCACTCTGTTCCTTAGAACAAAGACCCCTAGGCTTTAGCCCACATAACTTTTATTAGAGAAGATGATGTGTTTAGGTTAGTGGGCAGAAACAGGCACAGGCAGTTTCAAAGTTACTTCCTTGTGAGATTATAGAAAACTACTAGCAACAAAGTCAGTGGTGCAAATATCTAGGACATAATGCATCTGCTTACAGAACAATAAAGTTACGGTATAAGTTCCTTATCTTAGCAGGAGACCCTGTATTTTAGAACTCTGCATCAGCAGAAGTGCTTATCTGGCTTTGCCACCATAAGCATTCCTTGACTTATTGTGCTTTTGCATGTCACCAAGTTTGCCTTCTGCAGAGCTCAGCAGTTCAGTGGTCTCCAACATACCACCACCAGGATCATGCTCAGATGTCCTGACACCAGCCTTTGATGACTAAGAGTCCCCAAAAGAAAGAAGAATGGCTGTCTGCCCTGTCCCTGATTCTTATCTGAAATTGTATTTTTCTCCTTTTAGGCTGTAAAACTCCCTGCAATTTTTTTTTCCAAAGGAGGGCACAGTCTTTAAGGCACAGCCTACTGTGGGCTCCTTTACCTAAAAAGCTGTTTTTTTCTCCTTCACCCAAAATTCTGTCTCCATGTTTCTATTCAGCACCAGGAGACAGAGGCGAGTTTCAGCAACACAAATGACAGATTTCCTTCATTTTCAAAGTTGAACAATAGTCTATTTTGCACATGCATGTGTGTGTGTGTGTATCACATCACATTTTCTTTCATTTTCATTCATCTGTCAACAGATACTTAGATTTATTTTCAATATCATCACTACTGTGAATATTGCAATGTATGTAGTGTGCAGATACACTTTGAAGTACTGATTTTATTTCTTTTGAAATAAGTGAAATTTGAAATTAATTTGAAATTTTTGAGGGACAGGGAGGTGGGGGAAATAGGGAGATGCTGATTAAAGGATATAGGAGTTCCCTTGTGGCCTACCAGTTAAGAGCTTGGTGTTGTCACTGCTGTGGCTCAGGTTGCCACACGGGTTTGATTCCTGGACCAGGAACTTCTACTTGCTATGGGCATAGCCAAAAAAAAAAAAAAAAAAAATAGGGATATAAAGTTGCAGTCTATAGAATGAATAAGTCTGGAGATCTATTGTGATGAGTATAGTTGAGTATAGTTAGTTATACTTAGTGTGGTCTGGAGTTTGGCACTTGCCATCTGCCTCTACCTGGATTGAATCATGAGCCACTGCAGTTGCTGACCCACAACACCTCTGAAGAGCTCAGGGTGGAGATCAGGAGATATTCTGTGTTCTGGGAAAACTGACAGAACAGGTCTTCAGATATTTTCAGGAGAAGATTTTATGAACCCAATTCTTTTCTTTTTTTTTTTTGTCTTTTTGCCATTTCTTGGGCTGCTCCCGCAGCATATGGAGGTTCCCAGGCTAGGGGTTGAATCGGAGCTGTAGCTGCCGGCCTAGGCCAGAGCCACAGCAACGCAGGATCCGAGCTGCGTCTGTGGCCTACACCACAGCTCACAGCAACGCCGGATCCTTAACCCACTGAGCAAGGCCAGGGATTGAACCCGCAAACCTCATGGTTCCTAGTCAGATTCGTTAACCACTGCACCATGACGGGAACTCTGAGCCCAATTCTTGCATCTCCTCATTTCTAGAAAAGCACTAAAATCCCTCATGGTGATACCTACTCCTCATGACTAACAGTTATCTTCACAAAACTAGCAGCAAAGTTCTAAAAATGTGTGCTCTGTTGCATGTACCTCCCCCTTCATCCAAACCACATATGACCTTCCCCTCTACCTCTTTGGGGTGGTATTTCAGAGGTAACTGAAATGCTGTCTCCCAGGCTATAGTCCTCATTTTGCCCCCAAATAAAACTTAACTTTCCATTTTTAGGTCATGCATATATTTTTTTTAAGTCAACATTAGTGAACACTGGAAATTTGCTAAGAGAATAGGTTTCAAGTGCTTTCATCATGCACATGAAAATGCTGAGGGAGGAGATTTTTTTTTTTTTTTGGCTTTTTTGTTGTTGCTGTTGCTATTGTCTTTTTTGTTGTTGTTGTTGTTGCTATTTCTTGGGCCACTCCCGCGGCATATGGAGGTTCCCAGGCTAGGGGTTGAATCGGAGCTGTAGCCACCGGCCTACGCCAGAGCCACAGCAACGTGGGATCCGAGCCGAGTCTGCAACCTACACCACAGCTCACGGCAACGCCGGATCGTTAACCCACTGAGCAAGGCCAGGGACCGAACCCGCAACCTCATGGTTCCTAGTCGGATTCGTTAACCACTGCGCCACGACTGGAACTCCAAGGGAGGAGATATTTTAATTCCCTTGACTGTAGAAATTCTTTTACTATGTATATCAAATCATCATGTTATATACATTAAATATATAAAATTTTAATTGAAAAATAAAATTAAAAGAAAGTCTCTCTCTTTTGTAATGAAAAAATATGGAATATAAATGGTATCGCTTCCCTATCACCCAGTCTGGATTGCAAAGGGAACAAGAGATGAAATGCTTTGCAAAGAGAAACTCTCGCTGGATCTTATACAACTGTGCTTTGGTATATGCTCTGAGCTGAGAAAGAAGCTTGACTCTACTCTCTGTGATCCAACCAAAGAAATATAGCCAACTGACTGACCCAGGGGCAATGAAGTCTTAGGTCATGTGACAATTAGTCACACTCTGAAGGTAGGCCCTAAGTCAGATACCTGCCGGTTGCTGACATATCTCTCTTGCCCTCTCTCCCCAAGCATCTGTGCTTCAGAGGCTGGAAAGTCCTTATCCCTGGCACAGAGGGCATGTGTAGCCACAATAAATAGCAATAGGAAGAATATGAGCAACAGGTGTTGGAGACTTGTCAGTTAGCAAGAGGGTGTTGCTTCTGTATAAGGATATAATGACATGGCTCCCCAGGTTAGCAGGATGCCAAAGGCTGAGACCAGAAACACCAGGGGCCTCTGTTCTTCCTCCTTCAGCGTAATCTTGTTCAGTGGAATGTGTGCTCTCTGCCTCTGTGATGTGTGTTTCCTCGAATGCAGCAGTTCTTTCAGTGTACCCTGGGATCCCCTGAATTTTTTTCAGGGGTTCCATAAGGTCAAAACTATTTTCAAAATAACACTATGCTGTTATTTGTTTTTTTAATTTCTTCCTTCCTTCCTTCCTTCCTCTCTTTCTTTCTCTCTTTCTTTCTTTTTAAATAGCACCCATGGCACATGGAAGTTCCCAGGCTAGGGGTCAAATCAGAACTGTAGCTGGGGCCTGCACCACAGCCACAGCAACACTCTATCTAAGCCGAATCTGTGACCCAGTCTGCCAACAGCTTACAGCAACACAGATCCTTAACCCATTGAGCAAGGTCAGGCATTGAACCCTTGTCCTCACAGATACTATGTTGGGTTCTCAAACTACTGAGGCACAATGGGAACTCCTATTATTTGCTTTGTTCACTTTAATTCTCTCATGAATGTAAAATGAGTTTATCAGAGGCGACATAGCATCTGGTATCATAACAGATACTATCTATAGTAGAGATTAGAATCCAGCTGTCTTCTGGTTGGCTAAACATCAAAGAGATATGCAAAAATGTAAAACAATGCCTATATTCTCAGAGATAATTGTTTTTTGGAGGGGTTATTGTTGTTGTTGTTATTTTTATTATTATTATTTTTACTTTTTAGCACCCACGACATATGGAGGTTCCCAGGCTAGGGGTCTAATTGGAGCCAAAGCTGCAGCCAACACCAGAGCCACAGCAACACAGGACCCAAGCCATGCCTGTGACCTACACCACAGCTCACGGCAACGCCAGATCCTTAACCCACTGAGCGAGGCCAGGGATGGAACCTGCCACCTCATAGTTCCTATTCGGATGCGTTTCCAGCCATGATGGGAATGCTAGGGGAGTGGTTATTACTTTTTTTTTTTTTGTCTTTTGCCATTTCTTGAGCCGCTTCCATGTCACATGGAGGTTCCCAGGCTAGGGGTCTAATCGGAGCTGTAACCACCGGCCTACACCAGAGCCACAGCAATGTGGGATCTGAGCTGCATCTGTGACCCACACCACAGCTCATGGCAATGCCGGATCCTTAACCCATTGAGCAAGGCCAGGGATCAAACCCGAAACCTCATGGTTCTTAGCCGGATTTGTTAACCACTGCACCCCCACGGGAACTCCGAGTGGTTATTGCTTTTCAATGTGTTTTTCATGATTATTATTGCTCTTTCAAAATGGATTAATAAATGTTTTTAAGTCCTTAGTTTTAATTTGTGATACAGTAAATTTTGAGAAATATAAAATATGTAAATAAAAGTTCAGTGGAGTCCTCAATAATTTTTAAGAGTATAGATGTGTCCTGAGCCAAAAACATTTGAGAAATGCTGCTAAAATATTTGCTTCTTTGTTTACCTAATGGTAAAACACCCCCATCTACTATAAATCATAGATTTCTGGTCATGTTTTCTTCCATTCCATGAAGAGATCAAACTCTTCCAAAACATTATTTTGCTACCAATTCTTTCTTTAACCATTTGTGTTGAAATCTTTTACATCTAGTTTTATATTAGTTCAAAGGACTTAAATAATTGCATAGAGTGATACAACTCATTTTTTATTGGAACACTGTTAATGAGCCAGAGGCCTGTTATTCTTTAAATTATAAATAGCATTACCAATTTCCCCCCTTTCTCTTAATTTTTCTAAGACATATATAGCAGTGAAGACCTATTGGGGGATCTTGTCTTCCTTCTGCAGTTGTTAGTTATTAGAATAAACGTGATTTAGGCTATTTCTAATTCTAACACTGTGTTCTCTTGAGTTCCCACTGAAGCAGAAAGGATTTAATAGCAAGTAATTTATTTGAAATATGATCCCAGGAAACCCTAGTTAGAGGGATGAAGAGAGACAGAGATGGAAAGGAAGATGGAAAGGAAGGCAATTAAAGAAAGGGTGAGTTATTGTCAGCCACCACTGTGAGCAACTGTGGCTTAGTCCCACTGGGGAACTCTGGGAGTTGGCGTAAGAAATCATGTCCTAGTCGTCCCACCTAAAGGGTGAGGGACCTGGGGTATTTATACTTCTATTGCCTTCAGTACTTGGTCATGGACTGCAGGGGAGGATGTTAAATGCAAGCTACAAGAGAAAATCCTTAGACCATTAGAAATCAGCCATGCGTACACTCCAGAGTCAGGAGGATGGGAGTTCCCTCGTGGCCTAGTGTTAAGGATTCTGAGTTGTTACTTCTGTGGCTTGGGTTCCATCCCTGGCCTGGGAACTTCCACATGCTGCCAGCATGTTCCCCCTCCCCTAGGAAAAAAAAGGGGGGGGCGGCTCGGAGCATGGATAGAGGCACCAACATTGTCAGCTAAAAGCACAATGCAAAGATTTTCATCATAAACACTGTATTATTTTGTGTGTTTTGGAAGATTTATATAATTGGTATCAACTGTATATTATTGGAGAAGGCAAGAGCTTGAAGAGAAAACTTGAGGTAGTCCAGATGGTAGCTTAGACTTGATTGTGTGGAGATAAACAAAGGCCACCCAAAAGAGAAGAAGAAAGTGCTATTTATCCAGAGCTTGCTATATCAAGGGAGTCAGCCAAGATCACTTGCATTAAAATACTTTTGGCAGGCAAAGGAGAGGGGAAGCGTTATAGTGGAAAAAAAGGTAAGCCTGCAGCTCTGAGGTATTGGCATGAGGATGGAGGGCTAGCTGGAAATGGATCATCCTATGTGATTGGTTAAGGGAGCAAAATTGGCTTTCTCTGGTTGGTCCCTCATTGGAATCCGGGGCAAAAATTAGGGAAGCTGGCAGTTATTCACCAAGGTCCAGGCATCAGGGCATACTTGAAGCCTTCTCTTTTTTCTATGATAAAGTCTTTCCACTCCTCTGCCTGCCTTTGTGTCTCTGTGAAACACAACTGATGGTCAACGACTCTGAATAGCCTTTGCCTATTTTCATTCAGTTAGTCTTTGTTTATTTCCACAGACCAAACTATTTTAACTCTCACCCCTGTTCTCCTACCTTATATTTTCTTTGTGCCAGTCATATTAAATATCTCACTTTCTCCAAATAAACATATCAGCCTCTGACATATAGGAGCTGCCTGCATTGGCTCATGTTGTATGTCTCTTCTATCTAGAAAATCCTTTTACTGCTTCTCCAGCTGATGGAACAAATCCTACTCATTCTACTCCAAAGCCCAACTCAAATATCATCTCGTCTGTGAAGCATTTCCTGACCCTTTCAGGGAGAATTAATTGAGCTCCACTTCTGAGATCCTATTACACTTAACTCATGCTTTGTTAGTATAACCTCTCAAACTCTACTACAACCATAGTTATTCAGGTAGTGTCTGTATTGTCTTAGGACATGGAAACACCTTTAAGGTAGGGCATGTAAGTTTACCTCCTTTATTTATTTGTTTATTTATGTATGTATGTATGTATGTATTTATTTATTTATTTATTTAGTCTCTTTGTATTTTTAGGGACTAACTCAAGGCATATGGAAGTTCCCAAGCTAGGAGTCCAATTGCAGTGGTAGCGGCCAGCCACAGCCACAGCCACAGCCACAGCCACAACAACACGGGATCTGAGCTGAGTCTGCAACCTACACCACAGCTCATGGCAACACCAGATCCTTAACCCACTGAGCAAGGCCAGGGATTGAGCCCAAGTCCTCAGGATGCTAGTCAGGTTCATTAACCACTGAGGCACAATGGGAACTCCTCTTTTTTTTTTCTCCTCTTTTTGGCCATGCCTGCAGCATTCTGAAGTTCCCAGGCCAGGGATCAAACCCAAGCCACAGTGGTAGGAGTTCCCGTCATGGCTCAGCAGTAATGAACCTGACTATTATTATCCATGAGGACTTGGATTCAATCCCTGATCCCTGGGGATCCTTAATCCCCAGTGGGTTAAGAATCTGGCATTGCCATAAGCTGCAGTGTAGGTCACAGACTCAACTCAGATCTGGCATTGCTATGGCTGTGGTGTAAGCCAGAAGCTACAGCTCTGATTCTATTCCTAGCCTGGGAACCTCCATATGCCACGGGCACAGCCCTGAAAAGACACACACAAAAAAAAAAAAGAAAAAAAAGAAAGAAAGAAGAAAGAAAAGAAAATGCTCAGTAAATGTTTGTAAAATGACGTTGAATTAAATTATTACTTAAGCTAAATTTCTGTGTATTATATAAAATCAGAAGTAAAGGGGAGGATTGACTATTATCTAATTAATTTTACTGGCTAAACAGGTTGCGCCTCGAAGTATGTGTTTTATTCAGTTTTTTTTTTTCTTTTGTCTTTTTAGGGCTGCACCCGTGGCATATGGAGGTTCCCAGGCTAGGGGTAAAATCGGAGCTGTAGGCTTAAGCCTAAGCCAGAGCCACAGCAACGCCAGATCCAAGCCACATCTGCGACCTACACCACAGCTCACGGCAATGCCAGATCCTTAATCCACTGAGCAAGGCCAGGGATCAAACCCGCAACCTCATGGTTCCTAGTCGGATTCATTTACCACTGAGGCACAAAGGGAACTCCCTAAAGGTTCCTCTTAATTTAAAAAGAATACTCCTTGTTTGTGAATATTTCCTCCCATTCTTTAGACTGCCTTGTCATTTTGTTTATACTTTCGTTTGTTGTGCAAAAGCATTTTAGTTTGATATAATACCACTTGTTTATTTTTGCTTTTGTTGATTGTGATTTTGACATCAAATCAAAAACAATCATTGCCAAGACCAATGTCAAGGAGTTAGCCCTATGTTTTCTTCCAGAAGTTTTATAGTTTCAGATCTTACATTCAAGTCTTTAATCAATTTTGTGTATGTTGACTTTTGTGCAAGATATGAAATAAGGGTCCAATTCTTTTGCATGTGGACAGTTTTACCAACACTGCTTTTTTTTTTTTTTTTTTTGCATTTTAGGGCCTCATCCGAAACATGTGGAAGTTCCCAGGCTAGCGGTCGAATCAGAGCCACAGCTGCTGGCCTATGCCACAGCCACAGCAATGCAGGATCTGAGCCACATCTGCAACCTACACCACAGCTCAGGGCAATGCCAGATCCTTTGCCCACTGATCGAGGCCAGGGATTGACCCTGTGTCCTTAGGGATACTAGTCAGGTTCGTTAACTGCTGAGCCATGATGGTAACTCCCCAACGCTGTTTATTGAAGAGACTGTCCTTTCCCCATGGTGTATTTGTCACCTCGCTGAAAATTAGTTGAATGTGTATATGTGTGTATGTTTATTTCCGAGCTCTCTAATCTGTTCTACAGTCTTATGTGTCTGTTTTTATGCCACTACCACACTGTTTTGATTACAATAGCTTTGCAATATAATCGGAAGTCAGAAAGTGTGATGTCACCAGATTTGTTCTTTTTGCTCCACATTGCTTTGGCTGTTCAGATTTTATGGCTCCATCTAAGTTTTAGGATTATTTTTCCTATTTCTGTGAAAAATGTCATTGGAATTTTGATAGGGATTAATTTGAATCTGTAGATCACTTTGAATAGAATGGATATCTAATAAGGGATTAATTTCAAAAATCTATAAGGAACTCATACAACTTAATCGCAAAATAATAATAATAATAATAATAATAATCCCATTGAAAAACTGGCAGAGGACCTAAATGGACATGTTTCTAGATAAGACATACACATGACAAGAAAGTACTTGAAAAAACTCTCTCAACATTACTAATCAGGAGTTTCTGTCATGGCGCAGCAGAAACAAATCAGACTAGGAACCATGAGGTTTCAGGTTCGATCCCTGGCCTCGCTCAGTGGGTTAAGGATGTGGCATTGCTGTGAGCTGTGGTGCAGGTCACAGACAAGGCTCAGATCTGATGTTGCTGTGGCTGTGGCATAGTCTGCCAGCTGTAGCTCTGATTGGACCCCTAGCCTGGGAAACTCCATATGCCAAGGGTATGCCCCTAACAAGAAGAAGAAAAAAAAAACATTAGTAGTCAGCAGGAAATGCAAATCAAAACCAACTGAGATATCACCTTACACCTGTTAGTGCCAGAGGCCAGCTCCAGCAGCCAGGGAGGGACGGCATCGGCAATTGCACACGGATACAGCCTCTTTGTCCCTTCTTTCAGGGTGCTGGACTGCTCAAATTTTATTGGCATAAGTGGTTGATTATATAGACAGTTTCTAACTACAGATTACATCATGGTTAACTTTTAGATTTTGTCTTTCAATCACATGGTACAGCAGCCTTACATCATGTTTTTTTTTAATCTTCAACTTAACTAAGTTTAGTGAGTACAATTCAAGGGCAAACAGGCACAAACACATCATGTGGGAAAGAGGAGACCCAGCACAAACCATCTCATGGCCAGCCAATTTTTACAAGCTGAAGAGACCACAGACACAACAAATCTTGTCTTTAGACTAGTGCCTATCTTCAAAGTGTCCATGGCAGGGAGACAATGTGAGAAAATATAAATCAACTTAACTAGCTACTGCTTAGAAGCTTCTAAAATCAAGGACAAAACACACAGATAGGTTTCTTTTTTTTTTTTCTTTCTTTTTTGTCTTTTTAGCTATTTCTTGGGCTGCTCCCAAGGTATATGGAGGTTCCCAGGCTAGGGGTTGAATCGGAGCTGTAGCCACTGGCCTACGCCAGAGCCACAGCAACGCTGGATCCGAGCTGCGTCTGCAACCTACACCACAGCTTATGGCAATGCTGGATCGTTAACCCACTGGGCAAGGGCAGGGACCGAACCTACAACCTCATGGTTCCTAGTTGGATTCGTTAACCACTGTGCCATGACAGGGACTCCACAGATAGGTTTCTTTTGATCATGAATAATATATGTCTAACTTCTATAAACATCATTAAAATCCTAACTCTAAAGTTTACTGTATAACTAGTTAGTAGATAAACACTATGTTTTTAATTAAGTTGGATCTGAATAGGGGAAAGTCCTTCAGGATGAAATTCTTATTATATTATTGTTGTAATTCTGTTAAATCACAAATCACCACAGGAAAATAAGAATGGGAAATAAGGATAATAAACAAATAATCAGGAAAGACTGAGGAAGAACTGAATAACAAGTGAATAACAGAAAAAACTAAGTCATCCATGGAACAATCCCCACTCAGCAACGCAAAATGGAAATTGTTTCCCGGAAAATTCAGTTCCCCACCAAAATTAGCGGGCGATCCTTATTGTCTTCTAGGGCCTGTCCTCAGAATTGAGCCATACAGGCAGGTATCCCCTTGTTTAGGAACCTGCCCTCAGAATTGCACCATTCAGACAGGCTTCTTTTCCTGATTAGTAGCCTGCCCTCAGAATTGCACCGTTCAGGCAAGCTCCCTTCCTCGGCTCCTTGTATCTTCTCAGCTCCCCGCATGTTAGGACTACTAGTAACAAAAATACAATAATGAGGGTTATTATGAAAAAAAAAAAGATAACGAATACTGGCAAGGATGTGGAGAAAAGGGAACTCTTGTGCACTGTAGGTGGGAATGTAAACTGACACAGCCACTAAAGAAAACAGTATGGACATGCCTAAAAAACAAAAACAAAAACAGGAGTTCCCTTGTGGCTCTGTGGTAATGAATCTGTAGAGTAACCATGAGGATGCAAGTTCAATCCTTGACCTCACTCAGTGGCTTAAGGATCCAGCATTCCAGTGAGCTGTGGTGTCCATTGCAGACTTGGCTTAGATCTGGCATCACTTTGGCTGTGGTGTAGAGTGGCAGCTGTAGCTCCAATTCAACCCCTAGCCTAGGAACTTCCATATGTTGAGGGTACAGCCCTAAAAAGACAAAAACAAACAAACAAGGAAAAACTATAGTATCATCTAGCAATACTTCTTCTGAGCACAGAGCCAAGAGAAATACAATCAGTACGTAGAAGAGACATGTGCATTCTTATGTTATTGCAGCATATTCATGTGCCAAGATCTAGAAAAAACCCAAGTGTCCATCAATAGATGAATGGATAAAGATGACATTGTACACACACACACACACACACACACACACACACACAAACTGGAATATTATTCAACTATAAAAAAGAAGGAAATCCGGGAGTTCCCATTGTGGCTCAGTGGTTAATGAATCCAACTAGGAACCAGGAGGTTGCAGGTTCAATCCCTGGCCTTGCTCAGTGGGTTAAGGATCTGGCGTTGCCGTGAGCTGTGTTGTAGGTCACAGAGGCAGCACGGATCCTGCATTGCTATGGCTCTGGCATAGGCCAGCAGCTACAGCTTTGATTCAACCCCTAGCCTGGAACCTCCATATGCCATGGGAGTGGCCCTAGAAAAGGGAAAAAGACAAAAAGATGAAAAAAAAAAAAAGGAAATCCTGCCATTTATGACAACTAGAGGATATCATGCTAGGTAAAATAAGTTAGACACAGAAAGACAAATATTTATGATCTCACTTGCAGGTGTAATCTAGAGAAAAAATTAAAATCATAGTAACAGAGAATAGAATGGTGGTTACCAGAGGTTGGAGGGTAGGGGAAAGGGGAAATACTGGTCAAAGGGTACAAGCCTTCAGTTATAAGATGAATAAGTTCTAGAGACCTAATAATATACAGTGTGGTGACTGTAGTTAAATTGTATTATATTTTATACTTGAAACGTGCTAAAAGAGAAGATTTTAAGAGCTCTCACCACATGCCAAAGAAGTGGTAATTATGTGAAGTAATGAATATGTTGATTGCTTTTTTTTTTTTGTCTTTTTGCCATTTCTTGGGCCGCTCCCGCGGCATATGGAGGTTCCCAGGCTAGGGGTCTAATTGGAGCTATAGCCACCAGCCTACGCCAGAGCCACAGCAATGCCAGATCCGAAATGAGTCTGTAACCTACACCACAGCTCACAGCAATGCTGGATCCTTAACCCACTGAGCAAGGCCAGGGATTGAACCTGCAACCTCCTGGTTCCTAGTCGGATTCCTTAACGACTGAGCCACGACGGGAACTCCTGTTGATTGCTTTGACTACTTCACAACATACACATGTATCAAAACATCACATTGTACACCCTTGATATATACAATTTTATGTGTCAGTCACACGGCACTAAAACTGGGGAAAAATAATTCAGCAGAGTAAAATACAACTAAAACCATTAAGTTTTACTAAAACATAATTAACAAAACTACCTCTGGTTTAAAAAAACTAGGCAAAAATTTTTTTTTACAGATGGGACAACACAATATAATAAACATATAAGTCCCACCCCCCACACAAAGAATGCTTCTGAGGAGTCCCCTTGTGGCACAGTAGGTTAAGGATGCAACATTGTCGATGCAGTGGTACAGGTCACCTCTGTGGTGCAGGTTCAATCCCTGGCCTGGGAATTTCCACATATCCTGGGTGTGGCCAAAAAAAAAAAGAATACTTCTGAAAATCAACAACATTTTTTTCATGACTGGGATATTATAGGAAGAAATTGTTAGAGATGCCGAATGGAGAGGTAAATATTTTGAGAATCGCTCACCGTATTTGAGGCAGAAACACAACACTCTGGTTGTTTGGTTCACAATTAAACCAATATTGTTTAAATATGTGTTCAGCTTTTATTTAGAGGAAATGCACTTCTTAGACACTTTGAACTCACATAGCCTAATGGCTTATAGTTACTAGATCTTCGTTTCTTAGAGACAAGTTAGGGTGATTTGAGTATAACCTTGGGAGAGCCATCACCCTGCCACCTCAAGCAGTTCAATGATGACCACATTGATATCTAACCACAAGATATCCTTGAGAGGGAGTTCCCGTTGTGGCGCAGTGAAAACAAACCCAATTGCTAGTATCCATGAGAATGCAGGTTCGATTCCTGGCCTTGCTCAGTGGGTCAAAGATTCTGATGTTGCTATGAGCTGTGGTGTAGGTTGCAGACATGGCTCAGATCCCACATTGCTGTGGCTGTGGTATAGGCCAGAAGCTACAGCTCTCATTCAACCCCTAGCCTAGGAACATCCATATGCCATGAGTGTGGCCCTAAAAAAAAAGAAGAAAGAAAGAAAGAAGGAAGGAAGGAAGGAAGGAAATAAAGAAAGATATCCTTGAGAGAGCTGGTAAATAAATTTCCTATATGTTCCCCTACATCACGAATTCCCTGGAAGTTTGTTTTGGATAGTGCAGCTCGCCCTTGTGCCATTTTTAAAAATATATTTAAGGAGTTCCCATTGTGGCTCAGGGGTAATGAAACTGAATAGTATCCATGAGGTTGCTGATTGGATCCCTGGCCTCCTCAGTGGGTTAATTATACAGTGTTCCAGTGAGCCACGGTACAGCTCGAATCTGGTGTTGCTGTAACTCTGGCTGCAGCCAGCAGCTGCAGCTCCAATTTGACTCTTAGCCTGGGAACTTCCATATGCCACAGGTGAGGCCCTAAAAAGCAAAAAAAAAACCCAAAACAAAACACAAAAAGTTTCACTAGAAGTCAAACCTTCCACCATCTTGGACCTAGTAGTTTCTATCTAGCTCATGTCCTATTCTCACTGGCAATGTCATTCTTTTTTTTTTTTTTTTTGGTCTTTTTGCCTTTTCTAAGGCCACGCCCGAGGCATATGGAGGTTCCCAGGCTAGGGGTCTAATCAGAGCTCTAGCCTCCGCCTCCAGCCTACGCCAGAGCCACAGCAACACAGGATCCGAGCTGCGTCTGCAACCTACCCCACAGCTCACGGCCATGCCAGATCCTTAACCCACTGAGCAAGGCCAGGGATCGAACCCGAAACCTCATAGTTCCTAGTCAGATTCATTAACCACTACACCATGATGGGAACTCCTGGCTATGTCATTCTTTTAAAGGTTGTGCTCTGCTGCCTTCCCTCCAGTTCCTTAACTACTGCACATTTCCTAGAGCAGTTCTCAAAGAAATTCACCTTCCACTCTGACCTAGGGCACATACATACATGCATGACCAAATCAACACTTAGCCTGACATCATACAGTGCATTCTGTTATTTTCTATTCTATTGTGTTTGTTTGTTTCTGTTTTTAATTCTTGATCTCCAACAGAAATTTAGAAGCATTGTCTTGGGGTTGAGGGAATATGGCTAGCAGCTGTCTCCTTCTTGGATCTGGGTTGTAGATTTTAGAACAGATGTTCGTTATTCACTCCAAGCTTCCTAGGCAATTTGCCAGCGTGGTTGTCCTGCTGTTGGTCTTTGAGTTGATGGCCCATCTGTCCTGGGTCTTGATGAGAGTGGGAGTAGAAGTGGGGGACTCAGAAAGCTCATTAAACATGGCCTTGTTCTCATTCCGTATGTGGTGGATCTGCACTAAATCGCCCTGTCAGGTAGTTCTTTTTTGGTCTTTTTGTCTTTTTAGGGCTGCACCCATGGCATATGGAGGACCCCAGGCTAAAGGTCCAATGGGTGCTGTAGTTTGCAGCCTATGCCAAAGCCACAGAAACGTAGGATCTGAGCCACATCTGTGACCTACATCACAGCTCACAAGCAATGCCAGATCCTTAACCCACTGAGAAAGGCCAGGGATTGATTCCGGCTCCTCATGGATGCTAGTCAGGTTTGTTAACTGCTGAACCACAATGGGAACTCCAGATAGGTAGTTCTTTAAAAGAAACTTGGGAGTTCCCGTCATGGCACTGTGGAAATGAATCTGACTAGGAACCATGAGGTTGGGTGTTTGATCCCTGGCCTCCCTCAATGGGTTAAGGCTCAGCGTTGCTGAGAGCTGTGGTGTAGGTTGCAGATGCAGCTCGGATCTGGCCTTGCTGTGGCCATGGTGTAGGCCAGCAGCCACAGCTCTGATTCAACCTCTAGCCTGGGAACCTCCATATGTTGTGGGTGTGACCCTAAAAGGACAGAAGACAAGAAAGAAAGAAAAGAAACATGGATCTGTGATTTTTTTTTTTGTCTTTTTGCCATTTCTTGGGCCACTCCCATGGCATATGGAGGTTCCCAGGCTAGGGGTCTAATCAGAGCTGTAGCCACCAGCCTACGCCAGAGCCACAGCAATGCAGGATCTGAGCCGAATCTGCAACCTACCCCACAGCTCACGGCCATGCCAGATCCTTAACCCACTGAGCAAGGCCAGGGATCGAACCTGCAACTTCATGGTTCCTAGTGGGATTCGTTAACCACTGCGCCGCAACAGGAACTCCTGAATCTATGATTTTAAAAAATTCCAAAAAAATACTAAACAATTTAGAAATGTGTTATCTCCTGCTGTGTATCAGTAATCTGTTACTGAAAATCAGGTGTTTTGCATGACAATGCTAATCCGCTGCCTATTTACATTTATTTATTTTAAATAGGAAAAATACTATGTCAACTCCAAGCCCTCAACCAATTTCTTAAACAGGTAGCTAAAGTGTGGTAATACACCCATATATGATATTTAAAAATCCTTGGTGGAGTTCCCGTGGTGGCGCAGTGGTTAACGAATCCAACTAGGAACCATGAGGTTGGGGGTTTGGTCCCTGCCCTTGCTCAGTGGGTTAACGATCCGGCGTTGCCGTGAGCTGCGGTGTGGGTTGCAGACGCGGCTCGGATCCCGCGTTGCTGTGGCTCTGGCGTAGGCCAGGTGCTACAGCTCCGATTCGACCCCTAGCCTGAGAACCTCCATATGCCACAAGAGCGGCCCAAAGAAATAGCAAAAAAAAAAAAAAAAAGGAGTTCCCGTCGTGGCGCAGTGGTTAACGAATCTGACTAGGAACCATGAGGTTGCGGGTTCGGTCCCTGCCCTTGCTCAGTGGGTTAACGATCCGGCGTTGCCGTGAGCTGTGGTGTAGGTTGCAGACGCGGCTCGGATCCCGCGTTGCTGTGGCTCTGGCGTAGGCCGGTGGCTACAGCTCCGATTCAACCCCTAGCCTGGGAACCTCCATATGCCTCGGGAGCGGCCCAAGGAAATAGCAACAACAACAACAACAAAAAAGACAAAAGACAAAAAAAAAATCCTTGGGAGTTCCCGTTGTGGCTCCGTGGTTAATGACTAGGAACCATGAGTTGCGGGTTCAATTACTGGCCTCACTCAGTGGGTTAAGGATCTGGCGTTGCCATGAGCTGTGGTGTAGGTCACAGACGCAACTCAGATCCCGTGTTGCTGTGGCTGTGGCATAGGCTGCTGGCTGCAGCTCTGATTCAACCCCTAGCCTGGGAACTTTCATATGCCTCAGATGCTGCCCTAAAAAGACAAAAGACAAAAACAAACAAAAAAAAAATTCCAAGCCATTTCGTTAAGTGTAAAGTGCTTAAAACTTTGTTTCTTTATCACCAAGTAATTAATATGGTTGATAACAAACAGCATCCTTTGTGAAGGAAGCCACTGACCAAAGCCGCTTTAATGTTCTCCCTCAGTCTGATTAAACTTGAACAGACTTCTTTCTGACTTGAGGCCCCTGAGCTCCCTTTACTTTAGAGGACTTGTAATCATAAATTTTTTTCTCTGCTCCTTTGAGGTGTAAATCTTTTTAAAATCCTCTTGTCAGTTTTACAACCAAGGAAAGTCTTTCTCAAGAACCTGGGAACCATCTTTTTGAAATGTAACTAGCAAAGGGGATATATCCCCCGAGGGAAGGAGGGACGGTATGAGCCCACTCCAAGTTCCCTTACTCCAGGTTGCAAAATTACCTCTAGTCATGAAGATATGAGAAATTTACTTTTCGTTTGAATAAAGCCAGCTGGCAAATACAGATGGCCTGTGAACTCCCCATCATATTCTACTAGCTCACCCCAGCCCTTAAAAAGCTTTACCCCCTCTGCTGCCATGGAGTTGAATTCAGACTTAATTCTGGCCTCTCCCTCCAATTGCTGTGGTGGTGGATAATGTCTTCTTCATCTGTTTAACTTTGTCCAGGGTGATTTTTATTTTAACACTGCCAGTGATCCTGTACTTCATCCTTTTTGTGAACACTCAATTTCACAATTTTTAATTTTTTTTACATGGACTCTATACTAGCTTCTTAGTGTTAGGGGGCCATTGGCTGAGACTGACCACCTTGGCCTGGCACGAAAATAGTCTCTTGCAGGAGTTGTCTTACAATAGGCCCTGATAAGGAACATGGTGCTGCCCTGAGGATTAACCTGGAGTATTCGGGAGGGGGCAATGGGGGGAGGAGAGGACCAACCTCGAAAGATCCTTGGTGCTGGAATCCATTTTGGCTGAGAGATGCAGAGCCACCAGGAGGGAACCTGAGCCTGACCAAGAACTGGCTGAGCAAGATGATTGGTCAGAGGCAATCCAGAAACTAATCTCATTCCCATAAAACCAGAGACTATAAGCCACTTGACAGAGTAATTCTCCTGGGTTACCTTACCCTGCTGCTCCTTGCCCAGGCACCCCTTCCCAATAAATTATTTTGCTTTGTCAGCACATGTGTCTCCTTGGACATTTCTGAGTGTTAGACAGAAGCCCATTCTTGAGCCCTGGAAAAGGTCCTTCTTTCTGCAACAATGGGGCTGCTATAACAAAACACAGTAAACTGAATGGCTTCCAAAACAAATTAATTTTTTTACAAATTTGGAGTCCAGAAACCCAAAAGCAAAGATGTTGACAGGACCATGCTCTTTTGGAAGGCTATCAGAAAGACTCAGTTCCATGTCCTTCTTTTAGATTTTGATGTTGCCAGTAATCTTTGGTGGTCCTTGACCTGTAGATGCATCATTCCAATGACTGCTGCCATTGTCAATGGCATTGTCCCTATGCATGTCTCTCTCTGTGTCTTTTCTCTTATAAGGATACCAGTCATATGGCATCAAGGGACCACGATACTTGACTATGATCTCATCTTCACTTACATCTTAATTACATCTGCAAAGACCCTATTTCCAAATAAGGTTACATTCACAAGTGCCAATAATGGAAATAGAGTGGGATAGTTACACAGGGAGATGTAGAGTTCCCAGTAGGGGACAAGAGATATAGAGGGAAACCTAGGGAACTTTCAGAGACCACTGTAAGTTAATCATTGCTCAAGAAATCCATCAGAATGCATGGAACAAAGCAGGCTTGCTTAACTATAAAACCATAGATAAAAGCATGAGATCTGCCTCAGGTCATTAAGTGAAAGTTCAACAGGGCAATGAACTTAGGACCAAAGAGAGGAATTTTTAAGGGAAAGATGGCATCTCAAAGTAATGAGGGGGCCCTCATTATATGGACACCTGCAATGATTCAACAAATTTTAGTGTATGTCACCACCCTTGTGCTGATTAGAATAAGCATTGCAACAGTCCTAGTTTGACCTCATAGGGTCAAATACTGTCTTACCCCAAAAGAAAGAGGAGCAAGTGATGTAAGCCTGAAGAAGAAAGTCTTTTCCCCCTCCCCACTTTCCTCGGATTATAAAACTGTAGCCCGCCTAATCCTTGGGGCAGAGCTTCTTCTTTTTTTTTTTTTTTTTTTTTTTTTGGTCTTTTTAGGGCTGCACCCTCCACATATGGAAGTTCCCAGGCTAGGAGTTGAATCAGATTTTTTTCTGCTGAGCCACACGATGGGGGATCCGGGGCAGAGCTTCTTTGCCTGCCCACTTGTATCTCTCTTAATAAATCTATTTCTTGCCTATCACGTTGTCTCTCACTGAATTCCTTCTGCACAGAGGCATAAAGAACCTGAACCTCAGTAAGTCCAGATACCAGGCAACTGATTCTAATTAAAAAACTATGGGTTCAAGGCCCAATCTGGGTTCTGGCTGGATTTGAGTTAGAGGTGTTTTTGGTTTCAGCAGGGGGTAGCACTTCAACATTTTATCTTTTTTCAGAGGACACAATGCCACCCACAACTCACTCTGAAGAATCATAAATAATATTTAACATAAAAGGCTTTTCTTGCATTTCATTTTGTTAAACTATTGTATTATGTTTAAGATGTAAACAGAAGATTTTTCTATATATATTTATATGTTGGCTGGAATGTTATTTTAAGAAATACGTATGTCTACAAAGTTTGGGTATTACAGATGAAGAGGTATCCATCTTTTGGAAACAAGGTTTGCCAGTGTCTTAAAAAATATGCACAACCTGGAGTTCCTGTTGTGGCTCAGTGGTTAATGAGCCTGACTGGTATCTGTGAGGATGCAGGTTTGATCCCTGGCCTCACTCAGTGGGTTTAGGATCTGGCATTGCCATGAGCTGTGGTGTAAGTTACAGACACATCTCGGATCTGACATTTCTGTGGCTGTGGTGTAGGCCAGCTCTGATTCGACCCCTAGCCTGGGAACCTCCATATGTTGTGGGCACTGCCCTAAAAAGATGATTAAAAAAAAAAAAAGCACAGTCTAAAAGTTGAGAGTTAAGTTTCATTTGGGGCAAAATGAGGACTACAGCCTGGGAGGCAGCATTTCAGATAGGTCTGAAATTCCACTCCAAAGAGGTTGGGGGAAGGTCAGTATGTGATTTTGGTGAAGGGGGAGGTACCTGCAACCAAGCACACATTCTGCAGAAGTTTTCTGCTAGTCTCATGATGATAACTGCTAGACATGTGAAGCAGACATCACCAAGAAGGATTTAGTGCTTTCCTAGATACAAGGGGAAGCAAGAATTGGGCTCATAAAATCTTCTGAAAATATCTAACTGTCTGAAGACTTGTTCTGCTAGTTTTCCCAGAGCACAAAGTGCTTCACTTCTGATCTCCTCTCTGAGGTCCTTTCAGGGGGTGTTGAAGGTTGGCAGCTGCAGTGACTCATGATTCAATCCACACAGAGGCAAATGGCAAGTGCCAAACTCCAGTTCACACCAGGAAGACAGTGTGCAGGGAGAAGGCAGTACTCTGTGTGCCTGGATGTCAGGCTCAGTTCTCATGAGGGTGAAACCTCTTTAAGGAGGAATCAAGGAATCTGTCAAAGATAAAACCAGGCAAATAAGAAGACTGACTTTATTCAAGTTATTGCAGTAAAGATAGCCCCCAGATCCGACATCGGAGTGCCTGGGGGCTGGTGGTTTTGCCCCCCACTTACACAGGGAGGGGACTTAAACAGCTGTAGGTAGGGGGATTCACAGCAGGAGGAATCTCAAGTAACTGAGCCAGAAGTGATTTTCTTTTCTTTCTTTTTTCTTTTTTTTTTTGCTATTTCTTTGGGCCGCTCTTGCGGCATATGGAGGTTCCCAGGCTAGGGGTCGAATCGGAGCTGTAGCCACTGGCTTACGCCAGAGCCACAGCAACACTGGATTCTGAGCCGCGTCTGCAACCTACACCACAGCTCATGGCAACGCCAGATCGTTGACCCACTGAGCAAGGGCAGGGACCGAACCCGCAACCTCATGGTTCCTAGTCGGATTTGTTAACCACTGTGCCATGATGGGAACTCCCAGAAGTGATTTTCTATGTGGTTAACTAGTTTCAGGGGAATGCATAAATAGCTAATTGATTACAACAAATAATGGGAAGTTGGAGGGTCCGGGTCTGGACTTGTTGGTAAGTTCAGGCAAAAGGGGAAGGAAAGATCTGTGTTGGGCTTGTCCCAGGTAAACAGAGGAGTCATCCACAGGGATTTGGGGTCATGAGAAAGAGTGGATGAGTTTTATGACTTAAGTGGGAAAGAATGATTCTTTGAGTAAGCCCTTTCCTGGAACACAAAAGAATGGGGGGATTTTTGACAACAAAAGGTTGGGGAAGGTGTTCTTTACCACAGCTGCCTTCCAGGAGCGCAGGGCTCAGGTAAAGTTCAACGTTGTCAATGGTCAGGGGAAGGATCCAGGTGTGGCTGACTGCCTGCTGTCATTGCCTGCTTTTCACTATTTACAGTTACTCTTTTAAGAAGTGGTTTATTTATCCCTGCAAAAGGGATCTCGCAGTTGTAGGACGCCACCATATGGTGGTACCCACTTAGTGACTGCCAAACCTCAGACTCCAAGGGGCTGTGTGTACCCCAGGAGTGTGCAAGAAAGATCACTGGGATGCAGGAAGAAAAATACTGTAACCAAGCTCGTGACCTGTGGGGCTCCTAGACATACAAGCACTTCTGCATCCTCCTTTTCTTGTTTTTAAGGAATAGGTCTCAGCCTCCATGGACCTACCCTGAGTTCCAAAGAGCAGTCGCTAATCTGGGAAGGGAGAGGATGCAGAGACCGAGGAGCAGCAGTCAAGAGACAATAGTGCGTCCTGGGGGGCGGCCTCCTCAAGGAATATATGTAATAATATCTTTGAGCCTTTCTGCAGAACTAAAGCCCCCAAGAATGGAAGAACTATTTGATGGAGCAATCTTTATTCCTGGAAGAAGAAGGACCACCAGAACCAGTCCTGGGGGTCACCAGCTGTGAAAGACAATACAAGCTTGCCTCTACCCTGATCCTTCTCTGTGGCCCTATTTCCTACACCCCAAACTATAAAACCACCTCCTAATCCTTTCCAAGTGGGTCACAGTCTTTAAGGAATTAGCCTGCTGTGGCCCGCTTTGCCTGGCAAAGCAATAAAGCTATCTTTTTCTCCTTCACCCCAAATTCTGTCTTTGCATTCCTATGCAGCAACGACAGACAGATACCAAGTTTCAACAACAATACCAGAATTTCTACTTCTTTTCATCAAAAAAGCAAGAAAGAATTAAAAATTTCATGGTGATATTTAACATTCCCATTTGCCCTGGTTTTCTTACTCTGAATCTGTGTTACAAGTCTCCTCAGGGAAGAGATGAAGCTTCCCATTGTGGTAACTTTCCTCTCTGAACCCCTTGTAGATGGTGAGTGAGTGCCTGATTAGGTCCTGGTAATCTTATCTGGTCTCACCTAAACCTATCCTTAAAGTGGACAAGTAGCCTTAAGAAGCTTGTGCAGAGAAATAGCTGGTTTAAAAAATAGCTCATGGCTCAGTGGTTAACGAATCTGACTAGGAACCATGAGGTGGTGGGTTCAATCCCTGGCCTTGCTCAGTGGGTTAAGGATCTGGCGTTGCCATGAGCTGTGGTGTAGGTCGCAGACACGGCTTGGATCCCCCGTTGCTGTGGCTCTGGCGTAGGTCAGCAGCTACAGCTCCAGTTTTACCCCTAGCCTGGGAACCTCCATATGCCACAGGATCGGCTCAAGAAATAGCAAAAAGACCAAAAAAAAAAAAAAAAAGTAGCTCAAATAGGACTTCCCTTCATGGCTTAGCAGAAAGGAACCTGACTAGCATCCATGAGGATGCACGGGTTTGATCCCTGACCTCACTCAATGGGTTAAGGATCCA
Source organism: Phacochoerus africanus (assembly GCF_016906955.1). Taxonomy (NCBI): domain Eukaryota; kingdom Metazoa; phylum Chordata; class Mammalia; order Artiodactyla; family Suidae; genus Phacochoerus; species Phacochoerus africanus. Next base: position 46,040,167 of record NC_062550.1, on the reverse strand, counting down.
GTGTTGCCTTGAGCTGTGGTATAGGTCACAGACACAGGCTCGGATGTGGCATTAGCTCCGATTTGACCCCTAGCCTGGGAACCTCCATATGTCGTGCGTGCAGCCCTAAAAAGACAAAAAATAAAATAAAATAAAACAAAATACAACAAAATAAAATAAATAGATCAGATAGTGAATGTCCCAGCAAACAGGAATCTGTGGCAGCACTGACAAATATTCCAACAGTAGCAGAAGTGCTTCACTAGCTACTTGACAAAAAGAAAAAAAAACACATCCAGCATACCTTACAAGAAGTTGATCAAAACATTCAGAATTGTCAACACTGTGAAATACAGGTTTACTTTAACATTGTTAATCTGAGTCTCACCCTAGTTGTTGTGTGTGAAGAGGTTTCATGAGGTACCTGCTTTGGTCATTATAGCCACTTGCCCACTGAGATTTGAAATAAACTGAATTTACATTTCTATTTCATAGTGCTAACCCCGCCCTTTCAAAATTCATGAGATGCAACATATACAATTACTGGTCGTTTCCCTCTTATAGTGGAGAAGACATGTGTCTAGGGTCTATGTTTGCACACTTGTAGGATATGGCAGAAGGGTAAAATCATGACTCTCTGGCAAATATAAAATGAACACATGTCAAAAACTTAATTAACTCACTGATCAATGAAGGAACCAGTAAAGATGCTATGACCATTTCAAAGGGCATCTTAGAAGCAAGGATAAGATTTATAGGATATAAAACTGATTAATAGCCAATCGGCCACGAGTCTTTAGTTATATGTTCCACTGCCAGAGTTCTTCGCACCTCTTCCAGACAAAAATCTCTAAGTTAACAACTAAATTCATTAATTCAAAGAGCTTTAATCAATAGTAACTACTAGGTGTTTGAGATTGGCATATGCACACTGTGTTATGTGGAATGACTGGCCAATAGGAACCTGCTGTATAGCATGAGAATTTATCCAATATTCTGTGATAATCTATGTGGGAAAAGAGCCCCAAAGAGAATGGATGTGTGTACATGTATAACTGAATCACTTTCTTGAACAGCAGAAATGATCACAAGATTGGAAATCAACTATACTTCAATAAAACTTTTTTTTTAATTGTCTTTTCGAGGGCTGCACCCACAGCTTATGGAGGTTCCCAGGCTAGGGGTCTAATCGGAGCTGTAGCCACTGGCCTACACCACAGCCACAGCCACAGCCACAGCCGTATCAAAACCAGATCCAAGCCATGTCTTCGACCGACACCATAGCTCACGGCAACACTGAATCCTTAACACACTGAGTGAGGCCAGGGATCAAACCTGCAACCTCATGGCTCCTAGTCAGATTTGTTTCCACTGCACCATGATGAGAACTCCAATAAAACTTTAAAACATTTAAAAAATAGTAAAGAAGGGGGAAAACTTTATGTTACTATGACCTTCTGACCAAATCCTGTCCATGTATGTTGTAAAAACATTTTTATTGGAACTCAGTCATTTCTTCACTTACTGTCAGTGACTGCTTTTGTGCTACAGCAGAAAGTCTGAGTACTCAGAATCCTAAAGCCAACAAACCCTAAAATATTTACTGTCTGGACCTTTGCAGATAAAGTGTATTGGCCCTTGCCCTGGACAATCCTTGAGAGGGCTTTGCCTACACATGATACTGAGAAGATGTGCTACTTATCTTTTCTGCCTTATTTCCAAGTTTTGGATAATTTCCTCAATAGTTTCCTAAAAACTTTTAATACATCATTTATCTGTTTCCATTCTCTTTCCTTTTGGCTCAAATTCCCTATTTTATTTTTTTAAGTATTTTTCCCCCCAAAATGTCTTAGATATTTGTTTCCTCTTATCATAAATTACAAATAATTCAGAGGGCATTTACTTTTATCCTTTTAAATAAACTGCAATATTACTTGAAGTACAAAATTTTGCATTTTTTATTGTGAAGTCTGATTGACTACATAGTGATATATATTGTTGTAGTGGATTTTTTTTCTTTGGCTGCTCTCATGGTATGCAGAGGTCCTCAGGCCAGGGACTGAACCCCAACTACACCAGTGACAATATTGAATTCTTAACTGCTAAGCCACCAGGGAACTCCCTGTTGTAGTAGCTAATTTAATTTTCTTGGGGTACAATGAGACTCTCCATCTGCACATCCACATCTTCATTTCAATAGCATTTTCTTTCATGTATGCCATTATCATTAGATTTTCATTTAACACGTTTTCTTGAATTTATACTTATCATTGTTCTGTAAGTATTCTATTAACTATCGTCCACTTCTCTCATTTTCCTTTAAGTCACTTCAATTACCTTGTGCGTTTTCTTTTTTGTTCTGATTGAATGTTAAATTTTTAATTTATTTTTTATTTTTTTAAATGATTTTTATTTTTTACATCAGAGCTGGTTTACAGAGTTCTGTCAATTTTCTACTGTACAGCAAGGTGACCCGGTCACACATACATATATACATTTTTTTTCTCACAGTGTCATTCTCCATCATGAGTGACTAGATATAGTTCCCAGTGCTATACAGCAGGATCTCACTGCTACATTTTTGTTATAATTGACGTCATTGATGTCATTTGCACAAGCCTGTACTCCACATTTGTAATAGTGTCACTGTTACTCAGATAACCAAAAAATGATTTCAGCAATAGCATTAATTTTCATCTTAATTTATATAGTTAGTTCCATCATCTCCTTTTTTTTTTTTTTTTGGCTCTCATGTTGTTTTCTTCACTTAGGCTTAATCAAATATTCAATTGTATCTGTGTTTTTTTTTTAATTTTCCAGATCACTGGTTTATTATAAAAGGATATAATTCAGGACCAGTCAGATGGAGTGGGTGCATAGGGTGAGGTCTATGGGAAAGGGCACAGATCTTCCATGCTGAGTAAATACCTCTCCCCGAATCTCCACGTACCCAGAAACTCCAAATTTGCTAAGGCTTTTTTTTAAACTTTTTTTTTTTTTTTTTGGCCATGCCTATGGTATGTGGAAGTTCCCAGGCCAGGGGTCAAGCCACTTTACTGACAATGCCAGATCCTTCAACTGCTGCACCATATGAGAACTCAGTCCAAATTCCCTAAGTTTTTATTCAACCAATGTTTACTGAACACATTCTATGAGCCAGGTAGATACTGCAGTGAATAGAGCCTAGTCCTGTTACTTTCACAGTGTAGTGAGGAAGTCAGTGTAAGGATAAAAGGGGGAGTTCCCACCATGGCTCAGTGGTAACAAACCCGACTAGTATTCATGAATGAGGCAGAATACTAATGCAGACAGTCAGTGTAGAAGCATGGGCTTTGATGCATTCTTTGATATGGCTATTGATTAACATTTGTGGTTTAAGGGCTCCAAAGAGTAATATCCCACAGGTCTTGCTTACTATAGGAAGTGTGTCTTCCCCACAGGGCTTGTTTACTACAGGAAATGTACTTATGCCCACATGGGCCTTCATCTCTAACCCACTCCTCAACTGACAGAAAAGGAATGAGAGGAGTTCCCCTCGTGGTTCCTAGCGGAATCGAATCTGACTAGGAACCAGGAGGTTGTGGGTTCGATCCCTGGCCTCGCTCAATGAGTTAAGGATCTGGCATTGCTGTGAGCTGTGGTGTAGGTTGCAGACAAGGCTCAGATCCTACTTTGTTGTGGTTGTGGTGTAGGCTGGCAGTCATAGCTCCAATTTGACCCCTAGCTTGGGAACCTCCACATGCCATGGGTGTGATCCTAAAAAGCAAAAAGCAAAAAAAAAAAAAGGAATGAAAGGAATGGTGACTTAGTCTAAGGGAAGAGGGAAGAGGAGGGTAAAGAAACCATAAAACTTATGGGACATTTCTACCGCTAAGACAAGGACTGATATAAGTAACTGGGCAAGGCCAATGGGAGAAAACCATATCTTTCTACCCCCCCCCCCCCATTTTTGAGGATAAAAACCTCTATAGGACAAGAGATAGTGGGTGCTCTTCTCCCTCCTTCCAGCACCCCCTGGGAGCTATTTGCTTTCCTGTGATAAAGACTTTGCTTGCTTGTGGTCTGTGTGTTCTCAAAGTTGATTCTTTGGCTGTGTGAACAAGATCCTGGATTCTGATAACATCTTTCTGGCATCATGAGGACTCGGGTTCAATCCCTGGCCTCGCTCAGTGGGTTAAGGATCTGGTGTTGCCTTGAGCTGTGATGTAGGTTGCAGATACAGCTCGGATCCCACGTTGCTGTGGCTGTGGTGTAGGCTGGCCTGGGGACTTCCGTACACCAAGGGTGTGAGCCTAAAGAGGCAAAAAAAAAAAAAAAAGATAAAGGGATTTTCTCTAGGAGGTGAACCCTTGTCACGCTGAGAAAAATACCTTAACTGTGTGATGTGAAGAGACTCAAGGGTAGAGGGTGTCAAAAAAAAAAAAAAAAAAAAAAGCACAACCTAAAAGTTGAAAGTAAAGTTTTATTTGGGGTGAAATTAGGACTTAAGCCTAGCATCTCAGAGAGCCCTGAGAAACTGCTCGGAGGAGGGAGGTGGTGAGTGGGGAGCTGGTATATAGTTTTGCAAGAAAGGGGGTATTAGGAACAAAAGATTTACAGATAACCAGATTTATAGAGGAAGATGTAAAGGTCTGGGCTTACAGGAATCACTCCTTTGACATGCACCTCAGCTGTAGGCCAGTCTTTGTTTCTTTCCTGCGTTGCCTCAGGGCTCACTGGCTTAGGAGAGGTTCTCACAGAAGACCATGACACCTTTTGTCCACTAACTATAGTCCAGGAGGCAGTATTTCAGAGCTGTCTGAAAGAGGAAAGGGGAGATATCAAGACATAAGTCATAGGAGTTCATGTCGTGGTGCAGCAGAAATGAATCGACTAGGAACCATGAGGTGGTGGGTTCGATCCCTGGCCTTGCTCAGTGGGTTAAGGATCTGATGTTGCCATGAGCTGTGGTGTAGGTCACAGATGTGGCTCGGATCCTGCATTGCTGTGGCTGTGGTGTAGGCTGGCAACTGTAGCTCTGATTCAACCCCTAGCCTGGGAACCTCCATATGCCATGAGTTGGGCCCTAAAAAGACAAAAAAAAAAAAAAAGAAGAAGAAGAAGAAGAAGAAAGAAAAGAAAAGACAACAATGATGTCTGCCTCATTGATTGGCTCTTCTTTTCAGGAACAATTTCTCCATAGCATGCAGTGATGTAGATAGCATTTTACCCAGAGTGGAACTTCTTTCAAAATTGGAGTCAATCCTCGTGAAATCTGCCACTGCTTTATCAACTCAATTTATATGATATTCTAATTCCTTTGTTGCCATTTCAACAATCTTCACAGCCTCTTCACTAGGAGAGATTCCATCTCAAGTAAACCACTTTGCTCATCCATAAGAAGCAAAACTCCTCATCCATTTGAGTTTTGTCATGAGATTGCAGCAATTCTTCAGGCACTACTTCTAATTCTGTTTGTCTTGCTGTTTCCACCACATCTGCAGCAACTTCTTCCACTGAGGTCATGAATCCTTCAAAGTCATCCATGAGGACTGGAATCAACATCTTCCAAATGCTTAATGTTGGTATTTTGACCTCTTCCCATGAATCACAAATGTTCTTAATGACATCTAGAATGTGAATCCCTTCCAGAAGGTTTTCAATTTATTTTGCCCAAATCCATCAGAGGAATCACTACCTATGGCAGCTACAGCCTTACAAAATGTGTTTCTTAAGTACTACGACTTGAAATTTGAAATGATTCCCTGATCCATGGGCTGCAGAATGGATGCTGGGTTAGCAAGCATGAAAACAACATGAATCTAGTTATATGTCTCCATCAGAACTTTTGGGTGATCAGGTGCATTGTCTTTTGAAAGGACCCTTTTTCTGAGCAGTAGGTCTAAACAGTGGGCTAACCATGTTCTAAACAGATATGCTGTTATCTTGGCTTTGTTGTTCCACTTATAGGGCACCGGCAGAGTGGATTTAGTATAGTTCTTAAGGGCCCTAGGATTTTTGGAATGGTAAATGAGCACTAGCTTCAACTTAAAATTCACCAGCTGCATTAGCCCCTAACAAAGGAGTCAATCTGTCCTCTGAAGCTTTGAAGCCAGACATTGACTTGTCTCCAGTCGTGAAAGTTGTAGATGGAGTTTTCTTCCAATAGAAGGCTGTTTCATCTACAATGAAAATCTATTGTGTAGTATAGCAACTTTTGTTAATGATCTGAACTAGACCTTCTTCTTTTTTTTTTTTTTTTTGTATTTTTTGCCTTTTCTAGGGCCACTCCTGTGGCATATGGAGACATGGAGGTTCCCAGGCTAGGGGTCTAATTGGAGCTGTAGCTGCCGGCCTACACCACAGCCACAGCAACGTGGGATCTGAGCTGTGCCTGCAACCCACACCACAGCTCACGGCAATGCCGGATCGTTAACCCACTGAGTAAGGGCAGGGATCAAACCGACAACCTCATGGTTCCTAGTTGGATTTGTTAGCCACTGAGCTATGATGGGAACTCCTGAGCTAGATCTTCTGAATAACTTGATGCAGCTTCTACATCAGCACTTGCTGTTTGCCCTTGCACTTTTATGTTATGAAGATGACTTTTCTCCTTACACCTCATGAACCAAGCTCTGCTAGCTTTAAACTTCTTTCTCTTTTCTTTTCTTTCCTCTTTTCTTTTCTTTTCTTTTCTTTCCCTTCCCTTCCCTTCTTTCTTTTTAAAATGGCCTCACCTGCCACACCTGTGGCATATGGAAGTTCCTGAGCGAGGGGTTGAATCAGAGCTGCAGCTGCTGGCCTATGCCACAGATAGGGCAATACTGGATCTGAGCTGCATCTACGACCTACACTGCAGCTTGGTGGCAAAGCTGGATCTTTAACCCACTGAGCAAGGCCAGAGATTGAACTCCCATCTTCATGGACGCTAGTCAGGTTCTTAACACCCTGAGCCACAATGGGAGCTCCCCAAACTTTTTTTCTTTTCTTTTTTTTTTTTTTAAGGGCCACACCCATGGGATATGGAGGTTCCCAGGCTAGGAGTCAAATCAGAGCTGCAGTTGCCAGTTTATATTACAGCCACAGCAATGCCAGATCTGAGCCACCTCTATGATGTACAACCACAGCTCATGGCAATGCTGGAGCCTTAACCCAATGAGCAGTGCCAGGGATTGAACCCACATCCTCATGGATCCTAGTCAGGTTTGTTTCTGTTGAGCTTCAATGGGAACTCCTCCCCAAGCTTTTCTTTTGTAACTTCCTCACCTCTCTCAGCCTTCATAGAATTGAAGATGGTTAGGGCCTTGCTGGGGATTAGGCTTTGGCTTAAGGGAAAGTTTCTGCTGGTTTGATCTTCTATACAAACCATTACAACTTTCTCCATATCAACAGTGGCTGTTTTTCCTTACTTATAATTCTGTGTTCACTTAAGTAGCACTTTTAATTTTTTCAAGAATTTTTCCTTTGCATTCACAACTTGGTTGTTTGGCCCAAGGGCCTAGCTTTCAGCCTGTTTTCAACACACCCTCTCGATAAGATTTAATTATTTCTAGCTTTTGATTTAGAGTGAGAGACCTGCAGCTTTTCTTTTTTTTCTTCTTGGACATGCCTGCAGCGAGCAGAAGTTCCCCGGTCAGGGATCAAACCATGCCACAGGAGTGACAATACCTGATCCTTAACCTACTGAGCCACCAGGAAACTCCCAACTTACCATTTCCCTCAAACATTTATAGGGTCATTGTAATATTATTAAATGGACTAGTTTCAATATTGCTATGGTTCAGGGAGTAAGGAGGCCCAAGGAGAGGGAGAGAGTTGGGAATAGCCAGTCCATGGAGCAGTCAGAACACACACATTAATGGATTAAGTTCAGTCTTATATGAATAAGGTTTGTGCTGCCCCACAAATTACAATAGTAACATCGATGATCACTGATCACAGATCACCACAAGAAGTATAATAATGAAAAGGTTTGAAATATCAGAATTATGACACAGAGATACAAAGTGAACAAATGCTGTTAGAAAAACGGCACATTTTTCTGTTTTGCTGGACACAGGGTGGCCACAAACCTTCAATATGTGAAAAATGCAATATCTGCAAAATGCAATAAAGTGAAGAACAATACAGTGATGTATGGCTGTATCATGATAACCACGTTTTTAAAAATGAGGTACCTTAAAAAAAAAAAAAGGAGTTCCCACTGTGGCTTAGCAGAAATGGATCTGACTAGCATCCTTGAGGACGAGGGTTCAATCCCTAGCCTTGCTCAGTGGGGATGAGCCTCACCTTTTTATGGCCTCACCTGCCATAAAGGTTAAGGATCTGGCATTGCCATGAGTTGTGGTGTAGGTCACAGGCTTGGCTGCGGTGTAAGCCAGCAGCTGCAGCTCTGATTCAACCCCTGGCCTGGGAACCTCCATATGCCGAAGGTGCGGCCCTAAAAAGACAAACAAACAAATAAATAAATAAATAAATACTATAAGTAGCTTTTATGGGTGCGGTCCTAAATAAAGAAAGAAGTAGATCAGTTCACTGGCCTTGAAGAATTTTCTCAAGAGCAACAAAACTGTCAATTTTATGTGTATAGAAATAGAATTAAAAAGATATAGACTAAAATATTATGGTTATTCTGGAATCTGAAAATTACAGGAAGTATTAGGAGTGTTACAGTAGAATAACCCCCTAAGTCCTGACTGCAAGCCGCGGAAGGCCATATGTGGTAACCTGATTTCAATCAGATTTCTCTCTCGCTCTCTTTTTCACCTTCTTCCAGTGTTACTCAAACTTAAGGGCCTATGAAACCCTATTTTCATGTGAAATTCTATGACATCATAGATATCAACAGACTAGGATTTAAGATCTAATCCAATCTCCTGCTGATCCTAAATCACAAGGGCAGAGGGTATTCCAAACTTATATTTTACTTTAAATGCTAAGTGTAAGGGCATTCTCTTATACACCCCAATACAACGATCTCATTCAGAAAGTTTAGAATTTTTTTTTTAAGGCTGCACCTGTAGCCGATATAAGTTTCTGGGGCTAACAGTCCAGTTGGAGCTGCAGCTGCTGGCGTACACCACAGCCACAGCAACGAGTGGATCCAAGCTGCATCCTGAATCTACACCACAGTTTGTGGCAACGCCAGATCCTTAACCCACTGAGCGAGGCCAGGGATCAAATCCAAATCCTCACAGACACCATGTTGGGTTCTTAACCCACTGAGCCACAACGGGAACACCCAGAAAGTTTAGAATTTATATAGTAAGCTATCTTACCAACTAATATACACTTCATATTTCATTTTCCCCAACAATTCTAATAATGGTCTAGATTTTCTTTTGTTTCTTTTTGCTTCAGGATCCAGTCAGGATTACACATTCCTTCCTTAGGGATTTAAACCCTCCATTGGCTTGGTAAGAGCTTACATTTTTAACCTTTCCTCAGAGTTTCTGCTTCAATTCTTCCTTCTTTCCTTCCTTCCTTCCTCTCTCTCTCTCTCTGTTTTTTTGTCTTTTTAGGGCCGCACCTGAGAGGTATAGAATTTCCCAGGCTAGGGGTCAAATTGGAGCTACATCTACTGGCCTACACCACAGCCACAGCAACAGGGGATCCAAGCTGTGTCTGCGACGTACGACACAGCTCATGGCAACAACAGATCCTTAACCCACTGAGCGAGGCCAGGGATTGAACTTGAATCCTCATGGATACTAGTTGGTTTTGTTACCACTGAGTCACAATAGGAACTCCTCTGCTTCCTTTCTGTATGTAAGAAACAGGTAGGTAATAGTTTGATGTACTAGATTCAAATATTTATATTTGAAAGTTATTTAATTCACTAAGCCTCAGTAAATCAGTTATGATGCTTTCGGGTGCAAGTAACAGAAAATTCAAAATAAATGACTTAATTGCACATAACATCTCACATTTAAAAAGTCTAGGGGAGTTTCTATTGTGGCTCAGGGGTTTAAAAACCTGACTAGTATCCAAGAAGATGTGGGTTGGATCCTGCGTTGCTATGGCTGTGGTTTAGGCAGGCAGCTGCAGCTCAAATTTGACCCCTAGCCTGGAAACTTTCATATGTCACAGGTGCGGTCCTAAAAAGTAAAATAAAATAAAATAAAATAAATTGTATAGAATTAGAATAGCTGCTCAGTGATGTCATAAAGAAACCAGGTCCCTTCCATCTTTCCATTGTGCCATTCTCAGCATATTGGTTTTTCCTCTTAGGCTGGCTCCTCTCATGGTTCCAAGCTGGCTGCCACTACTTCTTGGTCAAATAGCAATAATGGTCAAGAGGAAGAAAAAAATGACATATCTCTGTTCCACTCTCTCTCTCTCTCTCCTTTTTTTTTTTTTTTTTGGCTGTGAGTACAGCATATAGAAGTTCCCAGGTCAGGGATCAAACCCGAGCCACAGCAGTGACAATGGAGGATCTTTAACTCACTACTCTACCAGGGAATTCCTTGATTGTTTTTTTTAAAAGCTAAGAAAACCTTATTAAAATTTCTTCCTGGCTGATTTCATTGACTAGAATTTCATTCCATGCCCTTGCTCAAACCAGTCTCTTGGCAAGCAAGATGACAGCTCCACGATTACTCAGACCTGTCAAGATTTATCTCCTAGGAGTTCCCGTCGTGGCTCAGCAGTACCTAACTGGACTAGTATCCATGAGGACTTGGATTCAATCCCTGGCCTTGCTCAGTGGGTTAAGGATCTGGCTTTGCCACGAGCTGCAGGGTAGGTCACAGACGTGGCTTGGATCCTGAGTTACTGCAGTTGTGGCGTAGGCCAGCAGCTGCAGCTCCAGCTCCAATTGCGCTTTTAGCCTGGGAACTTCCATAAAAAGACAAAATTTAAAAAAAAAAAGAAAAAAAGATTTATCTTCTAGTCTGGGGAGGAGCTTAGACTCCATGAAGGATATGTCTGCATGATCAACAAAATCAGGCATAGGAAAGATGATAACAGCGTCTGCTGCACTCAGTTTTCTCCCTTATCAAAAGGAGGACAGGAATTTTCCTGTGGCACAGTGGATGAAGAACCTGGCATGGTCACTGCAGTGGCTTGGATTTGATCCCTAGCCTGGGAACTTCCAAATGCTGTGGGTGCGTCTAGAAAAAAAGAAAAAAAAAATCCCTAGAGGAAAAAAAAAACAGGAGGGTAATAATATCTGTGGAAGGTTACTCTGAGTATGAAATAATATATGTGAAATCCCCTGAGCCAGTGCCTGACATAAAATATGTGCTAAGATAAAAATTCTGGGTTTTTTTTTTTAAAGAAAGAATTGGAAAATTTAATTTGAGCCAAATTTGGGAATGAGAATCTGGGAAGAAAATCTCAGAAAACTCTGAGAATTGTTGCTTAAAACAAAAATCCCTTTTAACTTAATATTGTCTATCATTGTTCAGCCAAAAGATGGCAGCAGAGGGGAAAATCTGCAATTGAAAATTCTCTGTTACTAGCAACCCAGCAGAGAATATTAGTTTACCTAGTTCATTACAGTAGCTATGTTGAAATGTATTGGAACCTTTTTTTTGTCCACATCCGAGGCACATGGGCTGTCCTCGGCCAGGGGTTGACTCCAAGCTGCTACTGCAACCTAGGCCACAGCTGTGGCAAAGCTGGACCCTTAACCCACCGCACCACAGAGGGAATCCCAGAATTTTTCTGAATCTTTAAGCACTCTGAATTTTACTATTGCTAGCAAAACAATCTTTAATAAGTCATGACATGCATTTTTAATGTTATAATAACTGTTCTTAAAATCATATAAAGTTTCCACATATATCAACCACTTTATTTATTTATTTTTTTGCTTTTTTTAGGGCCACATCTGCAGCACATGGAGGTTCCCAGGCTAGGGGTCGAATCGGAGCTATAGCTGCCAGCCTATACCACAGCCACAGCAACATCAGATCGGAGACCCATCTACGACCTACACCACAGCTCACAGCAACAGTAGATCATTAAACTACTGAGCAAGGGCAGGGACTGAACCCACAACCTCATGGTTCCTAGTCAGATTCATTTCCACTGAGCCATGGTGTGGATTCCTCTGCAACCACTTTAGAAGAAGAAAATATATTGTAATTACAATTCTTAGCTAGAAGAACAATTAAAAAGACTAGAAAACATGCTGCTAAAACCACTCAATTTGCCAATTTTGTTTGTTTGTTTTTTGCTTTGTTTTCTGTTTTTTTGTGTTTTGGTCTTTTTGCCTTTTCTAGGGCCACTCCCGTGGCATATGAAGATTCCCAGGCTAGGGGTCCAATCGGAGCTGTAGCTGCTGACCTACACCACAGCTCACAGCAATGCCGCATCCTTAACCCACTGAGCAAGGCCAGGGACTGAACCCACAACCTCATTGTTCCTAGTCGGATTCGTTAACCACTGAGCCACAACGGGAACTCCACTGACAATTATTTTTATCTGGGAGGCAAATCACTTAATAATTTCACAATGCCTATATCAACATATATTAATCAACCTCCAGTTGATTAGTACCTATATCTTCCTATGGAATTTTCTATAATGAATTCAATTCAGTTCATCAAATGTTTTTAAAGCACCTGTATATACTAAGCTCTGTGTTCTGTGCTGTCTTGGAAGAGTCTATTGGTTTGGACAAAGACATGAATAGAAATTCCAACAAATAAGGTAAATGCTAAGGTAAATGTGTATACATTGTGCCACAAGAGCAATGAGAAGGATATTAAACCCAGCCTGGGAGATCAGGAAAGTTTTTCTAGGGAAGATAAGGCCTGAGCTGCTGTTCAATGAATGGGCTGGGTTTTGCTGTGTGAGCAAAGAAAATTGGGAAGATACTACAAGGTGAGAACTTCACAAGCCATATCCTGCATCTCAAGCTTACTGTGGCATGTTTGAAGAGGGGGTGCTGAGAGCAGAGACCAGCAATAATACTACCCGAAAGTAAAGTTTATTATAGGGGAAAGAGATGAAACTGGCGGCCTGGGGAGCCCAGTTCTTTGAAGGCTTTGCAGACTTACTGAGCAGAATAATTTTTAATTAAAAAAACAGAAAGTGAATATCTAAAGGGCTTTAGGCAAAGAAATAATATGGCGAAAATTTCCACTTTAGTTAGATCAGTCTGAAAAATGTGGCAGATGGGTTTAAGGAAGACAGGAGAAGCAGAGACATCAATCATAAGGCTATGGTTATTTTCAGATGAGAGGTTACATGGGCTTGAACTAGGATAGGGATGGTAGGTGGAAAGCATTGTTTTAATGGTTGGAGAGAATTAAATTTTTTTCATTACTAAAAAGGATGAATCTACAGATATGGAGAAGTTGAGGATATAAATGAATGCGGACAATTAATGCATGAAAGTCCTGAAAGAGAGACTACGCCTAACCAGGTTCCTATCTGTAACTATACGTAGCTATGAGTAGTTCAACTCTTCTTGTTGGATGTTTAAAAAGAGGCTCTGGGTAGTGGGTTTGTCCATTTTTTGGGTCCACCCAGCAACTGAACCCCTTGATATCTTCGGAAGAAATTCTCTAGTGAGTCTTGGTTGGAGATTACCTTCCATAACAACATGTAAGATACTAGATTTTCCCAGCTGATGTTACCTCTAGTGCACACAGATGCCACCCAAGCTCTAGCAATATTCCTCTCTGACTCTTTTTTTTAAGGACCAAACCTGTGGCATATAGAAGTTCCCAGGTTAGGGGTTGAATTGGAACTGTAGCTGCCAGCCTGCACCACAGCCACAGCAGTGCAAGATCCAAGCTGCATCTATAACGTACACCATGGCTCATGGCAATGCCGGATCCTTAACCCATTGTGCAAGGCCAGGGATAGAACCCCCATCCTCATGGATATTAGTCAGATTCATTTCTGCTGTGTCACAATGGGAACTGCCCTCTTAATTTTTGATTTTAGAGCCAGTGATTGAAGAAGCAGATGTAGTGAACTTTCTAACACCTATTAGCTGCTCAGACTCGAGCATGGTTCCCTAGCCCTTCAAAAAATTGTCTGAGAAATGTGATGTCTGTTAAATGAACTTTTTTTCCCCCATTTAAATCAGCCAGAGTTGAGTACTGTGGCTTATAAGTGGAATGCTAGCTGAGCAGAAACTCTTTCTGATGTCCTTAGAGCCATCCCCAGTCACTTGCTGAGAAAACCACTCTTTCCTACTTTGTTGAGCCAAGGGCATATCCAGAAACCTTGCCTCCTATGTGCTCTGTCCCCAGTCACCCCCCAAATGAAGATGGTTCTCTCATGGAAAAAGTCTCTGAGAACAAAATTAACAATAGAGAGCAGGAAACGGTGGAGATGCTTGGTCCACTGTGTCAAATGAAAATAATATTCATAAGCATTTATGGTACTCTGAGCATAGACCAGTCAGTATCAAACATTATCATACTTAATACTCACAACATTATGAGGTAGGAACCTAATCTATAGACACGAATTTACAGACCAGGAATGTAAGGCTTATAAAGAATGAAGAGGTCAGACAAGATTTCAATCCAGGTTGTGTGTTTTGGAACCTATTGACCATAATTTCAAACTCCACAGCCTCCAAAAAGAGTATGTCAGAATGGTGTCTGGGGGATTTTTACGAGGTTGGTGTGAAAAGAGATATGTGAAAGACAGACTGGGGTGAGGTGACTTTGCTGTGTACTGAGAGGAGCCAGAAGCACAGGGACAGAATATCTATGCTTATATTTTGTTGTGCTTCAGAGATAATCTTCCTGTACTTGGCTGTATACTCTGCAGTGCTTGAAAGTTGTGTGATCAGTGTGAAAAAAGAGTAGCATGGGTTTAAATGCCTGCCTATGCTAGAGGGGCTTTTTAAATGCAAAATAAGTGGATTATTTGAATGGAAGATCTAGGGCTAAAGTTGGATGCATGTCTTGGCTACCCAATGCCTGGTTCTTAGGCACAACAGGCATAAGGCTTTGTTATATGCAAAGTCCTTGACTAAACCAATCTCCATGGCTTGAATTTGTTCTAGCCCAAATCTATCCTGTTCATAGTCAAAAAACCAAGCCAGTGGATGCTGGGCATCTCATGTGTACATAGGTTGGGAGAAAGAAACTTGCACATTTACTTCCTGCTTCACATTTTATTTTTATTTTTATTTTTATTTTTTGTCTTTTTGCTATTTCTTGGGCCGCTCCCGCGGCATATGGAGGTTCCCAGGCTAGGGGTCGAATCGGAGCTGTAGCCACTGGCTTACGCCAGAGCCACAGCAATGTGGGATCCGAGCCGCGTCTGCAACCTACACCACAGCTCACGGCAACGCTGGATCCTTAACCCACTGAGCAAGGGCAGGGACCGAACCCGCAACCTCATGGTTCCTAGTCGGATTCGTTAACCACTGTGCCACGACGGGAACTCCCACATTTTAAATCTACTTAAATTCGACCCTCCTCAGGGAGGAGTTGAGGGGATATTATAAAGATACGTGGTACAGATGGCCAACAAGCACATGAAAAAATGTTCAACATCCCTGATTATTAGAGAAATGCAAATCAAAACTACCATGAAATACCACCTCACCCCAGTAAGAATGGTCATCATTAATAAGTCCACAAATAACAAGTGCTGGAGGGATTGTGGGGAAGAGGGAACCTCCTGCACTGTTGGTGGGAATGTAAGCTGGTACAGCCACTATGGAGAACAGTAATAAGGTACCTTAGAAACCTATACATAGGACTACCCAGCAGTCCCACTCTTGGGCATATACCCAGACAAAACTTTCCTTAAAAAAGACACATGCACCTGCATGTTCATTGCAGCACTATTTGCAATAGCCAAGACAAGGAAACAACCCAAATGTCCATCCACAGATGATTGGATTCGGAAGAAGTGGTATATATACACAATGGAATACTACTCAGCCATAAAAAAGAACAACATAATGCCATTTGCAGCAACATGGATGGAACTAGAGACTTTCATACTGAGTGAAATAAGTCAGAAAGACAAAGACAAATACCATATGATATCACTTATGACTGGAATCTAATATATAGCACAGATGAATGTTTCCACAGAAAAGAAAATCACAGACTTGGAGAATAGACTTGTGGCAATCCATACCACAGCTCATGGCAACACCAGATCTTAACCTACTGAGCGAGGCCAGGGATTGAATCTGCATCCTCATGGATACTAGTCGGATTCATTTCTGCTGTGCCACAACAGGAACTCCAGTTCATTATTTTTTTAATTAAAAAATCTTTAGTCTTGGAGTTCCTGTCGTGGCTCAGTAGTTAATGAATCCGACCAGGAACCATGAGGTTTCGGATTCGATCCCTGGCCTCACTCAGTGGGTTAAGGATTTGGCGTTGCCGTGAGCTGTGGTGTGAGTCGCAGACGTGGCTTGGATCCCACATTGCTGTGGCTCTGGCGTAGGCCAGCAGATACAGCTCCCATTAGACCCCTAGCCTGGGAACCTCCATGTGCGGAGGATATGGCCCTAGAAAAGACAAAAAACAAAACAAAACAAAACAAATTTACTCTTGTCTGACTAAGTTGGGGCCTATCTCCTTTTTTCTTTTTTCTTTTTCTTTTTAGGGCCCCACCCGAGGCATATGGAAGTTTCCAGGCTAGGGGTCAAATTGGAGCTACAGCTGCAGGCCTATGCCTCAGCCACAGCAACACTGGATCCCAGCCACAGCTGTGACCTATACCACGGCCCATGGCAATGCCGGATCCTTAACCCACTTAGCAATGCCAGGGATTGAACCCATATTCTCATGGATACTAGGCGGGTTGATTACTGCTGAGCCACAACAGAAGCTCCATAATCTATCTTCTTTAAGACTGTAAAAGATAAACTTGAAAACAGCTTTCTTAAAATATAATTCACAAAGTGGTAAGATATTTAAAATGTACAACATGAAAATTTGATATATGTACACATGGTAAAAGAATTTTCCCCATCAGGTTAACACATGTATCATCTCAATTTTTTGCATGTGATACATCTTACTTTTTTAAATTGAAGCATGGATTTATAATATTGTGTTTGTTTCAAATGTACAGCAAATTGAGCAAAGTGATTCAGTTATATGCATTACATATTTTTCAGACTATTTTTCATTGTAGGTCATTACAAGATATGAATATAGTGCCCTATGTTATTAAGTCCTCATGGCTTATCTATTTTACGTGTAATGGTTTATATCTGTTGATTTCAGATTCCTATTTTATCCCTCTCCTCATCCTGTCTGTTAAGCCTAGTATTGATTTAAAAAAAAAAAATCATGTATGCAAGTAGCCCACAAGTGACGTCAAACCTTGTTGGATTTTCTATTTACCTGGAATTAAATCTATAGTTGAATACATCATTTTACTGCTGGTGAACCGTCAGTAATTACTCTGTTTACAATGTTGCATTGAGCTAACTTGATGTTCTGTTTTTAATAATTCTTTTTTTTTATTTTTTTAAAATTTTATTATTATTAAAATATAGCTGATTTACAATGTATCATCAAGGTCTGTTGTACGACAAAAAATGACCAGATCACACACATATCCCTGTGCTGTATGGTAGGATCTCATTGCCCATCCATTCCAAATATAACAGCTTGCATCCCCAAAACCCCAAAAATGCCCAACCATCCTACTCCCTCCCCTTCCATGCCTCCACCCCTGAGAACGCCAAGTCTGCTCTTCTTGGCCACGATCTGTTTCTGTTTTTTGTTTGTTCATTTGTTCTTTTTAGATAAGATCATCTGTTCCACATTTTAGATTCCTCAAATAAGTGATATCATATGATATGTCTTTTTCTCTCTGGCTTACTTCACTTAGTATGAGAGTCTTTAGATCCATCCATGTTGTTGCAAATGGCATTAGTTTGTATTTTTATGGCTGAGTAATATTTCAGTGTATATATGTAGCACATCTTCTTAATCCATTCATCTGTCAATGGATATTTTTTATGTTGCTTCCATGTCTTGGCTATTGTGAATGGTGCTGCTATGAACATAGGGGTGCATGTAGTTTTTTCAATGAAAGTTTTGTCTGGATATATGCCCAGCAGTGGAATTGCTAGATCATATGGTAGCTCTATATATAGTTTCCTGAGATACTTCCATACTGTTTTCCATAGTGGTTGTACCAGTTTACATTCCCACCAACAGTGGAGGAGGGTACCTTCTTCTCCACACCATCTCCAGCTTTTGTTATTTGTTGATTGTTAATGACTGCCATTCTGACTGGTGCGAGATGGTACCTTATTGTAATTTTGATTTGCATTTCCCTAATAATTAGTGATATTGAGCATTTTTTGAGATACTTGTTGGCCATCCATATGTCTTCTTTGGAGAAATGTCTGTTTAGGTCTTCTGCCCTTTTTTTTAGTTGGGTTGTTTGTTTTTTCTTGTTGAGTTGCTTGCATATTTTGGAGATTAATCACTTGTCTGCTGCATCCTTGGCAAGATTTTCTCCCATTCTGTGGGTCGTCTTTTCTTTTCTTTTCTTCTTCTTTTTTTTTTTTGTCTTTTTGGGCCCACACTCATGGCACATGGAGGTTCCTAGGCTAGGGGTCCAATTGGAGCCATAGCCACTGGCCCATACCACAGCCATAGCAATGCAGGATCTGAGCCATATCTGCAACCTACACCAGAGCTCATGGCAACACCTCCTTAACCCCTGAGGGAGGCCAGGGATTGAACCCGAGTCCTCATGGATGCTAGTCAGATTTGTTAACTGCTGAGCCATGATGGAAACTCCCTTTTCATTTTTTTTTTTTTTTGGTCTTTTCTAGGGCCGCACCTGAGGCATATGGAGGTTCCCAGGCTAGGGGTCTAATCGGAGCTGTAGCCGCTGGCCTACAACACCCACAGGAATGCAGGATCCGAGCCACTGAGTGAGGCCAGGGATTGAACCCAAAACCTCATGGTTCCTACTCGGATTTGTTAACCATTGAGCCACGACAGGAACTCCTCCCTTTTCATTTTTTTAATGGTTTTTTTTTCCTGTGCAAAGCTTTTGAATTTTATTAGGTCCCATTGGTTTATTTGTGTCTTTATCTTCATTGTACCAGGAGGTGCATCAAACAAGATGTTGCTGTGATTTATGTCAAAGAGCATTCTGCCTATATTTTCCTCTAGGAGTTTCACAGTGTCTGGCCTTATATTTAGTTATTTAATCCATTTTGAGTTTATTTTCGTATATGGTGTTAGATAGTGTTCTACTTTCATTCCTTTTTTTTTTTTTTTGGTCTTTTTAGGGCCACACCAGAAGCATATGGAGTTTCCCATGCTGGGGGTTGAATTGCAGCTGTAGCTGCCAGCCTACACCACAGCCACAGCAACAGCAGATCCCAGCCTGCTGAGGTCCAGCCCCAGCAGCCAGGGAGTGCCGAAGGAGAGGATGGGCTACAATCGGCGCGGAAAGAATTGGAGCCAACTCCTCAGCTGCATGCTGCAGATGACCCAATTTATTAAATGAAAAGCATCAGTTTTTATACCCTATCACAATCAGGTTTCGTGTAAGATTTGACATTAACATTTGATTTAAAGCCCTTTTGTTCCCTCCACCTGAGATACAAAAAAAAAAGGTTAGTTAAAACATGTTCCTTTCAACTTCAGATTTTCCTTCAAGATTACAAACTTAAAATTTCATGCTGTATTTTTCTTAAAAGGTCAACAACAATATCTATTCTATTCTATATAAAGAAAACAAAGCTTTAATAAGTAATAAACTATGATACCTAACATTCTTTAACTAAAGTTGTATGTGGTTAACAAAACGCATGAAAGCCTTGGGCTCATGGTATTCTTAAAACCACGATTTATTTGGTGCCAGCAAGCTAAGCGTATAACCTATTGTGCTGATTTACGTAAGTTCCAAACCACCAATTTCAATAGAAAGGAGTATTATACCCCAAAATTAACAAATGCCTCCATAAGGGATAAAAATTACAGGTGACACTGTTATTTGATAAAAAATATATCTATTATAGAAAATAGCAATTCATAGGCCAAACAACATTTTCCCAGCCCCAAACTTCTTTTTAAGTAAAGGGACTGAAATCACGTTACCCCTGTATACTCTCACAAAATAGGTGCCATAAATTGTTACTCCAAAACAAAGGCTTTTTCCATTACATTGTTTAAATAACTTCACTCTGTTTTGGTTCAAGTGTTTTATGTACCCAGGGCAAATCTTTAGCAGTAAGAAAGCTGTGAATAGAGATAGAAAAGGAAGGATAAACACAGAAAAATAGATTAACATATTTTTTAGGGGATATCATTTTTACTTTCCTGGAGCCGATGTCTTTCAAGGGATTGCTCTGCAATCCTTCTTCTTTCTTCAGCTTGTCTGTAGCTCTGCTAACCAGACAAGCCTCATGCAGGTGCCAACTGTGGCTTTGCTTTCTTTACTGGAGCAGCCTTATGGCTCCCGACACCAGCCATGTCTGCAACCTACACCACAGCTCACGGCAACACCAGATCCTTAACCTCCTGAGAGAGGCCAGGGATCGAACCTGCATCCTCATGGATACTAGTCAGACTTTCACTGAGCCACGATGGAAAATCCCACTTTCATTCTTTTCCATGTAGCTTTACAGTTTTCCCAGCACCATTTACTGAAGAGGCAATCTTTCTTCCACTGAATGTTCTGTCCTCCTTTGTCATAGATTAGTTGCCCATAGGCACTTGGTTTATATCTGGGCTTTCAATCCTATTCCAGTGGTCTATGTTTTTGTTTTTCTGCCAGTACCATATTGTTTTGATGACTGTAGCTTTCTAGTATTGTCTAAAATCAGGAAGCTTGATTCCATACAAATTTTAAAATAGTCTGTTTTAATTCTGTAAAGAATGTCTTTGGTAATGTTTTTAATAATTCTTTACAAGGCTTCCTACAGTTGGCCCTGAAAGTGTACCTACTTGACAGTATGTATAGTCAGTTGCATTACTCGATATTCCTCAGTAATATTGGATTGCATTCAGTTTCCCACAGCCACTTTCGATTGATTATAGCCCACCACTTAAAAAAATGCTATTGGGAGTTCCTGCTGTGATGCATCATGACGGGTAGCTCTGGAGCACTGGGATGCAGGTTTAATCTCCTTCCTGGCACAGTGGGTTAAGGGTTCTGGGTTGCCACAGCTGCAGCATAGATCGCAAGACTGAGGCTCAGATGTGATTCTTGGCCTGGGAAATCCATACACTGCAAGGTGCACCCCCACCCCCCAAATTGCTATTGACTCGATTACAAAGTCAGATAAATTGTCCTTCGAAATGTCCTAAATTCTGGTTTTGATCCACCGTTCGTCCTTAATTTCTCCTCATTTTCCATGTTTCCTGTAGACATCAGGCTTGATTAGATTCAGGTTCAAAGGTTTTGTTTTGTTAAGACTGCTTCATAGTACTTCATATTGCATTGTATTCAAAGGTGTATAATATCTGATTGTTTCCCTTTTAGTGGATTCTAGGATTGATCAGCAAGTTCAAGTGGTAGCAACCTGGTCTTTTTATTGCAGTTTCTTTTTTTTTTCTTTTCTTTCTTTCTTTTTTTGGGGGGGGGGGTTCTTTTTGCCTTTTCTAGGGCCACTTCCGTGGCATATGGAGATTCTCAGGCTAGGGGTCTAATCGGAGACGTAGCCACCAGCCTACGCCAGAGCCTCAGCAATGCCGGATCTGAGCCGCATCTGCAACCTACACCACAGCTCACGGCAACGCAAGATCCTTAACCCACTGAGCCAGGGCAGGGATAGAACCCTCAACCCCATGGTTCCTAGTCAGATTTGTTAACCACTGCGCCACGACGGGAACTCCTTATTGCAGTTTTCCATTAACATTTTACCTAATAATTGATAACCATTTTTTTTGAGTCATTTCTTTAGAAGTTGCAAAATGTTGACTTTCTATTTCTAGCCTATCTCTTATTTACTAGAGCTGTTTAATTTCCAGGAAATACTATTCATACTACAAAGGCAATATAAATTCTCATTTCTTTCACTTTAATTGTCAATTTTACAAATAATGAAAAAAAATTAAAATAATGAGTTGGTGCCCAGCAACTTTAATTATGTCCATGAAGTCTTATTTTTTTCCTTTCTCTTCTTTTTATATTTTTAATTCATTTTAATCAGTTGGAATATAATGCTTTTTGATCCTCCAATTGTCTCATCTTTGACCAATAGGAGCCTCCTCAATCTGGCTCAGGCATTTTGTTTTTGTTTTTGGATGTGTCCCCCTTATTAGCCTTTGATAGCATCTTTGCTTTCTGGTACAACAGTCTGTTCTAAGCTCATCTTGTACATTTTCTGCCCAGACATGGATCAAGCTTGGTGCCTTTTGGTGAGAAATTGTACTTAATTTTAGCTATTCTGATGGGGGTACAGTGGTACTTTCATTTGGGCTTTAATTTTCATTTTACTGATTTTGACCATCTTTTCTTGTGCAGATTGACCATTGACCTTGATTTTTAATTTAATTTATTATTACATAAACATTTTTATTACTCCAAAGTTAAAGCTAAATAACCACATTTGGACAAGTCTAATTTTTATCCCTTCTTCCCTCCATCTTATTCCTTCATGGGTAACTATTTTCATCAGTATTTCATTAACTTTCCTTTGGTTCATTCTGCAAATATAAACAAATATTTTTTTGTGTATTTACATTTGTATCTTTGGGATTGACTACTAAAAGTGGGAATATCGGGCCAAAGATAAATGCTCTTGTAACTTTGGTGGATATTGACAAAATCCTCCTTATAGAGACTGAACTAATTTTCATCTCCATCAGAAATTTATGATGGAGCTTATGTTTCCCATAATCTTGCTAACAGTATAATGTCAAATTTTGGAGTTTTGCTAACATTTGAAAAATGATACTTCAATTATTTTAATTTATATTTTATGCTGTATTTTCAAAGATTTTTTGAATATTGCGAATGCTACAAAATTTGCCTTTTAACAGGTACTGCTGATCTTTGAAAATGGAAGTGGATTTTATTACATGGATTTGACATTAATTATCTTCTGTGTTGAATTCTTGATCAACAATCAATTATATGCTAATTACATATTAATTAATGTCAATTCAGTGACTAGTTATCTGTGTCATAGATTAGCTAAACCTTTTTTTTTTTTTTTGTCTTTTGAGGGCCACACCCACAGCACATGGAGATCCCCAGTCTAGGGGTCTAACAGGAGCTGTTGCTGCCGGCCTACACCACAGCCACAGCACCAGATCTGAGCAGTGTCTTCGACCTACACCACAGCTCACAGAAACACCGGATCCTCAACCCACCAACTGATTGAACCCCCAACCTCATGGTTCCTAGTCAGATTGTTTCCACTGAGCCACAACGGGAACTCCAAGATTAGCTAAACCTTTATTTCCTTTTTTCCTTCTTCTGTCATATGATCTATGACTGTTTTACCAATAATTAATTATTTTCTCATTAGCTGCCTAAAGGTCAGTAAAAAACAATGGAAACTTAACAAAATTAATCAGTTTCAATTTGTTGGTCATTCAGCATTACTAGTTAAATAGTAAATTTTCCCCTGGATTGTTGATTTTAATAATGCATGTTAATTCTCTACCATCTTGGAAAGCTGAGTGCTGTCTGAAAGTCACATCTGCCCTGATAACATATGTTTAACAGATTCTCTAGAGAATGGAATAACAGAGTGGTGCTTTGCATGAGTTGGCTTGCATTTCTGAACTGGTTTTCATGGCTCTGTTCACATTTGTAATTGAGGTTATTGCATTAGTAAGGCAGTCACTGACAGAAAGGTTTTTCAGGCAAATGGCAGGTAATGTGGACAAAAAGCAAAGCCCTGATCACAGCTGCTAGAAATGTAGACCTCTGTAAGGCAACTTATTATTATTGTTGTTGTTGTTGTTGTTGTTGTTTTTGGCTGCACCGAGGGCATGTGGAAGTTCCCAAGCCAGAGGTCGAATCCTCGACACAGTAGTGACCTGGGCCACTGCAATGATAACACTGGATCCTTAACACAATATATTTCCACGCATCTTTCTTGTTCTCCACGTATACTGATCATCAGTTAAATAGGTAATGCCCACATTTGCCAGAGGCATAGCAGACTCTGAAAACCTAACTGGTAAGAGGCAAAGGCTGGGGACAGTGGTATGTGCAGGGTGCTCCTGCTGACCTCCCAGGATTAGAGTAAGAGCAGCTCTCCTTGTAGCCCTTGCTCTGTATGATGGAGAATCAGGGGCACTAGTTTCCTGAAGCTGTCATGGTCTTGGTGTGAGCAGTTCTGTCTCTAGAAATCCCCTGCAACAACCTCCTGATTGAAAGTTTCCCTTTAGATTGTCCCTGTGTAAAGGGACTTCCAGAGACTTCCAGGGACTTCCAGAGCCCTGGAAGACAAGGCTCATGTTTTGCACACCTTTAATTCCCACATGACACCCTTATTTCCTCCCATATTGGGGGATGTTGGAGCCTTAGTAAGTGATGACCTTGGCCAGGAGTTATTGTTCACAAGAAATTAGTGAACTCTATGAGGGCAAGGATGACATCTGTTTTGCCTTCTATTGGATCCCCCTGAGTTTGGTGATTAATGGATGATCAATTTGTTTGCTCCTTCAACAGCTGAGTGTCACAACCTCGCTCTAGACCTGCACAGTCTCCAAGTCAATAAAAAATAAATCTGATTGAATTAGGACCCCCAACATCTCACACGGGTAGGATCTGGAGTTGATTCGCTTAACTGAGCCCAAGGTAAATTTCAGGGGTACCGCTTTTTGGCAACACCAGATCCTTAATCCACTTAGCAAGGCTAGAGAACAAACCAGCATCCTCACTGAGACTATGTTGGGTCCTTAACCGGATGAACTTCAGTTTTGATAAGTCTTGCCAGTACCCGTTGACTCTTATACCGAGGTCCCTGTCCATCAGAGGGGATTCCTTAGCTACTGATTCCAACTTGGACCAGGCCTGGTGTTCCCTCTGTGGCACAATAGGATCGGCTGCGTCTTGGGAGAACTGGGATGCAGGTTCTCTTCCTGGCTCTGCACAGTGGGTTAAGGATCTGGCATTGCCACAGCTGCAGCTTGGGTTGCAACGGCAGCTCAGATCTGACCCCTGGCCTGGGAACATCATGTGCCATGGGCCAGCCGGAAATAGACCAGACCTGAATCAACCCTGCCAACCCTGCACATGAACGCATTCACCTTTGGACTTCTTAAATTTAAGATACTGTGGATAGTTTAGGAATTGATTTATTATTATTATTTGTCTTTTTAGGGCCACACCCACGGCATATGGAGGTTCCCAAGCTAGGGGTCAAATTGGAGCTATAGCTGCTGGCCTACACCACAGGAACAGCAGTGAGGGATCTGAGGTACTTCTGTGACCTACACCACAGCTCACGGCAATGCCGGATCCTTAACCCACTGAGCGAGGCCAGGGATCGAACCTGAGCCCTCATGGATGGTGGTCGGATTCATTTCCCCTGAGCCACAATGAGAACTCCCAGGGATTGATTTATTATTGACATGCTTCCTATTCACTCTTCGTTAGTTCCTGGAGCTTATATCCATCACTCTCCAGTTCATGTTGGATTCCCAGCAGATCTCAAGGCCAGGGTATGTTGGTTATGAGAAATACTCCCCTCTTTGGCATGGCACAAGAACTTCCAGGAATAAGTAGAAAATAATAATAATAAAAATAGCCTGCTTTTATTGCTTCAATGCCCCTCATTTGCCCACTTCTTTGAAACAGGAGTGTCTTGTTTTCCCTTTCTAAACCACACAACTAGCATGCCATTTATAAAAACTGGGGGAGTTCCCGTCATGGCTCAGTGGTTAATGAACCCAACTAGTATCCATGAGGACATGGGTTTGATCCCTGGCCTTACTCAGTGGGTTAAGGATCTGGAGTTGCTGTGAGCTGTGATGTAGGTCATAGACGAGGCTCGGATCCTTCGTTGCTATGGCTATGGCACAGGCTGGCAGCTACAGCTCCGATTCGACCCCTAGCCTGGGAACCTCTATATGCCTTGGGTGCAGCCATAAAAAGACAAAATACAAAAAAAAAAGACAAATAATAAATATATAAAAATAAAAACTGGGAGTTCCCTGATGGCACAGAGGGATAAGTATCCAGTGTTGTCATTGCTGTGGCTTGTGTTGCTGCTGTGCTGCAGGTTTGATCCCTGGTCTAGGAACCTCTGCATGCCACAGGCGTGTATTAAAAAAAAAAAATTAAAGTGTTCCTATGATTTTTGTTCCCTTGGCTAATAATTTACTTACAGTGGGTACATGAGCCAATTTTGGCAAATGAGATGATGGAAGGGGTTCCTTTCCTAAAAAACAAGACAAAGACATCAAAGGAAAAATCCCTTGCCTCTTCCTCTTTTATTGGCTTGAGTTGGGGGAATGCTTTGGAGCAGCAGAAGCAGCCCTCCTGCAACCTTTAGATGACAAGCATGAGGAAAAAAGCCAGTGCTAAGCACAGCAGACTGGGAAGAAAGCTGAATTCCTGATGGCATCATTTTGCAGCTGAACAGATGCCAGCAACAACCTACCTCTGAACTTGTTTTGTGAGAAAATTCATGTGTCATTTGATCAAACCTGAAATTAGATTTTCTTTGACTTGCAAAAGCATGAATTCCTAATTTGCAGTTAACTTTCTCTTTTTAGCACACAGGTCTGATCTTATTTTTAAGCATTATCTCATCTGAAACTGTGACCCCACAATCAAGCATGTTTGGTCTAACCTGCTCCTGGAATTTTATGTTTCTTTCTGTCCTGGTTTGAACTATATGCTTTTCCCTGCCCACCACCAGATGTTTTTAAACAGTTTGCTAGTCTACTCCAATATAAACATTTTATTTATGTTTGGCTGCAGCTGCAGCATTCAGAAGTTCCTGGGCCAGGGATGCAACGCATACCACAACAGCAACCCAAGCCACAGCGTTGACAACAACCAGATCCTTAACCCACTGTGCCACCAGGGAACTCCTATATTTTTAAAATGCAGGAAAAAATTACATAGGGAGGAACTACTGTGCGTCAGCCTCCTTCCCCACCCCCAACCCCCCACTTCAGTTACGTTATAGACATTACCTCACTGACCCTTCACAGTCCAATATGGTAGCTACTACCTTCTTCCCCACCCCACCCCCTTTTTTTTTTTTTTGTCTTTTTAGGGCCACACCCATGGCATATGGAGGTTCCCAGGCTGGAGGTTGGATCAGAGTTGTATTTGCCCACCTACACAACAGCAACACCCTACTCCCTTTTAAAACAGAGGAACTTAAGAACAGAGAGATTAGGGAACTTGCTAGAGGCCTCTCAGCTAGCAATTTGTAGAGCCAGTTTTCACATCAAGGTCTATATTCTTTCTTCTATTAAAGTATAGTTGTTTTACAATGTTGTGCTAATTTCTGCTGTACAGCAAAGTGACCCAATCATACATGTGTATATATACATTCCCTTTCTTATCTTCCATCATGGTCTAACCCAAGAGACTGGATAGTTAGTTCCCTGTGCTATACAGTAGGACCTCATTGCTTATCCATCCTAAACCTAATTGTTTGCATCTATTAACCCCAAACTCCCAGTGCACCCGACTCCCTCCCCCTTGGCAACCACAAGTCTGTTCTCTATGTCTGTGAGTCTGTTTCTGTTTTGTAGATAGGTTCATTTGTGCCATATTTTAGATTCCACGTATAAATGATATCATCTGGTGTTTGTCTTTCTCTTTCTGACTTACTTCACTCAGTATGAGAATCTCAAGTTGCATCCATGTAGCTGTAGACATCTCAGTCTATTGGATCCTCAAAATGCATTTGTATTTTGGGGGACAGGCTTGAATTTGTCAGGGTTCTTAATTGAAATGAAGTAATACACTCTTGCTCATTTGTTTCAGGGTATAGCTTAGCTTACGGAATTTCCAAGAGTTCTAGGGACCAAGCTTGAATACCGCAGAACTCAAAGAAATATCCAAGCACAGTCAACATAGAAACCCTACCGCTACTGGTGCACAAAAGCCCTGGGTGCCCATGACACTTGGCTTTGGTTAGAAACACCTCTGCACAGCGGCCCTGGAAGAATCAAAAGCCTCTGCAACAAGGGCCACTCAGCTGCCTCCTCAGCTGACTTTTGTCACCTTCCAAATCTTCTAGCCTTGCTTGTCAAAACCTGGGTCCTACATGTAACTGTGGCCTCAGGGGAATCTAGAAAGCTGAGCTCTTATTTTTTTCAGCATCTACAGTGCAGGATGGAAAGCTAGGAGGGGTTGGAATTGGCACTGAATGAGCTGATAGGAGGATCTCCCACAGGTTTCCTTAAAGAAAGATCTTTCTATACAAGAGATATTTCATGATTAGTGACTGCCGCAAAGCAAAGAGAGCAAATGGATTGCAATTCAGCAGCATCTCTGAAAAACTAGCGTTGGAATGATTGAGATAGACTTGCAGCAATGTCGGCCATGATGAGTGGATGATACCTTATAATTATATAAATATATGATATAATTTTTTTTTGTCTTTTTGCCTTTTCTAGTGCTGCTCCCACGGCATATGGAGATTCCCAGGCTAGGGGTCTAATCGAAGCTGTAGCCACCAGCCTATACCAGAGCCACAGCAACACGGGATTCAAGCCTCGTCTGCAACCTACACCACAGCTCATGGCAACGCCAGATCCTTAACCCACTGAGCGAGGCCAGGGACTGAACTCACAACCTCATGGTTCCTAGTCAGATTCGTTAACCACTATACCACGAAGGGAACTCCAATATATGATATAATTTATATATTTAAAAAATAAGATGGTGACCTGCTTCAAAGAAATTAAATACTTAATAATTTTGTTTTAACTTGTTTTAAATTTACTTCTGGAGGACTATGGCCAAAATAAGCCTTTCTTCTTTTGTTCTTTGCTTTTGGGCCATGCCCGCAGCATGCAGGACAGGGGTTAAACTGGTGCCGCAGCAGCGGCCCAAGCCCCTGCAGTGACAATGTCAGATCCTTAACCTGCTGGACCACAAGGGAACTCCAATAAAGCTTTTCTTCTACTCCTACACTGAGTATGTGGAAAAGCCAACTTGTAGGACACCCCTTCTGCGTTGCTGTGATCTTGTACCATATGTTAAGTAAAAGGCCTTCTAACTCGTTATAGGAAATCTTGTTGAGCCGAAGGGATGGAAGAATACTTCCTAACCCCTCCCACATTCAACACTTAGTAATGGTTTAACACCTTAAAAAAAAAAATACCCTGGAAGTTTCTTCATTGATTATTCTGTGCTAAACTGTTCATTTTTTTTTTTCTTTCGAAGGCAATGTTCATTAATTTAGTACCACCAGCTAGCTGACAGGTTGTCCTATAGCCTGTCAAGAGCATTGACAAGTGACAAGGATATTGCTTTTCCTGAAGGATTCTCGGGGTGGGGGGGGCTTTTCACCCCCCAAGCCCAGAGTACTGACAGCAGAGAATGTCAGTCCACTGGCAAGGAGTCTCCAAGTGGCAGATTGAACATTTCCTGCTGCTGCCAGAAAGCAGATACAATAGTGAAGCTCTTTGCATTCAGCGCCTCCCCTGTTCATTCATTTTCAGAACCTGTTTTTCCTTTGACAGCTCTTCTCAGAGAGAACGGTGACACGTGTACAAATGTACTGTCTATTCCTACTTTGCCATACAGCAACATGTCTACTGTCCTAAAGCCTCAAATTTAGCAGCTTCTAGTTCATTTTCTTGATGTATTCATTATGGTAGATATACCAGGGTTATCCAATCAAATTTCTCTCTCTTTTTCCCCCTCTTTTTTGGCTGCACTTGAGGCACATGGAAGTTCCTTGGCCAGGGATGGAATCTGAGCCACATCTATGACCTATGCCACAGCTGTGGCAATACTGGATTCTTAACCCACTGTGCTAGGCTGGGGATCAAACTGGCAATGCCACCAAGACAAGAGAGATCATTAACCCACTGCACTAATCAGTGAATATCTCAGAAGATAAAGCATTTCTCTCTACAGGATTGCATAGCTTTCAGAGAGTTTATATGAAGTCCCTTGAAACTGAATCATGCTTTTGTTTTTTTCTTTTTTTCTTTTTATAGCCACACCAGCTGCATATGGAAGTGCCCAGACTAGGGGTCGAATTGGAGCTGCAGCTGCCGGCCTATACCACAACCACAAAAATTCCAGATCCAAGCTACATTTGGGACCTGTGCCTCAGCTTGTGGCAACATCAGATCCTTAACCCACTGATGGAGGCCAGGGCAGAACTTGAATCCTCACGACACTATGTCAGGTTCTTAACCCACGGAGCCACAGTGGGATCTCCTGAATTATGCTTTTCTTAAAATCATCTTACAAAAGAAGAATTTCAGTTTTATAAGAAGACTACTGGGAGTGTTTACATATTGAGACCAGTCTTTTTATAAACACAAT
The DNA here is from genome assembly GCF_016906955.1 of Phacochoerus africanus. Taxonomy (NCBI): domain Eukaryota; kingdom Metazoa; phylum Chordata; class Mammalia; order Artiodactyla; family Suidae; genus Phacochoerus; species Phacochoerus africanus. The sequence goes on along the minus strand of NC_062550.1, from coordinate 46,009,846 downwards.
ATGTAAATAGAAATACTCAACAGCACATAACAAAGTAAGAAAAAGGCTTTTAAAGGAAAAAGGAATACTGATAACAATTTTAGCACATTTCAGCACAGATATCAGATTCCACGTTTGTTGAATTAAAATCATATTATTTGAGGAGTTCCCTGGTGGCCTAGTGGTTAAGGATTTGGCATTGTCACTGCTGTGGCTTGGGTTCAATTCCTGGCCTGGGAATTGCCATAAGTGTGGCTAAAAAAAATAAAATAAATACTATTTCAACATTAATCCCTCTTGATTGTTAGGCATAGTTAATAATGTCAAGCAAAAATTTAATTAATAGTCTATTTAAGAAAGAAATGGAAATTTTTATTTGAGCCAAAATGAGGATTACAACATGGGAGAGAGTCTCTCAGAGAGCTCTGAGAACTGTTCCAAAGAGGTAAGGGGGCCAGTGTGTGTGTGAGTTTGGTGACAAGGAACATGTAACCAAGCACACATAGGAGAAGGTTGTTGCTAGCCATGGAGAACAGATATCATAGTTAATGGTTTTAGCACTTTTCTAAGTACAGGAAGATGCAAGAATCCAAGCTCATAAAAAATCTCCCCTGTAGCTCCCATTGTGGCTTAGCCGTAACGAACCCAACTAGTGTCCATGAGGACTCAGGTTCGATCCCTGGCCTTGCTCAGTGGGTCACTGAGCTATGGTGTAGGTCACAGATGTGGCTAAGGAGTAGGCCAGCAGCTGCAGCTCCGATTCAACACTTAGGGAACTTCCTTAGGCATGTGCAGCCCTAAAAAGCAAAAAAAAAAAAAAAAGAATTTCCACCGAAATCTTTTTTTTTTGTCTTTTTGTCTTTTTACGGCCACACCCGCGGCATATGGAGGTTCCCAGGCTAGGGGTCTAATCGGAGCTGTAGCTACAAGCCTATGCCAGAGCCACAGCAACTCAGGATTCGAGCCGCATCTACCACAGCTCACGACAATGCCGGATCCATAACCCACTGAGCGAGTCCAGGGATCGAACCTGAAACCTCATACTTCCTAGTTGGATTCACCTCCAATGAGCCACAATGGGAACTCCTCCACTGAAATCTTTTTAACTATCTTAGGGCCTGGTCTGCTTATTTTCTCAGAGCATAGAGTTCCTCATCTTTATCTTTGCCCTGAATTCCTTTCAGGGTGTGTTGTAAGTCAGTGACTAGAATGGCTAAAGACTTGATTCTTGTAGATCTGGATGGTGGGCAACATTATTTTATAAACCCTTCTCTTTGAGACTTTTTTTTTTCTTTCTGTCGATTCTAGGGCCACACCCGTGGCAAACGGAGGTCCCCGGGCTAGAGGTCCAAGCGGAGCTGTAGCCGCTGGCCTACACCACAGCCACAGCAACGCGGGATCTGAGCCGTGTCTGTGACCTATACCACAGCTCACCACAACACCAGATACTTAACCCACTGAGCAAGGCCAGGGGTCGAACCCTCAACCTCATGGTTCCTAGTCAGATTCGCTAACCACTGAGCCACAACAGGAACTCCCACTTTTAGTCTTAATTTTGACCAAGTTTTAGGAGGAACCCTCAGTCCCAGATCATCGATAGGTCATTCAGTGTACTATTACTGGACTAGGCTCTGTTAACAGTAGCTGAAAGCCTCTGTACAGCCTGTCTTGTCTGTGATGGTCCTGGAAATGGTTCCATTTTGTTGCCTTTTGTCTAGAATTGCAATGTTATAATAATTGATGTCCTAGAACTATATATTTGATCAATCATTTCAAGTCCCCTGATCATCATTAATTTTAACTGAGGCTCAGTCACATATTTGGCAATGCAAGAAAGAACAATCTTGTAAAATAGGCAGAATACAACTAATACAGCTAGTAACATTTGTAAGGTCACAAATAAGTATTTAAGCTCAAAACTTCCACTAGGTGTGGCCCAGTGTCTCCCCGGGCCATCTGACCAGCTGGTCCTGCACCAACCTCTATCTTTAAGGGAAATGATGCTGTAGGAGAAAATGTCCTGATAAAAAGGTAGAAAGGAGAGACCCTGGCCATGATGACTAAGCAAAGTCCAGCCAACTGCCCCAACCACCCTTCCCCCACACATCTGTTTCTGTAAACTTGTTTCTGCATCTACCACCTTGCCTGACCTTACTCTGGTCTGACCAGCCAAGCATGGACCCAGAAGAGGTAGCCCATGAAAGCCTTGTGAAACCCTTCTTTGGGGCTCAGACTCTGAAGAGCGATCTCCTCTGAGCCCACCAGTATAATAAACTTGAGTTCTCCAAGTCTCCGAGTGCTCGCTTGGTTTCTCGCTGGGTGAAAGAGCTGATACACGGTGGCCACGGAGCTGCTGGAGCTGGTACACTACAGCCACAGGGCTATCGCTAGAGCTGGTACACTGCAGCCACAGGGCAATCACCAGAGCTGATATGCTGCGCGGCAGGGCTGCTGGGCAGCTGCCGTAACAATACATTGGCATTCTTCACAAAGTTCACCAAAGATAACTGCACATACAAGGTGAATGGTAGGTATTGTGACACTTTGCAGAAATGAGAAATGAATGTTATCTTCTAGGGAGTTACATGGCTGGTGCCAAAAAAAAAAAAAAAAAATCTTTGTGGTTGAGCAGGTATTTCTGCCTTTGAGGAGGTCTGGTTAAGATGTAATGCAGGGAGTTCCTGATGTGGCTCAGCAGTAACGGACTGACTAGTATCCATGAGGACGCAGGATTGATCCCTGGCCCTGCTCAGTGGATTGAGGATTTGGTGTTGTCGTGAGCTGCAGTGTAGGTCACAGACTTGGCTGGGATCTGGTGTTGCTGTGGCTGTGGTATAGGCCAGCAGCTGCAGCTCTGATTGTACCCCTGGCCTGGGAACTTCCATATGTGGCCCTAAAAAATGGACAAAAAGAAAAAAAGAAAGAAAAAGAAAAAGATGTAGTGCAAATGCACAATTCACACTAGAAGAGAGGGAGCTGGCCCAAATGGTCAGAAAAAAATTTTATGTCTAAATTGTTATCTTTCCTTATAATGCGGATTTTTATTTCATCAATAAGTAACTCTTTTAAGAATGAAATAATACATTTGTCACCACATGGATGCAACTAGAGATTATCATATGAGTGAAGTAAGTCAAAAAGAGAAAGACAAATACATGTGGAACCTAAATTATGATGCAAATGAATTTATCTACAAAACAGAAATAGACTCACAGACATGGAAAACAGACTTGTGGTTGCCAAGGGGAAAAGGGAGGTGGCAGGGATGGACTAGGAGTTTGGGGTTAGTAGCTCCAAACTATTACTTATGGAAGGGATTATCAACAAAGTCCTACTGTATAACCCAATATGTTCAATATCCTGAGATAAATTATAATGGAAATAATATAAAAAAGAATGATATATATATGTACATATGTACAACTGAATCACTTTGCCGTACAGTAGAAATTAATCAAACATTGTCAACCAAAGATACATCAATAAAATTAATTTTTTAAAAAACTGTCAATTCAAACTAAAAAAAAAGTAACCCTTAGGAGTTCCCATCATGGCACAGCGGAAAAGAATCTGACTAGGAACCATGAGGTTGCAGGTTCGACCCCTGGCCTCGCTCAGTGGGTTAAGGATATGACATTGCCATGAGCTTTGGTGTAGGTCCTTCACAGACCCAACTGGGATCTGGCGTAGCTATGGCTGTGGTGTCGGCTGGAAGCTACACCTCCAATTTGATCCCTAATCTGGAAACATCCATATGCCACAGGTGTTGCCCTAAAAAGACCAAAAAAAAACTTAAAAACAAAAAAACAAAAAACAAACAAACAAACAATTGTTTGGTTTTTAGCCATTTGTTGCATAGGAGTTTGTGTTTTGCTGTTTGCTCCTCAACTTGCTTTATTTCGTTAAAGACTTCAGGTCTCACTACTTTGAGTAGTGATAGATAAATGCTCCATCAGCGTCTTTTTTATGCTTATCTCCAGAACCAGCCCTGCTGCCTGTGCCATAATACATTGCCTTTGTTGTGAAAATAATCACATTCCCTAATTGTTTTTATTTCCATAAGTTTGTAAGTCAGCATGAGGTTTCATTTATTTGTTTGTTTATTCTTTTCTGCATATGGAAGTTCCTGGGCCAGGGATTGAATCCCATCTGGAGCTGAAACCTATGCCACAGCTGCAGCAACTCCAGATCCTTAATCCACAGCCCTGAGCTGGCAATTGAATGTGTGCCTCCACAAAGGCACGCCAGATCCTTAACCCAATGTGCCACAGCAGGAAACCCTAAGAGATTTTATTCAAGTGGAGTAATATGGGTTCCCTGGTGGTTCAGCAGGTTAAGAATCTGGCATTGTCCCTGCTGTGGCTTGGGTTCAATTCCTGGCCTGGAACTTCTGCATGCCTCTGGTGTGGCCAAAAAAAATTAAAAATGGAGTAATATGTAGTAATTAATAGTAAAAGATGAGGGAAAATAAGAAAGCCAATCATTGAGAAGAAAAAAACTCATAAAAGTTTGTGGGTTTTTTTTATCTTAAGCCACACCTGTAGCATTTAGAAGTTCCTGGGCTAGGGGCTGAATTGGAGCTGTAGCTGCTGGCCTACACTGCAGCCACAGCCACAGCCATAGCAATTTATGATCTGAGACACATCTGCCACATACGCCACAGTTTTCGGCAGCATCAGACCCTTAACCCACCGAGTGAGGCCAGGGCTCAAACCCACATTCTCACAGACACTGTTAGGTTTTTAACGCACTGAGCCACAATGGGAACTCCATAAAAGTGTGGATAACAAGAATGTTTGACTGAACTAGCTGAGGACTGGTATAGCCCAGAGCAGAGGCTGACAAACCATAGGTCTTTGGCCAAAGCTAGCTCTTTGTTTTTGTTTTTGTTTTTTGCCATGCCTGTGGCATACAGAAATTCCATGGCCAGAGATCGAACCCATGCCAGAGCAGCCACCCAAGCCATAACAGTGACAATACCAGATCTTTAACTTGCTGAGCCACCAGGGAACTCTGCAGTTCCTAATTTTGTTCAGTCCATGAACCATGAGTGGATTTTATATTTAAGTGATTGGGAAATAAAAGTCTGTTTTATAACATGGAATTCTAAAAAATTCAAGTTTCAGTGTCCATAAATAAAGTTTTTTTAGAACACAGCTGCTCTGTTTGCGTAACCATTGTTTATGGCAGCTTTCTCACAATAAGGGCTGAGGTGGGGAGTTGTAACAGAGGTCATGTAGCCTGTACAACCTAAAATATTTACTGTCTGGCCTTTTGTGGCAAAGGGTTGTTGACCCAGGACTAAATTTCTTGTATTTTGTTTATTTTAATTTAATTTAATTTATTTTTTTTTGGGGGGGGCACTCCCATGGTATGTGGAAGTTCCTGGGCCAGGGATTGAATCCGAGCTACAGCTGCAGCAACACCATATCCTTTAACACATTGTTCTGTGCCAGGGATGGAACCATGCCTCTGCAGTGACCCAAGCCCCTGAAGTTGGATTCTTAACACACTGCATCACAGAGAGAACTCTTCATTTTTTATTGAAGTTTATCAACATTGTTTTCACATCCATTTAGCTCTCTTTTAAAAAAATTATACAGTGTATTCCAGATTTATGCATGCAATGAATCTCTCTATGCTATAATATTTCCTTTTTTTGTGGAGATCCCTAAAACAAGATCCTGATAAATCTCTACATATTTTTTGACCAAAATTCTCTAAAATTCTTCGACCGTATGCTCTGAAAGATATACTGTAAGCACTAAGCAATTTGCTGTGTTGTGTTACTTTTTTGCTATGCAAAATTTAAATATTCAGTAACATTCTCGCTGTTAAAATGCTTCCATGATTATTGTTATATCTCATCTTTGCTTTGGTCCGAATAGAAGCCACAGTGATGACTTAATTCACTTCATGAGCCTAGAGTCTGTTTAGCTAAAATAGCAAGAGCTGAGCCATATTTATGTCATAATCTAATGAACTAATAGTATATATAAAATAACATTATATGGAGTTCCCATCGTGGAGCAGTGGCTAACGAATCCAACTAGGAACCATGAGGTTGCGGGTTTGGTCCCTGCCCTTGCTCAGTGGGTTAACGATCCGGCGTTGCCGTGAGCTGTGTGTAGGTTGCAGACGCGGCTCGGATCCCACGTTGCTGTGTCTCGGGTGTAGGCCGGTGGCTACAGCTCCGATTCTACCCCTAGCCTGGGAACCTCCATATGCCATGGGAGTGGCCCAAGAAATGGCCAAAAAAAAAAAAAAAAAATTATAAATCCAGTTTCTTTTCTGAGTAGGAAATTTCTCATTTCCTTTTATACTTATCTAAAGCTTGCACTGTATGGTTTTTATGTATATATATTTTTTTCATACTTGATCTCTAGAGGTAAATATTAAGTTTAGATAAGTTTAGAGTTTTTGCTAAATACTCAATCCTGGAATCAAATCTAGTCTTTGAGTTTCACTTTTTCATGATTTGTAAAGTGGGAAAGTAGTCCATTGTTTATATATACCACATCTTTTTTTTTTTTTTTTTGTCTTTTTGCCATTTCTTGGGCCGCTCCCGCAGCATATGAAGGTTCCCAGGCTAGGGGTCGAATCAGAGCTGTAGCCACCGGCCTACGCCAGAGCCACAGCAACACGTGATCCGAGCCACGTCTGCGACCTACGACAGCTCACCGCAACGCGGGATCGTTAACCCACTGAGCGAGGGCAGGAATTGAACCCGCAACCTCATCGTTCCTAGTCGGATTCGTTAACCACTGCACCACGACGGGAACTCCCAAAAAAACAAAAAAATTTTTAAAAATTACAGCATTTTGGAGTTCCCCGGTGGCCTAGTGATTGAAGAATCTGACATTGTCGTTGCTGTGGCACAGGTTCCATCCCTAACCTGGGAACTTCTGTATGCCAGGGATGCAGCCAAGATGATACAGAATTTTGCATTTTTTTTTTCTTTTTTTCTTAAGACCGCACCTGTAGCATATGGAAGTTCCCAGGCTAGGGGGTCAAATAGGAGCTACAGCTGCCGGCCTACACCACAGCCACAGCAACACTGGATCCAAGCCGAATCTAAGACCTACACCACAGCTTATGGCAACGCTGGATCCTTAACCCACTGAGTAAGACCACGGATGGAACCCATATCCTCAAGGACGCTATGTAGAGTTCTTAACCTGCTGAGCCACAATGGAAGCTCCTTTGCACAGGTTTTAAAGGTGGTAAACTCTGTCCCCCCACATGAGTGATATACAGGAGCCCAAGCTGTGAATTGGTGAGTTCAATAAAGACATAATTTGAATAACTCCCTTTGATCTCAAATGTGTTCCCTTAGGAGTTGGTTGTATCTCCAATGTTTATTTGTCAGTATCCATTCAAAAGAGCCAACTATGGTACAGGCCCAATAATGAAGACTTTCTTTTGCTCATCTCCCTTGTTCTCCACTAGGAGTCCTTCTTAGCCCACACTCTTGCTCTCACACCAGCTCTGAGCACTCCCCTACCTCTGTCTAGTCCCAGCCACATCTGAAAGATGCATGGAGCAAGATGGGTCCTGAAAGCATTAGTCTTTCCTGAGCCACATTCGAGATGGAGCCAAACTCACCCACTCTTCTTGTGAAAATTTTACCTGTCACATTCAGGTAAAGAATCAAAACAGGGAGTTCCATCATGGCACAGCAGAAATGAATCTGACTAGGAACCATGAGGTTGCAGGTTCGACCCCTGGTCTCATTCACTGGGTTGGGGATCTGGTGTTGCCTTGACCTGTGGTGTAGTTCACAGATGTGGCTCAGATCTCATGTTGCTGTGGCTGTGGCATAGACCGGCAGCTGTAGCTCCAATTTGACCCCTAGCCTGGGAATGGCCCTAAAAAGCGGAGGAAAAAAAAAAAAAGAATAAAAATGGGAGTTCCCACTGAGGCAAAAGGGGATCAGCTGCATCTCTGCAGCTCCAGGACACAGGTTCAATCCCTGGCACAGCATAGTGGGTTAAGGAATCCAGCTGTGGCACAGGTCACAACTGGACTCAGATCTGATCCCTGGCCTAGGAACTCTATATACTGCAGGGTGGCAAAAAAAAAAAAAAAGAAAGGAAGAAAAGAAAAAGAATCAAAGAGGTTTGGGATGAGTGACAGAATTTCTGGTCCTGAAGCGAAAAAATGGTTCATAAAAATGAATTTGATGTGTTGCGATATGAGCAACATCCTTCATCCCCACCCCTTATTCCTATTCATATGCTTCAACTAGTTGTCCCTCTGGGGGCCCTACACATTCAGCTTCATGATATGTTTCCACAGTCTGGAAAGCCTGCTCCTCATGCCCTTGCTAGCTCCTGTTTTGTGCAGCAATTTCTTCAATGGTCCATTTCAATTTTTAGCTGTATTAACTGCCTCAGGGGTGATGTTTGGAAACATGAACGAAAATCATGGATGATATTTCCCTTGACTCCTTCTGCATTGCTTAAAATGCACTTCCTAATTTGTGGTTATATAAGCTAGGGGGTCTGGTTTTTTTTGACAATCCAGGTTTCTAGTCTTTTCATTGGGGTCTCTTGTTGTGCCCCTGGTTTGACTGGACAGTCAAAGCCTAAACCAGGATGATTATCAAAACTGGTTAAGAAAAGACTCTCAGGTATCCCAGTGCAGTGGGAAAAGCCAGTTATATCTCAGGATGTGTCTACCAACCAAAGTGAGTTGTTCCCATTACAACTTCATTGATGTCACCAGGACATGGCCTGGGACATGTGTTGCCACCTTCAAAGTCTGGGCAGTTTGTCGTTCCAGTCACCAGCACTTCTCTTTGGGCTGTGACTGGTGGACCACAGCATGAAAGGTCCATTCTTTTTTTTTTTTTTTGTCTTTTTGCTGTTTCTAGGGCTGCTCCTGCGGCATATGGAGGTTCCCAGGCTAGGGGTCGAATCGGAGCTGTAGCCCCCAGCCTACACCAGAGCCACAGCAACTCGGGATCCGAGCCGCGTCTTTGACCTACACCACAGCTCACGGCAACGCCAGATCGTTAGTCCACTGAGCAAGGGCAGGGACCGAACCCGCAACCTCATGGTTCTTAGTCGGATTTGTTAACCACTGTGCCACGACGGGAACTCCCTTATTTATTTATTTATTTATTTATTTATTTATTTATTTATTGGGTCCATTCTTGAATCATGCCAACAGGTATTTAAATGAGCAGGGTGGGTGGGACTTACCTGAATGACCTCACAGAGTTGTGGTTAGGATTAAATAAGATAATGCATATGAAACTCTTCGCACAGAGCCTGGAACATAGTAATTGTTCAGTAAATTCAGTGGATTATATTAGGACACACTCATACGTTCTTCAAAACTTAGCTTCAGCATTGACTCTTCTGTGAAATCTCTTTGATAATTCCTAAGACCCCAGATATACAAAGTCATTGGAGGAACCAAATGGTATAGTGTTAAAATAACATGATTTTTAAAAATAAAGTATCTTGCCATTTTAGGGAAAAAAACATCATTGAAGTGCTCAAGACTTTTCACCTTGGAGTTATCTCCGTGGTGCAAGGGGATCAATGGTGTCTCTGTAGTGCTAAGGATGCAAGTTCGATCCCTGGTCCCACACAGCCAGTTAAAGGATCCCACCGTGCCACAGCTGCAGCGTAGGTGGCAAGTGCAGCTTGGATCTGATCCCTGGCCTAGGAATTCCATATGCCGTGGGGTGGCCAAAAAAGGAAAAACATAATTTTCACCTTATAAAGACCTTTCTTTTTTTTTTTTTTTGTCTTTTTGCCTTTTGAGGGCCGCTTCCCTTGGCATATGGAGATTCCCAGGCTAGGGGTCTAAACAGAGCTGTAGCTGCCAGCCTACTCCAGAGCCACAGCAACATGGGATCCGAGCCGAGTCTGCAACCTACACCACAGCTCATGGCAACGCCGGATCCTTAACCCACTGAGCAAGGCCAGGGATCGAAACCACAACCTCATGGTTCCTAGTTGGATTCATTAACCACTGCGCCACAACAGGAACTCCTATAAAGACCTTTCATCTCCATCATCTCATTCAATTTTTATGACTGCCATGAGAGGTTATATAGGTATTATTATCATTCCCATCTGACAGATGGTAAAACCAAAGTCTAACAGGATTAACTGACTTTACCAAAGCCACACTGGACATGAATCCAAGTCTTTTGACCACTAGTCTACTGTTTTGTCTACTGTAAAATTTTGGTAGAGAATATGACTTGTAATTCTCATTGAGGATATGACTTGTAAAATTCATTAAGGATAAAGGAAAAAGTTGTAGAAAGTTCAGTGGGAGAGGAGCTCATGGCTTAGGAGAGAAGTTTATATTAACAGTTGATGAATATCATTTACCAGTTGTAAGACCTTGGGTAAGGTACATAATCTCTCTGTGCCTTCATTTACTCATCTGTAAAACAGGAATATTATCATCATCATTACCTTCAACTCCTGAGGTTGTTATAAAGGGTAAATCAGTTAATATAATACAACACTTAGAACAGCGTTGGCATAGAGTGACATTGAAGACGTTATCTTTCTTTTATTTTTTAAGACGTTATCTTTCTTTTAGAAAAAAGTTGAAGAAAAGAGAAATGAATTAGGATGGAATCAATCTTTATATCAATTTGCCAAATTGGACATCAAGAGCTTGTAACTGGGTTTTCTTTAAACACCCAAAGACTACATTTGTGTGTGAAAAAAATTGCCAGTGAGGTTTGTGTAGCTCTAGTATGTGACCATTGGCTGGGCATATTAGCATCTTTTGTCTCTCAGTATCTTCATGAAAATAGGCTGGTATATACAAGGATTTTATTAGGAGAAATGAGAAGACAGATTGGAGAACTACTATGCTTTGTACTTATTAAGAATTTTTAAAAAGAAGAGAAAAAGCTGCAATGTCACAAAAATGAAGCTAAGAAATTGAGTTAGGTGTGCAACACAACGGCAAGCCGTCTAACTTCCCTCCACTGGCAATGAGAGGAAGAATTTCTAAAATGAAATTATTTTAGTAGATATAAAGATTTGTTTGACTTGGTTTACTAAAAATTGTTTGTGCACGCTGGTCATGTAGCCATGGCATCAGTTGGGTTTCCATAGTTACAAAAATAATTACATTCTACAGATAGTCTTTGGTACTGAGAAGTGTTTGATTATGATCGTAAAATTGCCTTATAATTCAAAGAATTTCATTTCAACTTAAAGAACAACTTATCAGTTAACTATTTTTTTCTGGAATTGATCATTTTAAAAGGACAAGTGGAGAGAGATTATGAGAGGTTCTGTTACCTGCAGTAGTGCATTTTGCTTTTAGAATTGCATACTTCCATCCTCAATTAATGAGATGGCAGTTCACTCTGCTGGACCCACATGCTGACTCAAGCATCCCTTTATGTTTCCTGGTTGCCTATTTTCCCATTCCCTGCGATTATTACTTTCCTCGAGTCCCTTTACTATGCTATCTTCCCCTCTCTCTGCAGATGACTGGAGAGAGATCCCTCTTCTTTAAATAGATAAAAGGGGGTTCCCGTTGTGGCGCAGTGGTTAACGAATCTGACTAGGAACCATGAGGTTGCAGGTTCGATCCCTGCCCTTGCTCAGTGGGTTAAGGATCCAGCGTTGCCGTGAGTTGTGGTGTAGGTCGCAGACACGGCTCGGATCCTGTGTTGCTGTGGCTCTGGCGTAGGCTGGGGGCTACAGCTCCGATTCGACCCCTAGCCTGGGAAACTCCATATGCCGTGGGAGCAGCCCAAAGAAATGGCAAAAAAGACCAAAAAAAAAAAAAATAGATAAAAGGACAAATATAAAGACCTCAATGAGACAACTGCAAGAGATGGAAAGAGAAAGAAGACATATAAATGATAAATAAATAAATGCAATGAATTTAGTCAGAAGGTCCATTCTCATTAGTTTTCAACAAAATGCAGGTTGAAATGACATAAATATGATACTCTTTTTTTGCCTGTTCAGTCAGCAAGGATTTTTAAAAAACAATAGGACTCGGCATTGATAAAGGCATGGTAAAGCTGAAGATTCTTTCACTTCAATTGATGTGAAATTTAGCACAGAGCCTTCAAACTATTCATGTTCTTTGACCCAGGAATTTCACTTGGAGTAAATTCTGCACAACATAAAACTCTAATAATCAGGGAATGAGTATAATGATTTCTTTTAAATTATATTACAATTTCTTTTAAGCACTTGACTATGAGCTAAGGACAAATCTGAGGTCTTTGCAAGTATTTTGTCATTTAGTCTTCATTGGAACTCTATGAGGCAGATACTATTATTCCTTTGCTGCAAATGAAGAAGCTGAGGTACAGGGAAGATAAGTAACTTACTTGCCAAAGGGCATCCTGACAGGAAAGGGCTCCAGCTCTCGAGCCAGACACTGAATCACCATGCTCCACTGCCAAGTTCTAGAAAAGACTTCAGGTAGCAGGTAGAACTATATAACATACAGCATATAACTGTATAACATATAAACTATATAATTTCAAAAATTCTGTAGAAGAAAGAGAAAAAACAATGGTGAAAAAGAGAAAGAAAGAAAGAAAGAAAGCTGAGAGTTCCCATCCTGGCTCAGCGGAAACGAATCTGACTAGTAACCATGAGGACACAGGTTCAGTCCCTGGCCTCATTCAGTGGGTTAAGGATCCGGTGTTGCCATGAGCTGTGGTGTATGTCACAGATGTGGCTTGGATCTTGCATTGCTGTGGTTGTGGTGTAGGTCTGCAGCTGTAGCTCCGATTCCTATTTGTAGATGAAAAAATTGAGGCTTGGAGCAGGTAAATAATTTGTACAAAATCAAACAACTTAGAAGGAGGATGACTAAGGATTAAAGTCAGGTCTATCTATTTTCCTAAGAAAGAAGATTGGATTGAGGGTTTCATGTTGAGGAATCAAACTTATTGTTCTTGGTATCCAGGATTTGGGATGCCATTCGAGATATTAATTTGTCCCCCAGAACACGAGACTAGTACATGTGAGACTAAGTCATTAGAACCTTTTTGGAGTTCCTGTCGTGGCACAGTGGTTAATGAATCCGACTAGGAACCATGAGGTTGCGGGTTCAACCCCTGGCCTTGCTCAGTGGGTTAAGGATCTGGCGTTGCCATGAGCTGTGGTGTAGGTTGCAGACATGGCTCGAATCCCACATTGCTGTGGTTGTGGCATAGGCTGGCGCTACAGCTTTGATTAGACCCCTAGCCTGGGAACCTCCATATGCCTCAGGAGTGGCCCTAGAAAAGGCAAAAAGACCAAAAAAAAAAAAAAACTTTTTTACCTTTTTTTTTTTAAGTTAAATTATTGTTGATTTACAATGTCGTGCCAACTTCTGCTGTACAGCAGTCATACATACACACCCACACATATATATGCATATAATTCTTTTCTTATATTATCTTCCTTTGTGGTCTATCCCCAGACACTGGATAGAGTTCCCTGTGCTATATAGTAGAACCTCATTGCTTATCCATTCTAAATGTAATAGTTTGTATCTACTAACTTCCTTTAATCTTTTTTTCTTTTTTTAAAAGTTTTTTTTTTTTTTTTTGCTATTTCTTTGGGCCGCTTCTGCGGCATATGGAGGTTCCCAGGCTAGGGGTCGAATCGGAGCTGTAGCCGCTGGCCTACGCCAGAGCCACAGCAACGCGAGATCTGAGCCGCGTCTGCAACCTACACACAGCTCACGGCAACGCCGGATCATTAACCCACTGAGCAAGGGCAGGGACCGAACCCGCAACCTCATGGTTCCCAGTCGGATTCGTTAATCACTGCGCCACAACGAGAACTCCTTTTTTAAAGTTAATGTTGTGTGGTTTTACTTATTTATTTATCTTTTGTCTTTTTAGGGCCACACCCACAGCATATGGAGGCTCCCAGGCTAGGGGTCAAATTGGAGCTGTAGCCACTGGCCTACACTACAGCTACAGCAACGCAGGATCAGAGCCACGTCTGTGAGCTACCCCACAGCTCACATCAATGCCAGATCCTTAACCTACTGATCGAGGCCCGGGATTGAACCCACAACCTCATGGTTCCTAGTCAGATTCATTAACCACTGAGCCATGATGGAAACTCCAAACTCCCTTTAACCTTTTAATGCTGTGATCTTCTAGCTTCATCTACTGTCTGATATTACCTGGCCATCTGGCAAAAAGTTGCCTAACAGGACTCACACTGTAAAGAGAAACATTCCTCCTCCTGTGTGTCTCCTTTACCCTCACCTTACTACCACACTACTGCACTCCTGACACCAGCCGTGTGGATTTTCCACACGCCAAGAAATTCTGCAAAACCAGCTGGGTGTCCTACATTCTAACTCAATTCTGACACTCCCAACATGGAGATAGCATGAGATCCCATAAGTTAAGGGTCAGTCTCACAAAAACGTCCCCTTGGGCCCCCATTTCAGACACCAGTGGAAAGTCCAGGTTGTCACCCATGCTTCCCACTGATGTTGAATCCATGTTCATGTGCCCAATGCACAGTGAGACCAAACAAATTGAAATATCAAGAGTTCGCAAGTGGTGTGCTGGGTTAAGGCTCTAGCATTGCTACTGCTGTGGCATGGGTTCAGTCCCTGGCCCTGGAATGCCATGGGAACATGCCAGAAAACAAAAACAAAAACAAAAACAAAAAAAGACCCCCCAAAACTGAAATATTTGTTTGGAGCAGAGAAATGTTTGTCGCAGGGCCCAGCAGGGAGAATGGGCAGCTTGTGCTCAAAAGACCTAGGTTTCAGGGAAGAGTTTTTAAAGGCAAATTTGAGGTGAGGGCTGCAGGGTGTGTGACCTTCTTTGATTGGCAGTGAGGTAACAGGGTGGTGTTCCAGGAATCTCAGTCATCAGCCTTCTGGTTCTGACCCAGTCTGGGGTCCATGTACTTATGCTCTACCGGAAGGTACTGTCCTTCACCTGAGTGGAGGCCTTAGTTCCTGTTAGAAGACCTCAGAGATTTGTATCAGATTGTTATATACAGTCCTTGAGGAGGAACTAGGGGCTTTGCTTCATTGCACTGTCTGAACCTGCCCTTTGAATCTCACAGGCCTGGGAAGCCGAAGTCTTTTTCCTACAAACAAGAAATAGGGGACATGGCCCTGTTTGGTTTCACCACTAGCTATAAATCAGAGGTTCCCACGACCCAGTTTTTTGTTTTCATTAGTTTATTAGAATAGCTCACAGAATTCAAGAAAACAGTTTACTTACTAGAATATTGATGTATGACAAAGGGTATAATAAAGATTACGGATAAACAGCCGGATGAAGAGATACATAGGGCTAGTTCTGGCAGGGTCTCAAACACGGGAGCCTCTGTCCCCATGGAGGCAGGGTGTGCTACCTTCCCAGCACGTGGCAGTGGATGTGTTCACCAATCCAGAACTTCACAGCCCACATTTTGGGCTTTTATGGAGGCTTCCTTACATAGGCATGGTTGATTAGATCATTGGCCAATGGTGACTGATTCAACTTCCAATTTCTCTCCCCTCCATGGAGGTGGGAAGGTGGGGCTGAAAGTTCCAACTCTCTACTTTTTTTTTTTCTTTTTACAGCCACAACTGCAGAATACGGAACTTCCCAGGCTAGGGGTTGAATCAAAGCTGCAGCTAAGGGCCCACACCAGAGCCATAGCAATGCCAAATCAAGCTGCATTTTTGACCTGCACTACAGCTCACAGCAATGCTGTATCCTTAACCCACTGAGCAAGGCCAGGGATCGAACCCACATCCTCATGGATACCAGTCGGGTGTTTTTCTGTTGAGCCATGATGGGAACTCCTCAGTTGACTTTCAGCAAGAATGCCAAGACCATTCAATGGGTAAAAAATAGTTTTTAACAAGATGTACTGGACCAACTGGATAAAAGTAAAAGATAAAATCATACCTTTACCTAACTCAGTATATAAAAATTAAATTCAAAATGGATCAAAGACCTAAATATAAGAGTTAAAACTATTAAAATGCTTAGAATAAAACATGGGTCTAAATCTTCATAACCCTGGATCTGGCAATGGATTCTTAGATATGACACTAAAAGGAAGGAAATTGCAAGGAGAGAAGGACACTTACTGGAGTCGTACCCACGTTTTAAACCCAGTTATTCACTAGTCACTGGCAAGTTCCTTAACGTACTAGCTTAAATGGCCACATTTATTACATGACCATACACACAGCAAGAAATTAGATATGCAGTCACTGTAGAAGGAAATAGATGTTGAGAGATACCTAGCAGTTGACCATACTCCATGATTTAACTCATGAACTATCTTTTCATCAATATCCTGAATTTTCTTGTCTCTTAGTCCTTTTGCACACTCATGCACAAAGCTCTACTTCTAAATTGAACCACTGCCACCATTTCTACTCTTACACTTGGTCCTCTGAAAAAAGTCATATAACCATGTGAATTTTAGTGCCTCCATAAATTCATGAATTTTAACTTCAGCTGGGCTTTTGGCTCAGATGGATGACAAAAGCCTATTCAAAAACAATCTTTATTGGAGATTCCACTGTGGCATACTAGGTTAAGAATCTGACTGCAACTGCTCTGGTTGCTGCAGAGGCTGGGGTTTGATCCTTAGCCTGGCCCAGTGGGTTAAAGCATCTGGTGTTGCTGCATCTTCGGTATAGTTCACAGCTGTAGCTTGTTCATTTCTTTGGCTATTGAGCTGCAGAAAGTGTTAATAAATTTTGGAGATTAATCTCTCATCAGTCACTTCATTTGCAAATGTTTTCTCCCATTCTGTGGGTCATCTTTTCCTTTTGTTTAGGGTTTCCTTTGCTGTGCAGAAACTTCTAAGTTTAATTAAGTCCTATTTGTATATTTTTGTTCTTATTGTTATTACTCTTGGAGGTGGATCTGAGAAGATATTGCTGTCATTTATGTCAGAGAGTGTTTGGCCTATGTTTTCCTCTAAGAGTTTTATAGTGTCTGGTCTTATATCTAGGTCTCTAATCCATTCTGAGTTGATTTTTGTGTACGGTGTTAGGGGGTGTTCTAATTTCATTCTTTTACATGTGGCTGTCCAGTTTTTCCAGCACCACTTATTGAAGGGGCTGTCTTTTCTCCATTGTATATTCTTCCTGCTTTGTCGTAGATTAGTTGACTGTAGGTGCCTGGGTTTAATTCTGGGCTTTCTATCCTGTTCCACTGATCTATATTTCTACCTTTGTGCCAGTACCATATGTTTTTTTTTAAATTTATTTATTTATTAAATTTTTTAAAAATTATAGTTGATTTACAATGTTCTATCAATTTCTGCTGTGTAACAAAGTGACCCAGTTATACATATATATACATTCTTTTTTTTTCTCATATTGTCTTCTATCATGTTCTATCATAAGTGATTGAATATAGTTCCCTTTGGGGAATTTAACAAAAGTGTATATAGTGTTGAACAGAAAATATTTTTGCTATAACATTAGAGTGAAACATGCATAAAATTCTGTTTTCTTCTGCTGGAGCCACTATATCTATGTTGTTGATAAGTTCCCAGATAAGTTGATAAATTTCCAGAGAACAGCAGGAAGGCAGCCACTTCCTGATGGTGGTTTCAATGGCAATCTTTAACATACACTCCGTGCCCACCACCCTGTTTGTTCCAGTACCATATGGTTTTGATGACTGTTGCTTTGTAGTATAGCCTGAAGTCAGGGAGCCTGATTCCTCCAGCTCCATTTTTCTTTCTCAGGATGGCTTTGGCTATCCTGAGTATGTTGTGCTTCCAAATAAACCTTAAAATATTTTGTTCTAGTTCTGTGGAAAAACATCCTTGGTAATTTGCTAGGGATTGCATTCAATCTGTAGATTGTCTTGGCTAGCATAGTCATTTTGACAATATTGATCCTTCCAATCCAAGAGCAAGGTTTGTCTTTCCATCGGTCTGTGTCATCTCTGATTTCTTTCTCCAGCATCTTATAGTTTTCAGAGTACAGGTCTTTTGTCTCTTTAGGTAGGTTTATTCTTAAGTATTTTATTCTTTTTGATGCAATGGTAAATGGGATTGCCTCCCTAATTTCTCTTTCTGATATTTCATTGTTACTGTAAAAAAATGCAGCCAATTTCTGTGTATTAATTTTGTATCCTGTGACTTTGCCAAATTCATGGATGAGCTCTAACAGTTTTCTGGTAGTTTCTTTAGGATTCTCTAGGTATACTATCATGTCATCTGCAAATAGTGATAGTTTTATTTCTTCCTTTCCAATTTGGATTCCTTTTATTTCTTTTTCTTCTCTGATTGCCGTGGCTAAGACTTCCAAAACTATATTGAATAGTAGTGGCAAGAGTGGACATCCTTGTCTCTTGTTCCTGATCTCAATAGGAATTCTTTCAGCTTTTCATGATTGAGAATGATGTTAGCTCTGGATTTATTACATATGGCCTTTATTATGTTGAGGTAGGCTCCATCTATGCCCACTTTCTGAAGGGTTTTTATCAGAAATGGGTGTTGTATTTTGTCAAAGGCTTTTTCTGCATCTACTGAGAGGATCATATGGTTTTTATTTTTCAGTTTGTTAATGTGGTGTATCACACTGATTGATTTGTGGATGTTGAAAAATCCTTGCATCCCTGGGATAAATCCCAACTGATTATGATGTACAATCATTTTAATGTATCATTGGATTCGGTTTGCTAGCATTTTGTTGAGGATTTTTGCATCTATGTTCATCAGTGAAATTGGCCTGTAATTTTCTTTTTTGCAGTATCTTTGTCTGGTTTTGGTATCAGGTGATAGTGGCCTCATAGAATAAGTTTGGGAATGTTCCTTCCTCTGCAATTTTTTGGAGTAGTTTCAGAAGGATAGATGTTATTTCTTTTTTTCTTTTTTCTTTTTTATTCTTTTTTTCTTTTTTTTTGTCTTTTTGCCTTTTCTAGGGCCACTCCCATGGCATATGGAGGTTCCCAGGCTAGGGGTCTAATTGGAGCTGTAGCCCCGGCCTACGCCAGAGCCACAGCAACGCAGGATCCGAGCTGTGTCTGCAACATACACCACAGCTCATGGCAATGCCGGATCCTTAACCCACTGAGCAAGGCCAGGGATTGAACCCTCAACCTCAAGGTTCCCAGTCGGATTCATTAACCCCTGTGCCATGACGGGAACTGCATTATCTCTTCTTTAAATGTTTGATAGAATTTGCCTGTGAAACCATCTTGTCCTGGACTTTTGTCTGTTGGAAATTATTATTTTTCAATTTTAATTTAATTTTATTTTCTCTTTTCCAGGGCTGCACCCATGGCATATGGAGGTTCCTAGGCTAGGGGTCTAATTGGAGCTACAGCTGCCAGCGTACGCCAGAGCCACAGCAATGCCAGATCTGAGCCATGTCTGTGACTTATACCACAGCTCATGGCAACACTGGATCCTTAACCCACTGAGCAAGGGCAGGGATCAAACCTGAAACCTCATGGTTCCTAGTCGGATTCGATAATGACTGAGCAACAATGGGAACTCCTGTTTGTTGGAAGTTTTTAAATCACAGTTTCAATTTCAGTATTTGTGATTAGTCTGTTCATCTTTTCTATTTCATCTTGGTTTAGCTTGGAAGAATATACTTTTCTAAGAATTTGTCCATTTCTTCTAGGTTTTCCATTTTATTGGCAAATAGTTGCATGTAGTAGTCTCTTATGACCCTTTGTATTTCTGCAATGTCTGTTGTAACTTCTCCTTTGTAATTTCAATTTTGTTGTTGTTGTTGTTGTTGTCTTTTTGCCTTTTCTAGGGCCACTCCTGCAGCACATGGAGTTCCCAGGCTAGGGGTCTAATCGGAGCTGTAGCTGCTGGCCTACGCCAGATCATTAACCCACTGAGCAAGGCCAGGGATCGAACCCACAACCTCATGGTTCCTACTTGGATTTGTTAACCACTGTGCCACAACAGGAACTCCTGTAATTTCAAAATTTATTGATTTGAGTCCTCTCTCTTTTTTTCCTGATGAGTCTGGCTAAGGGTTTATCAATTTTGTTGATCTTTTCAAAGAACCAGCTTCTCATTTCATTGATCTTTTCTATGGTTTTCTTTGTTTTTATTTCATTTATTTTTGCTCTGATCATCATGATTTATGTTCTTCTGCTAACTTTAGGCCTCGTCTGTTCTTCACTGCTGCTTTAGATGTAAAGTTAAGTTGTTTATTTGAGCTTTTTCTTGTTTCCTAAGGTAGGCTTGTATTGCTATAAACTGCCCTCTTACAACTGCTTTTGCTGCATCCCATAGGTTTTGAAGTGTTGTGACTTTGTTGTCATATGCTTCTAAATAGTTTTTAATTTCCTCTTTCACTTCTTCAGTGATTGATTTGTTGTTTAGTAGCATGCTGTTTAGTCTCCACGTGTTTGTGTTTTTTTTTCATTTTTTTTTCCTTGTTGTTGATTTCCAGTCTTATAGCATTGTGGTTGGAAAAGATGCTTGATATGATTTCAATTTTCTTAAGGTTACTGAAGCTTGATTTGTGGCCCAGAATGTCATCAATCCTAGAGAATGTTCTGTATGCACTTGAGAAGAATGTTTATTCTGCTGCTTTTGGATGGAATGTCCTATAAATATCTATTAAGTCCATCTGGTCTAATGCTTTATTTAGGGCCTGTATTTCCTTGATTTTCAGTCTGGATGATCTGTCCATCGGTGCAAGTGGTGTGTTAAAAGTCCCCTGCTATTATTGTGTTATTGTCAGTTTCTCCTTTTAATGTTGTTAGCTGTTGCCTTATGTATTGAGGTGATCCTATGTTGAGTGCATATATATTTACAATTGTTATCTCTATTTCTTGGATTGTTTCTTTGATCATTATGTAATGTCCTTCTTTGTCTCACATAATATTCTTTATTTTAAGGTCTATTTTGTCTGATATGAGTATTGCTACTTCAGCTTTCTTTTGATTCCTGTTTGCATGGAATACTTTCTTCTGTCCTCTCACTTTCAATTTGTATGTGAAGTGAAATGGGTCTCTTGAAGACAGCATATATATGGATTTTGTTTTTGTAGCCATTCAGCCAGTCTATGCCTTTTGGTTGGGGCATTTAGTCCATTTACATTTAAGGTAATTATTGATATGTATGTTCTTATTGCCATTTTATTAACTGTTTGGGATTTGTTCTTGTTGCTCTTTTTTCTTCCCTTCTTCACTTGTTCTCTCCTCTTGTGGCTTGATGCCTATCTTTAGTGTTGTATTTGAATTGATTTTTCTGTCTTTTTTTTTTGCCATTTCTTGGGCCGCTCCTGCGGCATATGGAGGTTCCCAGGCTAGGGGTCAAATCAGAGCTGTAGCCGCTGGCCTACACCAGAGCCACAGCAATGCAGGATCCGAGTCGCGTCTGCAACCTACACCACAGCTCAGGGCAATGCCGGAACCTTAACCCACTGAGCAAGGCCAGGGATCAAACCCACAACCTCATGGTTCCTAGTCGGATTTGTTAACCACTGAGTCATGATGGGCACTCCTGAATTGATTTTTCTCATTCATGTGTGTATGTATTGTAGATTTTTGGTTTGCAGTTAGTCTGAAGTTTTGATATGATTGTTTTAAGTTGTTGGTCTCTTAATTACAAGTGCATCTCCAGTGTCCTGCATTTGTACCCTCTTCTTATGATTTCTGATTTTGGTAGCATATTTGTGCATGTGTGATTTCCTACCTTTACTGTATATATGCCTTTACTGGTGAGCCTTGTCAGTTGTGGTATTTTTTGTTTCTAGTTGTGGCCTTTTCTTTTCTGCTTAGAGAAGTTCTGTTAGTATTTGTCATAAAGCTCGTTTAGTGTTGCTGAATTCTCTTAGCTTTTGCTTATCTGTAAAGCTTTCGATTTCTCCTTCAAATCTGAATGAGAGCCTTGCTGGGTAAAATAATCTTGGTTGGAGGTTTTTTGTTTTCATCACTTAAGTATGTTGTGCCACTCCCTTCTGGCCTGCAGAGTTTCTCCTGAAAAAAATCTGCCGATAACCTTATCAGAGTTCCCTTGTATGTTATTTGTTTCATTTCCCTAGCTGCTTTCATTATTTTTCTTTGTCTTTAATTTTGGTCAGTTTTGATTACTCTGTATCTCAGGGTGTTCCTCCTTGGGTTTGTTTTATATGGTACTTCTTGTGCTTCCTGAATTTGAATGAGTGGTTTCTTTCCTATGTTAGTGAAGTTTTCAAATATTATCTCTTTGAATATTTTTTCTGTCCCTTTCTCTCTCTCTGTCTTCTCCTTCTGGCACCCCTATAATAATGATGTTGGTGCATTTAACGTTGTCTCAGAGTTCTCTTAGGCTGTCTTTATTTCTTTTCAATCTTTTTTCTCTTTTCTGTCCCACATCAGTGATTTGCACTAGTCTGTCCTCCACCTTATTCATTCCTCTGATGCCTGTATTCTGCCATTGGTTCCTTCTAATGAATTTATTTCAGTTATTGTATTTTGCACCTCTGCTTGCTTAAGTTTTAAATTTTTATTTCTTTGCTCAATGTTCACCTAAATTATCAGCCTTTGCCTCCAGTTTATTTCCAATGTCTTGCATCATCTTCAGCATCATCAGTCTAAAGTCTTCTTCCTGGAGGCTGATTATCTCCAGATCACTTAGCTGTTTTTCTTTCTTTCTTTCTTTTTTTTTCCTTATTCCCTTATCTGAGTTATAGTTCTCTGCCTTTTCATTTTTGTAAGTTTTTGCTGTGGTCTTCTTTTTTTTTTAATAATTTTTTTTTTATTTTCCCACTGTACAGCAAGGGGGTCAGGTTATTCTTACATGTATACATTACAATTACATTTTTTCCCCCACCCTTTCTTCTGTTGCAACATGAGTATCTAGACAAAGTTCTCAATGCTATTCAGCAGTGCTGTGGTCTTTTTGCGGACAGTAGAGTTGTAGCCTCCCTTACTTCTTCTTTTTTTTTTTTTTGTCTTTTGTCTTTTTTGTTGTTGTTGTCGTTGCTATTTCTTGGGCCGCTCCCACGGCATATGGAGGTTCCCAGGCTAGGGGTTGAATCGGAGCTGTAGCCACCGGCCTACGCCAGAGCCACAGCAACGCGGGATCCGAGCCGCATCTGCAACCTACACCACAGCTCATGGCAACGCCAGATCATTAAGCCACTGAGCAAGGGCAGGGACCGAACCCGCAACCTCATGGTTCCTAGTCGGATTCGTTAACTACTGCGCCACAACGGGAACTCCTCCCTTACTTCTGATGTCTGCCCCCCCTAGTGGCTGAAGTTGGTATGGGGCTTGCTGTAGGCTTCCTGATGGGAGGGACTGCCCACTGGTAGGTGGGACTGATTTCTATCTCTCTGGTGGGTGGGACTTTGTCTTTGGGTGAAATTAGAGGTAGCTGTGTGCCTGGGGGGTCTTTAGGCAGCCTATTTACTGATGGGTGGGGTTCTGATCCCACCTGAATTATTGCTTGGCCTGAGGCTTCTCAGTGCTGATGGGTCAGGACAGATTTTTCCAAAATGGCCACCTCTAGAGGAACACATGCTGATGAATATTCCTAAGAGTTTGCCTCCAATGTTCTTTCCCACAATGAGCCACAGTCACCCCCTATTTTCCCAGGAGATCCTCCAAAAACTTCAGTAAGATCTGACCCAGATTCCTATGGAGCCTCTGATTTGTCATGGGACCCAGTGCATATGAAAGCCTGTGTGTGCCTTTCAAGAATGGCATCTCCATTTCCCCCAGTCCCAAGGAGCTCCTGTGCACAAGCCCCACTAGCCTTCAATGCCAGATGCTCTGGGGGTTCTCTCCCAGTCCCAGATCCCTAGGCATAGGGAACTGACGTGGGGCTCAGAACTCTCACTTCTGTAGGTGATTCTCTGCAATACAGTTACTTTCCAGTCTGTGGACTTCCTACCCAGTGGGTATGGGGTTGCTTCTATTGCATAATCACCCCTCCTATCATCTTGATGTGGCCTTCTTTTTGTCTTCTGGAGTAGGATATCTTTTTGAAAGTTTCCAGTCCATTTTCTTGAAGGTTGTTCAGCAATCGGTTGTAATTTTGTTGCTTTTATGAGAGAAGTTGAGCTCCAGTCTTTCTATTCCACCATCGTAATCCTGTCTATCAAGGTGGAGAAAAATATTTTTGTATTTATTAAACTTTATACCTATATAAGATGATGGATGTTCAATAAACTTACTGTGATAATCACTTCATGATGTATGTTAGTTAAATCATTATACTGGACTCCTTAAACTTATACAGTGCTGGGAGTTCCCACTGTGGTTCAGCAGAAACGAATCTGACTAGGAACCATGACATTGCAGGTTCCCAATCCCTGGCCTCCCTCAGTGGGTTAAGGATGCAGCATTGCCGTGAGCTGTGGTGTAGTCACAGACTCGGCTTGGATCTGGCGTTGTTGTGGCTGTGGTGTAGGCCGGCAGCTACAGCTCTGATTAGACCCCTAGCCTGGGAAGCACCGTATGCTGTATGTACGGCCCTAAAAAAGACAAAAAAAAATTTATACAGTGCTGTATATCAATTATATCACAATAAAACTGGAAGAAAAAATAACTTCTTTGCAAAAATTTTTAAAAATATTATATGCTGATAACTATAAAACACTGATAAAGGAAACTGAAGATGAATCAAATAAATGGAAATATAGCTCATGGTCTTAGTCTAGAAGCATTAATACTGTTAAAAAGGCCATACTATCAAAGCAATCTACTGATTTTTTTTTTTGTCTTTTTGCCATTTCTTGGGCTACTCCTGCAGCACATAGAGGTTCTCAGGCCAGGGGTCTAATCGGAGCTGTAGCCACTGGCCTATGCGAGAGCCACAACAACATGGGACCTGAGCTGTGTCTGCAACCTGCACCACAGCTCATGGCAATGCCAGATCCTTAACCCACTGAGCAAGAGCAGGGATCGAACCTGAAACCTCATGGTTCCTAGTCGGATCTGTTAACCACTGAGCCACGATGGGAACTCCAATCTACTGATTTAATTTGATCTCTGTCAAATTACCCATGACATTTTCTATAGAACTAAAACAAATAATCCTAAAATTTATATGGAATAACAAAAGAATTGCCAAAGCAGTCCTAAGGAAAAAGAACAACACCAGAGATATAAACTTCCAGACTTCAGACAATATACAAAGCTACAGTAATCAAAACAGCATGGCATTGGCACAAGAAACAACCATATAGATCAATGGAACAGAAAGGAGACCCCAGAAATAAACCTACACACCTACAGTCAATCAATCTTCAACAAAGGAGGCAAGGATATACAAGAAGGAAAAGACAGTCTCTTCAGCAAGTGGTGTTGGGAAAGCTGGACAGCTGCATGTAAATCAATAAAATTAAAACATTCCCTCATATCATATACAAAAATAAACTCAGAATGGTTTAAAGACCTAACTGTAAGACTGGACTCTATAAAACTCCTAAAAGAGAACATAGGCAAAACCTTCTCTGACAATAACTCATACTAATGTTTTCTTAGGTCAGTCTCCCAAAGCAAAAGAAATAAAAGCAAAAATAAACAAATGGGACTTAATCAACTTAAAAGCTTTTGCAGAACAAAGGAAGCCATAAACAAAACAAGACCACCTATGGACTGGGAGAAAATATTTGCAAACAATCCAACCCATAGGAGTTAAATTCCAAAATATATAAGCAACTCATACAATTCAATATCAAAAACAAACAAACAAAACCAAACACCTCCCCCCCAAAAAACAAGCAGCCCAGTAAAAAAATAGGCAGAAGAATTGAATAGCTATTTCTCCATAGAGGACATACAGATGGCCAACAGACACATGAAAAGATGTTCAACATAGCTAATTATTAGAGAAATGCAAATTAAAATTGCAATGAGATATTATCTTACACAAGTCAGAACGGCCGTCATCAAAAACCTACAAATATTAAATGTTGGAGAGGGTGTGGAGAAGAGAGAATCTTCCACTGTTGGTAGGAATGTAAACTGGTGCAGCCACTATGGAAAACAGCATGGAGGCTCCTTAAAAACTAAAAATAGAATTTGGAGGAGTTCCTGTTGTGGTGCAGCTGAAACGAATCCGACTAGGAACCATGAGGTTGCAGGTTCAATCCCTGGCCTTGCTCAGTGGGTTAAGGATCTGGCAATGCCGTGAGCTGTGGTGGATCTGGCATTGCTGTGGCTGTGGTAGAGGCCGGCAGCTGTAGCTCCAATTGGACCCCTAGCCTGGGAACCTCCATATGCTGTGGGTGCGGCCCTAAAAAAAAGACAAATGACACAAAGCAAAAAAACAAAAAAACCCTAAAAATAGAATTTACCATGTAATCCAGCAATCCCATGCCTGGGTATATATCCAGAAAAGATAAAAACTCTAACTAGAAAAGATATATGCATCCTAAAGTTCATGGCAGTACTATTTACAATAGCCAAGACATGGAAGCCACCCAAGTGTCCATCAAGAGATAAATGAATAAAGAAGATGTGGTACATATAAATACAATGGGATATTACTCAACCATAATAAAGAATGAAATACTCCCATTTGCAACAACATGGATGGACTTAGAGATTATCATATTGAGTGAAGTAAGTCAGAGAAAGGCAATTATATGATATCACTTATGTTTGGAATCTAAAAACTAATACAAATGAATTTATTTATAAAACAGAAACAGACTCAGAAACATAGAAAAGAAACTTAAGGTTACCAAAGAGGAAAGGCTGGGAAGAGGGGAGATCAATTAAAAGTATGGGATTAACAGGTACACACAATCATACATAAAATAAACAACAAAGACTTACTGCATAGCACAGGGAACTATATTCAGTATCTTATAATAACCTATAATGGAAAAGAATCTGAAAAAAAAAATATAGCTCACTTAGTTGTATACCTGACACAATATTGTAAATCAACTATACTTCAAAAAAAAAGTTTACTATACTCTCAAAAAAAAAAAAAAGAAAAATTGGAGTACCCACCTCAGTGTTACCAAATTCAGTGACATTTCTATGTCCATGTGTTTCTCGACCTTGATCTCTTAATGGCATTGACTTGGTCCTTATTCTTTCACTTCTCAAATCTTCTCTTATTTTTTCCCTTCAGATGTTTCTCTACTACCACACTGACTGGTCCTTTCTCTGAAGGCTTTTCTAGGGTTCCTGAGGGGTAGGTCCTAGACCACTCCTCTTCTCTATTTATACTCTTTCCCTAGATAATCCCATTCATTTTCTTTGCTTTAAATACCATCTAATGCTAATGATTTCCAGAGGAGAATTGTTTATACCTCCCAAGAAGTCTTTCTTAATTCTGGTCTTACATTCAATTGTCTACTTTATATTTCTATTCAAATGTCTCAAAAGTGTCTTCAATTTAGTATGTCCAAAATAAAATTCTTAATCTCTTGAAACTCCCTCTCAGCCTTTCCCATCTAACTAATGGAAAAACATGGTCCCACTTGACCAAATCAGAAAATTAGAGTTTATTCCTTTTCTCCAATCTCCAATCAAGTCTTGAGACATCTACTCTCCCCTCTCCCAATATACCCTGAATCCATCCACGTCTTTTTCCTACTACCACCCTCAGTCCAGGCCACCATTTTTTTTTTTTCCCTCCTGGACAATTGCAACAGCATCCTAACTAGTGACCTATCCTAACCAGTAACTCTATCTTTTGATACCTCCAACCTTTTTTGTGCATTATAGTAATATTCTTAAAATACAAATCAAGTGATTTCATTCCTTACTAAATAACCAAAAGCCTCCCGTTGCACTAAGAATAAAAACCAATTCCTCTTTTTGTGTGTGTGTGGGTGGGGGGGGGCTGTTAGGTGAAGGAATGATTCTGAATAGATTCAGAATCTCTATGCAAATTCTGAGGCCTTCAAAAACCAAGAAAAGGGGGCATATTTTAGCAGAAAGAAGCAATTAAGGAATTGTATTTAAATTATGAAATTAAGAGTTGAGATCAAGGCCAGCCTTAGGCACAAATGTAGATCAGATGATGTTTGTCTTCAGTGTTCCTGGCCTCCTCCTTTTCAACCATTCAGTTCCTTCCTTGGTATAACTCTGCCAGAATTGGGGGTGGGGGAGAATAGCAAGTATAACTGTAAATTTAAGTTTGATAACTTTTTGCATTTTAAACTTGTTTCTAATTATGATAGACTCCTTTCTTTATTACCCAAAAAGTTTCGGACAACTTTGAGAGAGATTAGAAAGAAGGGCAGAGGATTTAACAAAGCCTAAAAACCACAACTCATGACCTATCACCTCTTCTGATTTTAAGGCTGATTCAGTTATACGGCTATTTAATGATTTTTCTAGTGCACTTTGAGCAGCTAAACAGCAGCATCTTGTCTCTTCTTATTTCTATGTGATGTGAAACTCATTTCCATTGCAATGTTTTTTACCGTGAAAGTTTGCATTTTGAAAGATCATGTTTTTTTTTTTTAAATTGAGATATAACTGACATGTAATATTACATTTGTTTCAGGTGTACAAGAGCCAAATTCCCTCTTCTAATCTGCAAGGAAGGCACAATCTCTGAGTATCTCTCCAGTTTTGCCTCTCTCTCTAGTGTAGTTTTAGATCCTCTCCCCTTTGCTTATTAAGCCTCAGGTTCTGATTTTTATTGCCTTCACCAAGCTCTTTTTTTGCCTTTACACATGCTCTTCTCTCTCCCTGGGAAGTTCTTCCCCTACATTTTGCATATCCAATTCCTTCATGTTCCTTGGATACCAAGATATAATCACTTCTCCAAAGAGATCTCTTTTGATTATCCTGTTATTTCTTTTTTCTATCTCAATCTTATCCTTGTTTTTCTTTAAAAACTTAACAAACACACATATGCTACTTACTAGGTGTCAAATACTATTCTATTCACAATAATCTCATTAGTAGATTAAATTATTTTCCCCTCTTTAAGAATGAGGCAACTGAGACACACACAAATAATAGGCGGCAAATTGGGATTTGAACCAAGCAGACTAGCTTGTGTTTTTAACCACTACGCTGTATTCTGCCTGCCAGTATCACAATTTAGAATTACTGTATTAATTTGCCTTTTTCTGTTATTGCTATTTGTTTTTTATTTATGTTATTGTTCGCTTATCTATCACTCCCAGAACATAAGCTCCGAGTCAGGAACCATTGAGACCTGACATCTTATTGGTCATTGATTTTACAAAGCCTCGTGTTGTACCTAGGACATAATGAGTATTTCATAAACATCAGTTTTATGAGTGCGAGAGAAAAGAGCATTCACGATGACAAAGTTGGCGAAAGGTTGTTTGGAGGTACTAGACCACAAAAATGTAATTTTTTCCTAAATATTCATAAGAAAGTTCCATAGGTGATTGGAGGCTGCTAAGATAAAGAAATAGGAGGGAACCTTGCTTCCATGAATGATTTAGGAAATCGTTTTCTAGATACTTGTCATTTATGTATGTGTATATATGATATGTATGAGATATATATATATATATATATGTGAAGAAAGAGAAATATAATTGTGCAGTACTGGAAGAGCATGGTGTACAAGGAGATAAGTCTACTTTCTGCAAGTTAAATGTTGAGGTAGAAAGGATCAAAGTTGTAACAAGCAAACTCTTAAAGTATTAAAATAATGCACTTGTCTGAATGAAGTTAGACACAGTATTAACAAGGGTTTATCAATCAGAGAAATGTGGCAGGATAAAGTATAGGCAATGGGTGGCAATGAAACCTTAGAAAAAGGGAAGTCACAGAGGAAATCCATTCTTGGTTCTGTTCCAAAGAAAAGGGAGATACAAGCAGTCTATTCCAAGTGTTATGATCCCTTAGAAAGGTTGTGGAGTGAGGGTCGGCTAGGGGCATCCTGGGAAGAAGGCAGTTTAGATAACTGCAATCACAGGTTTCCTCTCTTTCTCTTCAGCAGTTCAAGACCATTCATCATTGTGAGGGAGGAACTGCAGGAATACCCAGGGGCAGGGTTGGGATGGGGCGAGGGAAGGCTTCTCAATTGCAGCGAGGTCAAGGCTCCACAGGTGGAGTGGAATTCATGGTGGGCCAAACTTTCACATGTTTTCTTTCTTTCTCCCTTCCTTTCCCTCCCCTCCCCTCCCTTTCCTTTCTTGATCAGATAATCATAAGGGAATATTTTGCTGTAATTGTGAGCATGTGGAAGGAATCATTTTGTCTGTTTTCAGAGAGAGTGAAAACCACACCCAGAGAAACTATTAGGAAAGGACATTGTCCTTTGCTCTTCCTCCCACACCATCAACAACTGTCTTTTTTTCTTTACTGTGTACACAGGGATGGGAGAGTCCTGCCTTCTAACTGGGAAAGTTTGTGTGTATGAGTGTGTGTTTGAACATCTCTTGGTCACTGAGAAACAGTTTTTTAATAAGTGCCACTAGGAGACCAGGAAGGAACTGGTCAGACCCTTGATCCCACAGCCTCTTAGTTACACAGAAAACAGTTCTTTTTCTGCTCCTCTTGCTTCCTTTCCTCTTGATTGTTCTCTATTCCCATCCCTTCTCCATTCTTTATTCTCTTTCACTATGACTTTGCCTTCTTCTCCT
The DNA here is from genome assembly GCF_016906955.1 of Phacochoerus africanus. Classification (NCBI taxonomy): domain Eukaryota; kingdom Metazoa; phylum Chordata; class Mammalia; order Artiodactyla; family Suidae; genus Phacochoerus; species Phacochoerus africanus. The sequence continues at coordinate 45,979,411 of NC_062550.1, read as the reverse complement.
TTTGGGATTCTTCATCACCACTCTTCATATGGATTAAAGTGGTTATTTTACAAACACATAATATGTAGTGTTGCTGGTTTTGTATTAGTACTAGTGAGTGAAGGTGAAGCCAACATAATGATCCAGGCTTTGCCTCTGGAGTTATGGTTATTTTTGGCTTCACCAGTTAAGAGTTGCCTGACTTTGGGCAAATTACTCAACTTCCCTATGCCTTTCCTTCAACACCTATCAATTGAGAATAATGTTTCCTACCTCAAAGATTTGCTGTTAGGATGAGAGAGATTGCATATGTACCATATTTAAAAGAGTGTTTGGCACATGGTCTCAAGAACTATTAGCTATTTTTTAACCATGTTGATTTTGCAGTATTGTTGACACCATATATAGGGAATTTCATGCAGTTTTCCTTTACTGAAGAATCTGTAGAGTAGAACTATTGGGGCAAAAAATAATGGTCCCTAGAGGCTTAATGGGTACGTGAATTATAAAGATCTTTTCCAGAGTAGTGATCTTGTGATAAGCTGGGCACAGAAAGCTTGGGAGGAGGAAGGCAAGCAATCTTTAGCAAAGACTGTCCTGAAGGGGTAATAAGGTTAAGTGATGAGAGCCTGAGGTAAACCAGGCCAGGGTAGGGAAAGAAGGAGAGAGAGAAGAGAAGAGGAGACAGGTGGTAGGGGAGGAAGCGGGGCGGGTTGGGAAGCGTTTGGGTGCACAAGCCTGGGGAAGGATGCTGTGAGCCCAGGGCACGAGAAGGAGCGAGTCAACTACTGTTTGCTTCTCTTTGAGGAAGGCGCCAGTTTCCCGAGCTTGGGCTCTCACCGCGGCGAGAGGGTCAGGCGCCCAAGCCACTCTCGGGGGCCTCGACGTCCATCCGGGCAAAACCCTGGAGGAACTCCTGCGGGCAGCGAGCCGGGCGGGGGTCACTCGTCGCGCACGTCCCCCCGCCTCCTCCTGGGTCCCGCGCGCCAGCTATGCTGCGGGGCGGGAGGCGCCTCAGGAGGTTTCCGTCTGGTTCCTCCTCCCTCCCCCCAGCCCCGCGCCGACTCCGTCCGCCTCCCCGCCCCCCGCTCGGAGCCCCGGCCAGGCGCGGAGGGAGGGAGGGAGCGGCCCGACGCTGCATCATTCCGCACCGGCTGCAGCGGGGCCTGAGGGAGCAGGTGGAGCGGGCGGGAGCGGCGGGCCGGAGCGCGGGACCCGGGGAGACTGCAGTGACGCTGCCGGGAGACATGGCGGCCGCGCGCCTCTGAATAAGCAGGATCCGGAGCCCCTCGCCGCCCTCGGCCGCCGCAGCCAGGCCATGCCGCACCGCTGCTGACCGCACGCAGGGGCCTGCCCGGAGGACACATGCCGCAGCAGCTGCCGCCTCGCCCCTGATCGGCTGCCCGGCATTCTCCATGCTGCGTTTCTCGCCGGTTTTTCGGGCACTGTAGCCGCGGCTGCGGGAGGCGCAATCAGGGCAGTGCTCTGCTTGTTCATCCGGCCACACTTTTTTCCATTTCCATCCTTCCCTCCTCAGTTTTTGCTCCCTTCCCTCGCCTGCTTTGCATCCATCTCTCTCACCCTGTGACCCTTCCCCCCCCCTCCTGCCTCCATCTACCGGGGCTATGGCCGCGGAAGAGGTATTGCAGACTGTGGACCATTATAAGACCGAGATAGAGAGGTTGACCAAGGAGCTCACAGAGACGACCCACGAGAAGATCCAGGCTGCCGAGTATGGGCTGGTGGTACTGGAAGAGAAGCTGACCCTCAAACAGCAGTATGACGAGCTGGAGGCTGAGTACGACAGCCTCAAACAGGAGCTGGAGCAGCTGAAAGAGGTGAGTTGCCAGTCACCTCTTCCCTGCTTCCCCCCCCCCCCACGCCCACTCATCATCATTTATGAAGTCGGAAAAGATGCTATTGAAAGGACTGTTTCCTCCTCTTAGAGCCCTTTATAGATAAGAGAAGATTGAAAGAGTCCATTGTTTTGTCCCCAAGAGAGAAATTGCCCAGGAAATGAAATGTATAAGCTGGCATTTGGGAGGCAATGGCTGTTTAGTCTGTGGGGGAGGGAGATTCTTAAGAGTCCTCAAGTCTCAGTACTCTAAAGGCGACATTCATCCGGGTTGGAATGCATAAATCAAACTTCTCAAAACTGCTGTTATGCCAAACCCAGCTTTCAGTGACAATCCCATAATCCACAAAGACAAGGAGTAGGTTTGCATTGAGGACCCGCAGTTTCAGGAAGTAGAGCCTATAGTACCTCAGCCTTGATGAGATTGGGAACTATTATTAGGAGAACTCCCCGCCAATCCCATTTGACAAAGGCTGGGCCATCATCATTCTCCTTGGCTTTAGTTATTATTGTCATCGGGCTGAGGGAGAAAAACAACTCTACTGCTGGCTGTGTTTTTGCTGCCTTGATTTCACCTCTGAGTGAGGCTCTGCCGTGCCTGAAGTCTTATAAGGTCACCCTGACTAGGGAAAATTTAACTCCCCTACAAATGGTCTGAAAGAAAGGTGTATATCAAATGCGTGGGTAGCTGTGCATTTCAAATGAGGCTCTTCTCTTTGAAATGACTGTATGTTTAAAACCAGAGTATCACAAATGGGCCGTATATAAAACACTTGTCCTCTTTAATCTTTTGGTATTTTTAAAGACTGGCTGATGTTTTGGAAGAAAATAAGTAGTGAATAGTTTTTTGATTTCCTATCAAAGACCTTGAAGAATATACATCTTGTTGAAGGAACTCAGTCTGTTCTACCAAATTCCTGAGGTACTATGGGTAGCAAGTAACCACTTATAGATATAAATGTACACATACACACTGCTTTCCTATGTGGCATGTCTTTATTTTTAGATACATATTGGCATTTAAAATATTAATTCTGGTTTGGTATATAATGTTAATCAAAAATGTTTTTCTTATAATGTACTCAGTTTTTCAGGAGGGTGTCTTATTTTGTGTTATTACAGTTTAAAAAACATGATTCATGACATATCTAATCAGCTTGCCTCCAGATATAGTACATAATATGGTAAGCATTTATACTTTTAGGTATGTCTTATTTTCATTCTGATGCCTAAATGACAGAAAATAAACATATGGTAAAAACCCCAACTAGAAATCTGATTTTTGTGTATTAGGCTGTACATTTCTGGTTCACATCTTGCTTCATTTTTCCCTAACCACGTAGGTGTCTGTTCTTGACTACAGCAGGACTTAATGGTATTTTGCAACTTAGATTTTAGGCTGATATGTTTAAATTCAAATGATACTGAACCTTGTGAATTCAGTAAACAGGATGGTGACTGTAATTCTCAAAGATGTTTTGATGTTGTCTGCACTTATCAGCACTGCTTTGCCAAGACAAGGAAGTGCAAACCAGGCAGTGTTAGCCATCACCTCCTTGATGAAGGTGGTAGACTTAATTTAATGAAATGGGTGTAGCTGTTAACTGGCCTTCCTGTTATGGTCCAATAACCCTACTAGGGTTTTTCTGTGTCATTACATTCACCATGTGTTGTAAACCTTAATGCAATTGTCTTTTATTTTTTTAATCTTTAAAAAATTTTATTGAAATGTAATTGATTTACAATATTGTGTTAATTTCTTCTGTACAGCAAAGTGACTCAGTTATATATATATATATTCTTTTTCATATTCTTTTCCATTATGGTTTATCACAGGATATATATATATATATATTTTTTTTTTTGTCTTTTGTTGTTGTTGTTGTTGCTATTTCTTGGGCTGCTCCCGTGGCATATGGAGGTTCCCAGGCTAGGGGTCGAATCGAAGCTGTAGCCACCGGCCTACGCCAGAGCCACAGCAACGCGGGATCCGAGCCGCGTCTGCAACCTACACCACAGGTCATGGCAACGCCTGATCGCCAACCCACTGAGCAAGGGCAGGGACCGAACCCGCAACCTCATGGTTCCTAGTCGGATTCGTTAACCACTGCGCCACGACAGGAACTCCCAGGATATATTTTTTTAATGCAGTTGTCTATCTATGACAAGGAATCTGTCTTCATTTACATTGCACTGAAGTCTTTCATACAAAGCCCAGCACATAGTGAGCATACAATAAGTATTTTATGAAAGAATAAATTTATACTGGAAGAACATATACTTTATCAAGCATTTGCTAGTTAATGTTGGTTAGTGTCAGAAGAAGGCTAAGAAAATTTGGAGGCATAGGAAGTGATTAGTATTAAAAACCACTTGTATTACTTTCATCAGAAAAAGTAGGAAAAAAGAGAAAAAGTGTTTTGTAAGAAGAGTGTAACAGTGATTTAATACAGAATAATGCAAATACCAATTATAATTCTTTTTCTATAAAATTGAGGAATATTTTGTTCTTTATAGCAGGAGCTTAATAAAAATTTATCAGGATCATTTTCACCAAATGATTCTTGTTTACATATGTATTTTTGGTTGCTTTTAGCATAAGTATAATTTGATTTTAGATTCCCAGTGAACAGGCTTATACAATTATATAAAAATGTATTTTAGGGTAATAAAATAATCATTATATTTGATAGTGAGACCTGTTATACTGATCCTTTAAACATGACATATACTTCAGTTGGAAATATTTTTTAAATGAGTTTAAATCAGCCTCAATAATATTTCCTGTTTGAAAAGTAAGTCCCCAATAATGTGCAAACTAAGATATTGCAGTGATGATATCACATAGAAGCTATTTTTGAAAAACACTCTGATTTTTCAAAAGGAAGTTTTGTTCATTTTCGGGTACATATAGTAAATGGTGTTGTTGCATTATACTGTAAAGCCACGTATACAACCTTTGGTTTATTTCCAGGCCGTTTCAACAAACATGATGCATTTAAAAGTAACTGGACCAGTGTGTGGGAATGTGCACAGAAGAATACTGTGCTAAGTCCAAGTTGGACATTAGTAATTTGCAGTGTCGTGACTCGGCTCAGTCTTTACAGGTCATGTTGTTTTCAAGAGTCAGCACCCAGCAATGCTGCTGCCCTCCTTCCCAGGCTTTGTATGGCTCTGACAATGATGCAAGTGAGCAGTAATGCTGAAGATGTGCAGAATCAAGATGATGAATTCATTACTTTTTTCCTAGTTATTATCTTCCCTAAGTCTGGATTGCTTTTTGGCTTGGCGTCATATCATTAGGGCTCTGCCCTGTGCTTACATGACTGCTGTAATTCTGTTCCCAAAAGGACACACTTGAAAGAAAAGTACTAATGATGTGAAAAAAGAGTGATTTCTGATATCATCATAATATTCTCCTTTTCATTATCTTTGGGGAGCAGGACAAAGCACGTGTCCCCTAGAATACTTGACCACAGCTTTATAATTTCATGAATAATGCATGTGTTTCAGTGGACTGAGGGCCACCCCATGCCCAGTATATTCAGGGCCTGGCTGAGTGTCTGTCTGGGATGAGTGGAAATAAGTACTGTGCCTGTCACCCAGGCCAAAATAGTGTTTGAAGAAGAGTCATGGTTCTAAGGTAAATTTAAAAGTAAAAATAAACATTCATTAAAGAAAACCCTAGAATTTAAATTTAAGGGTTTGTTTTTGTTTTTTGTTTCATTTTGCTTTGAAAATGTTTCAAATTTAAAGCATAGGAGACTTTTGAAAGATCCGCTTAGAAAGGAATGATTCAGCATTCCTGGTAGCATTTTAGAAACCGTATCCATGGGACAACTTTAGAAAAGTTTTGCAGCTAGGTTACAGTGGACTCTCTTCAACTCGTTTTCTCAACCTAACACCAAAGATAGAGGCCAGCTCCTAAGGAAGCACTTTGTGGATAATATAGCAGCTTTTCCTCTTTGAGCCAACTCGTTGCTTTTTCGGTACTGCACTTAAGTCATTCAAGAAATAAACACTGAACTCACGTACTTTTAGAGATTGTCACATTAGGGACTTGATGAAAGACTTTTAACCACCTGAATTCTTCTTTAAGCACAATTTTTTCCCTCATATGCTTAGAAAGATTGTTAGTTTCTCTTCTCTTTGTAAATTCTAAATCATAAAATCATATGGAGGAAAAAACCCCTCAGATTTCTTTTCTAATCTATGAATAAAGTTGATACTAAATTTCTTTAAACTAGTATTTTTCCCCTCTTTTTTTTTTTTTTTAAAGGACTGTACTCGCAGCATATGGAAGTTCTCAGGCTAGGGGTCAAATCAGAGCTGTAGCCTCTGGCTACACCACAGCCACAACAATGCCGGATATGAGCGCATCTGCAACCCATACCACAGCTCATGGCAATGCTGGATCCTTAACCCACTGAGCAAGGCCAGGGATTGAACCTGCATCCTCATGGATACTAGTCAGATTCTTTTCCACTGAGCTCCCTCCCTCATTGTTTTTAAAGAAGAATGTTACATTTATTATCAAATAAAACATCTAAAATACAATGACATATGCTTTTGGAAAGCCGAGGTTACAAGCAACCTCAACAAACAATTACTTTCATTTTTTTTTTTTTTGCCTAGTTTCTCCAGTTTGCACCATGTTTTTATTTCAACTCAAGATTTCATCTGAAGGTTTTTTTTCAGAATTTCATGCTTACAAATGTCCTTTCCTATCTCCCCTTAAACGCACTTGTTCTTTATGGATATTTTATTCCAAATTTGAAAATATAATTAACTTACATGTTGAAATATAATGTAAAGGACTTTCTTGCCTAAGGTTATACTGTAAATGTGGCTTTGAAGGAGCAGAGGGCATGAAGAGGTGCATGCTCTATCACATAATTCATTATGCTAAAGGAGAAGTGGGAAGTTGACACTATGGCTCATCGGTAATGAATCCCACTAGTATTCATGAGGATGCAGGTTCAATCCCTGGCCCTGCTTAGTGGGTAAGGATCTGGCGTTGCCGTGAGCTGTGGTATAGGTCAAAGATGTGGCTCAGATCCAGTGTTACTGTAGCTGTGGTGAAGGCCAGCAGCTACAGCTCCAATTTGACCCCTAGCCTAGGAACTTCCATATGCTGTGGGTGTGGCCCTGAAAAAAAAAAAAAACATAAAAAAATAAAGGAGAGTAGCAGGAGAAGAAATTGGGAAAGTGGCAGTGGCCGTCTTTTGTCTTGGGAACCATTTTGATGGGGAATCATTAAAAGGAAATGAAAGGAAACCCTTAATGATTGTATTTGGTGCCTTACATCTTATCTCCTAATCTTCATAGTAACTCAGAGGCCTATTGCCTTCTTTTACAGATAAGAAAATAATTAAAGTAATAAAGCATTGAACAATGTATACAGCCCCATTTAGGACTAGGCATGTCGCATGACTTATCTCTAATTCTTTTTTTTTTTTAAGGGCTGCACTAGCGGCATATTTGAGCTGTTGTCCATGACCTATACCACAGCTCATGGCAATGCCGGCTCCTTAACCCACTGAGCAAGGCCGGGGATCCAACCTGTGTCCTCATGGATGCCAATCAGATTTGTTTACACTGAGCCATGGTGGGAACTCCTTTATCTCTAATTCTTAAAACCATCCTTCCCAAGGTAGATATGGCTTGTCTTGTGCAGAAGAGAAAACTTGGTCTTAGAGAGACCAAGGCCACAAAACTGAGTGGCGAAAGCTGGTTCAGGAAGAAGCCCACTTTCTTTTCACTACACCTTACTACCTGAGAAGCTCAAACACTCCAGTCAGCAGGCAGTTTTGAAGGTCACTGTGTTGGTTGGTCATAGAGGGTGGATTGGCTCGGTGCCTGGGTTGGGAGTAGTAGTTGTGGTGTATGGGGAGGAGAGTACCTAAGGGCTACGGAGGAAATATAGGGTATAAATTGGTGTTGCATGTGATGGGCGTAGAGTTAATGGGAGTTCCCATTGTGGCTCAGTGGTTAACGAATCCGATTGGGAACCATGAGGTTGTGGGTTCGATCCCTGGCCTTGCTCAGTGTGTTAAGGATCTGGCTGGTGTTGTCGTGAGCTGTGGTGTAGGTCACAGACGAGGCTCGGATCCTGAGTTGCTGTGGCTCTGGCGTAGGCTGGGGGCTACAGCTCCAACTGGACCCCTAGCCTGGGAACCTCCATATGCCCTGGGTACAGCCCTAGAAAAGAAAAAAAAAAAAAAAAAAGAATATCAGTATGGATAGAAAGTGATTCTACTCACAAAGTAAGACTGTAGGGGGAAGGAGCAGTTTTCGAGGGTAAAGCTGATGCCAGAGTTATAGGAGGCCTTTTAATTCATGTGTTCTTTGAGGGGAGGCATAAATCGTGAGATAAAATATTCAGTTCTCAGTGTAATAAAACAAAGGAGTAATTTGTACAGTTGCTTGTCGTTTTATTCAAACCTAATTTCTAGAATATGGAATATATGAACTTTAACAGTGTTTTCATCATTAATTTGATTGCATTCTGAATTAGGAGATGTGCAGACTTATAAATAAGGGGCACAGAGAGGAAAACCGGCCCTTGCTGACTTCTTGGGTTAGGGTTGCTGGCAGCAACAGTACTCACTCTCCACAGACTGATACTTGAAAGTGCTATAGTGCTTTTAATTTAGGTTTTTTTCTTAAATTTTTTGGCCATAAGAGTTTGTTTGCTCTTTAAAAATTACAGTTGTGGGAGTTCCCTGGTGGCCCAGTGGGTTAAGGATCCTGTCACTGCTATGGCTGGAGTTCTACTGTGGTGCAGGTTCGATCCCTGGCCAGGGAACCTTCTTCACACATTCCAAGCACAGCCAAAACAAAGAAACAAACAAATTAAAAAAAAACCAATTACAGTTGTGTAATTATGATAATTTGTGGCAACAATCCAAATTAGATAAAATTGTAGAAAAGTAAATAGTTCACCTTCCTCTCCAAGTGCTGTCTTTATTCCTATACTTTGGTGAGTATTCTCTTATACTTGTTTTAAAAATACATGAATCCATATGCAGGTTTTAGTAGGGTTGTTTTTATAAAAGTGGGTTCATACCATACATGACATTTTTGTTTTACTAGTACATTTTTTTTTTTTTTTTGCTATTTAGGGCCCTACTTGCAGCATATGGAAGGTCCCAGGCTAGGGGTTAAATCGCAGCTGCAGCTGCTGGCCTACGCCACAGCAATACTGGATCCGAGCTGCATCTTTGACCTACGCTTCAGCTTGCAGCAATACCTGATCCTTAACCTGCTGAGTGAGGCCCGGGGTTGAACCTGCATCCTCATGGATACTAGCTGGGTTCTTAACTCGCTGAGCCACAACAGAAACTCCACTAGTACATACTTTTAAAATGCAGTTATCTCTAGGACAGGGCTGTATTTTTAAGGCACTAATGTTTCAAGTGTGAAGCAAGTGGGATGAATTGGGGAAGAAAATCAGAGAGCCTCAGGGAGTGTGGTTGACACTAGAGGCTGGGAGGGGTAGGGATGTGGCCCAGGGACTGCCCTGAGGATAGTTTGGGTGGCCTGTGAAAGAGAAAACTAGTATAGGTGTATGTAAATGAAACTGACAGGATTTGTTTGGTTGTCTCATGGCAGGCCTGTGTGGTAATACAGGGGAAAAGTCGGGAAGTTTTATGGGTGAATTAGAAGCAGTTTTGATTCCTTGTCTTCTTGGCTAGTGTCAGAACCATTATAATAGATGGCTGGTTTCCAGAGCCAGCAAGAGCTGGTCCTGCAGTGTGGCTACATCCTGCCCATGCTGGGTCTTGAGGAGAAGCCAAGATGATTCAGGCAGTTGGACCTCATTATGTTATCTCATCTTTCCCGGTGATAATTGAGATTTGTTTTTTTTTGTTGTTGTTGCTATTTCTTGGGCCGCTCCCGCGGCATATGGAGGTTCCCAGGCTAGGGGTCGAATCGGAGCTGTAGCCACCGGCCTACGCCAGAGCCACAGCAACGCGGGATCCGAGCCGCGTCTGCAACCTACACCACAGCTCACGGCAACGCCGGATCGTTAACCCACTGAGCAAGGGCAGGGACCGAACCCGCAACCTCATGGTTCCTAGTCGGATTCGTTAACCACTGCGCCACGACGGGAACTCCGAGATTTGTTTCTTTTTTCTTTTTTTTTTTTTGTCTTTTTAGGGCCACACCCGCAGCATATGGAGGTTCCCAGGCTAGGGGTCCATTTGGAGCTGTAGCTGCCGGCCTACACCATAGCTCATGGCAACACCAGATCCTTAACCCACTGAGCAAGACCAGGGATCGAATCTGCATCCTCATGGATGCTAGTCAGATTCGTTTCCGCTGAGGCACAATGGGAACTCCTCCGAGGTCTTTTGTTTTTAACTTGTTATAAAAAAATTGCCTGTATTGCAGTACTATTTTGGTAATTATAAAGATAATGAAAAATATGAAGAAAATTAAAATCAGCCATATTTTTATCACTTTGGGATATTATTATTTGTATTCTTTCCCTCTAGTATTCTTTTATATGTCAAAGTATATAATTAGCAATCAAAATTGATATCAGCAGTTCCCATTGTGGCTCAGTGGTTAATGAATCCAACCAGGAACCATGAGGTTGAGGGTTTGATCCCTGGCCTTGCTCAGTGGGTTAAGGATCCGGCGTTGCCATGAGCTGTGGTGTAGGTGTAGGTTGCAGACACAGCTCAGATCCAGTGTTGCTGCGGCTCTGGCATAGGCCGGTGGCTACAGCTCTGATTAGGCCCCTAGTCTGGGAAACTTCCTGTGCTGCAGGTACAGCCCTAGGAAAGGCAAAAAGACAAAAAAAAAAAAGATATCAGTATAGGTACAGCTATATACCAATAAATATGTAGATCCTAATACAGCTTTCTCTCAAAATTTGAATCATGCTGTCATACAAAATTATTGCTCTAAGAAAGTCTTTTTTTCATTAAAGCATAGTTTTAGGTGTATAATATAGTGATTCACAATTTTTAAAAGTTATACTTCTTTTGTGGTTATTATAAAATATTGCTATATTCCCTGTGTTACAGAGTATATCCTGGTAGCTTACTTTATACATAATGGTTTGTATCTCTTAATTTGCTGCCCCTCTATTGCCCCTCCCCTCTTCCCTCTTCCCACTGATAACCATGAGTTTGTGTTTATGATTAACTTTCTCTTTTTTGTTATATTCACTAGTTTGCTGTGTTTTTTAGATTCCACATATCAGTGATATCATACAATATTTGTCGTTCTCTGTCTGACTTATTTCACTTTGCATAATATCCTGCAAGTCCATTCATGCTGTTGAAAATGGCAAGATTTCATTCATTTTTATGGCAGAGTAGTATTCCATTTGCATACATACCACATCATCTTTATCCATTCATCTGTTGATTGACATTTAGGTTGCTTCCATATGTTCGCTACTGTAAATAATTCTGCCATGAACTCTGAAGTGAATGTACCTTTTCAGAGAACAGAACAAGGCCTTGTGCGTCCCTGGAAGCCAGATTTTGTATTGGATTAAAGAACTGAACAGTAGGAGTTCCATCATGGCTCAGTGGTTAACAAATCTGACTAGGAACCATGAGGTTGTGGGTTCGATCTCTGGCCTTGCTCAGTGGGTTAAGGATCCGGCATTGCCGTGAACTGTGGTGTAGGTTGCCGACCCGGCTTGGATCTCACGTTGCTGTGGCTGTGGTGTAGGCCGGCATTTGTAGCTCCAATTACACCCCTAGCCTGGGAACCTCCATATGCCGCAGGAGCAGCTCTAGAAAAGGCAAAAAGACAAAAAGACCAAAAAAAACTAAACAGTATAGTTGTCCAGTTATAGGATGAGGCGGCCATCTTTAGAAAGTAGTGAGTTCCCTGTCACTAAAAAACTAACCACCCAAGAGTCTAGCCACCCAAGTGCTGGGAATACCATCTGGAGGGCTCATGCTTGGAAAGAAGTTTATGTATAATGATCTCTAACATCCCTCTCCTAGTTGGAGTTTTTTCATTTTATCATTCCAGGTGTCCCAAGTAATTTCACATGTTTTTGTTTGTTTCTATGGCCTTGCCCATGGCATGTGGAAATTCCCGGGCCAGGGATGGAACTTGTGCCACTTGTGCCAGCAGTCACTGGAGCTGTTGCAGTGACAATGCCCGATCCTTAACCTGCTGTGCCATAAGGAACTCTCCTATGTTCTTGTTTTTATACTCCCTTCCCCATCACTAGATCACAGTGTTTTCAACATGGTTAAATTTTTCTTTTTAATGTATACTATTCCACAATATTAATGACTTTTGAACATTTTGAATATTTTCAGAGTGTATCAAAAATTTATCTTGGAAGTTCCCATCGTGGCGCAGCAGAAACGAATCCCACTAGGAACCATGAGGTTGTGGGTTCGATCCCTGGCCTTGCTCAATGGGTTGCCGTGAGCTGTGGTGTAGGTCACAGACTCGGCCTGGATCTGGTGGTGTTGTGGCTCTGGCATAGGCTGGCAGCTACAGCTCTGATTAGACCCCTAGCCTGGGAAACTCCATATGCCGCGGGAGTGAACCAAGAAAAGACAAAAAGACAAAAAAAAAAGTTAAAATGACTATATCTGTAAATTTTGGGATGTTTAAATGAAACTTTATACATTTTGATGCTTTATGGTTGCATTGAGCGGGGGCCTACAACCTCCAGAATATTTTCGCAAACATATGATTATATATTTTATCATTTATGCTTAGTCCAGTATTTTATAATCTGCATTGTCACCTATTTTACACTGTATGCCAACCGGAATTTCTTTTTTGTTTTAGATTGTCTGTTACTTCTTTTTTTAAAACACGGGCTTCATCAGAGGCATGTCCATTATTTCTTCATTTATTCATTCAAAAGTTCGTACTGTGTGACTATTATGTGTACTGTGCTGCTTTCTGAAATTAAAATGTCGAACAGGAGTTCCCGTTGTGGCTCAGCAAGTTACAAACTTGACCAGTACCCATAAAATGTTGAACAAAACAGACAAGATGGAACCGCCTGAATAGAGCTTACAGGGAGATAGTCAGCAAGTACACACACAATTTAAATTTGAGAAATGCCATCGGTGAAGATATGGGGCTGGCTGGGGAAAGTGTGATCAGGAAAAGTCTCTCTTCAGAGCTGACGTCTGAGCCCACACCTGAGTGATGAGAAGGAATCAGTCTTGTAGGGGTTGAGGGAAGTGATTTTTTTTTTTGTTTTGTTTTATCTTTTTAGGGCTGCACCCGGGGGTGGCATATGGAGGTTCCCAGGCTAAGGGTCTAATCGGAGCTACAGCTGCTGGCCTACACCACAGACACAGCAACACAGGATCTGAGCAGCATCTGCGACCTTACCGCAGGATCCTTCACCCACTGAGCAAGGCCAGGAATCCTTAATCCACTGAGCAAGGCCAGGGATGGAACCCATGTCCTCATGGATACTAGTCGGGTCCATCAATCACTGAGCCATGACGGAAACTCCTAGGGAAGTGATTTTTTAGGAAGAGGGACAAGTACAAAGATTGTGGAAGTATGTTGGGAATCTGTAGAGAAAATGATGGGTCACCATGCCCCTTAAAAATAACCACTCACGTAAAGAAGATGTGGGAGTCCCCTTGTGGTGCAGCGGGTTAAGGATCTGGTGGTGTCACTGCAGTGACTCAGGTAGCTGCTGTGGCATGAGTTTTGATCTCTGGTCCAGGAACTGCCACATACTGTGAGCGTGGCCAAAAAAAGAAGATGTGTGACACGCGCGTGCACACACACACACACACACACACACACACACACACACACACTGGTATACTGCCCATAAAAAAGAATGAAAAATTGCTGTTTGCAACAACATGGATGGACCTGAAGGCTACTATGCTTAGTGAAATAAGACAGAGAAAGACAAATGCTGTATGTTATCATTTATATATGGAATCTAAAAAATAAAATAAGTGAATGAATATCAAAATAAACACAGATATAGAGAAGAAACTAGTAGTTACCAGTGGAGAGAGGGAAGTGGGGAGGGGCAAGATAGGGGAGGGGATTAAGAAGTATAAACTACTATATAAAAAATAAATAAGCTCTAAAAATATATTGTACAAGAGGTCCCTGGTGGCCTAGTGGTTAAGGACTCAATGTTGTCACTACAGTGGCTCTGGTTACTGATGTGGCTCAGGTTCAGTCCTGGCCAGGAACTTCTGAATGCTGTGGGTGTGCCCCACCCCCCCAAAAAAAAGATGTCGCACAGCACAGAGAATATAGCCAATATCTTACAATAACTTTATATGAAGTAAAATCTGTAGAAATTTTTTCACTATTTGTACACATGAAACTAATATATTGTAAATAATTATACTTCAGTTATAAAATGGAAAATTAAAAAAACAACTATTCATACTTGGAAAATGACTGTCCATAAATATAGTGTATTGCCTTTAGATTCTTCAAGTGAGGTTTTGGAGCTTGACATTGGAAGAGTTTGAGCAGAGCCTAGATAACTCCATGGAGGTTTTCCCTATACCGACTAGGCATTAGGATCACCAGGGTGATTGATAAAAATACTGCTGCCTGGAGTTCCTGTCGTGGCGCAGTAGTTAATGAATTCGACTAAGAACCATGAGGTTGCGGGTTTGATCCCTGCCCTTGCTCAGTGGGTTAACGATCCGGTGTTGCCGTGAGCTGTGGTGTAGGTTGCAGACTCGGCTCGGATCCTGAGTTGCTGTGGCTCTGGTGTAGGCTGGGGGCTACAGCTCCGATTCGACCCCTAGCCTGGGAACCTCCATATGCCACGGGAGCAGCCCTAGAAAAGGCAAAAAGACAAAAAAAAAATACTGCTGCTTGGATCCCACTCCAAGACAGTTCAATCAGTCATTGGAGGTGTAGCGGGGCTTCTGTATGTTAACCCCTCTCCCCTCATAGGTGCAACCAGGGCTGAGAGCCTCTCTCCTAGAAATATCCAATTTTAGGAGTAAATGAGTCCATAGGAATAGAAGTGTTATTAAGAAAAGCTGGGAAGTTATGAGCTAATATGTAAACCTCCACTGCAGTCTTTTACTTCTCTATTTTCTGTAAATGAACACACTGGAAAGCCTTTCAGAAAACCAGCAAACATCATCAAAAACAACTGCATTAGACAGTTAAAATGTATGTTGAAAGTGTGTAATTTTCAGTCCCTCCAGGTTGTTTGAATTTTTAAAGTTATCTCCTTTGTTGTGTTTCTTTTGTTGCTCTCTTCTGTTTGCAGTTGTTTATGCCAACTTAAAGTCATAGGTAGAATATTAAAAAAGAATTGCTTTGACAGATTGATCTTTAACTTCTGGGGTTATTTCCACTCATTCTTTTGGTTATACATGTTTAGTGTTTTCAAGCATTATTTTATGGAGAAAAAGCACTACTCTAAAATATAATATTTAACTGCCATGTTTCTATCTTTATATTTAGGATGGAAAAAAAAAGACCTGTTTACATTTACGGGAAGTACACAATAACAGTAGCAATTTCCTTCAGAGTGTTTTGTTGCACAGTTTGGTGTGGGTCTGTAAATAGAAGGTTCAGAATGATGGGTCTTTGTTTTTCTCTGGCATACTGCAGACTAATGCAGAATCAAATGCCACTGCTGAAGAGCTCTTAGCCATCAATTTTTGAAATTGAAAGAGGGTTATATCATAACATGAATGTGCCTTGTTGACAAGCCCCACTGATTGCCATTATCTGGATGGTTTTAGGAGATTTTTGAAGTTGACTTCCATGGGAGGTAACTGGAGGGAGACAGGATACATGTAATCTTGCACATGGCTTCTTTTGATGCGCCGAAAATACTGTCATCTTACAGATTATCTTTTTGACATACATGGCCATCCTCTCCCCTCACCTGCCCTGCCATTAAATCATGATCTGACTTTCTTTCTGTTAATGCTTGTGTGTGTGCAGAACCTTTAAGTTCAAAACCTCAAGGAAATATAATTACGAAGGAAAAGCAACCATTAGAGAGAGAGGAAAAAAGGATATAACACACTTGAAAACTAATTATAAATACTTTTGATTATTGGCTCTTTGGATTTTTTTTAATTGATAAAGTTCTTAATTAGTGTTGGCGATTCACAACTAATTAGGGTTTAATGATCTCTTCTCCTGATCTGAACAGCAATAACCCCTTTTTTGTTAAGATTTTAAAATAATTTAGATCTAGAACCCTTTCTTAAGATAGTTCTCAGATCCTCTGTCATTGCCGTTATTGCCAGTCAACTTTTATGTGCTTTTTCATTTTAGCCAAAGAAATAATACATCTATGCAAATCACGTTGAAGTGTTGGGGATAATATGAGCTATTATCTGCTAAAATTGAGACCAGGATCTCAAAACCACAATTATATTTTTAAACAATGGTCACAGTAAATGACAATGAAAAGAACTCTGGACCAATGAGATTTTGGTCATTATTGAACAATTCAAGTGAATATTTGAATTTTTTTTATTAAAGTATAGTTGATTTGCAGTGTTGTGCCAATTTCTGCTGTACAGTAAAGTGACCCAGTCATACATACACATACCTTCTTTTTTTTTTTTTTTTCTTTAATATTCTATCATGGTCTATCCCGGGAGATTGCATGTAGTTCCCTGTTTTGTAGAGTAAGGCCTCATTGCTTATCTATTCTAAATGTAATAGTTTGCATCTATTAACCCCAAACTCCCAGTCCATCCCATTCCCTCCCCTTTTCGGCAACCACAAGTCTGTTCTCGATGTCTGTGAGTCTATTTCTGTTTTGTAGATAGGTTCATTAGTACCATATTTTAGATTCCACATGTACGTGGTATCATTTGGTATTTGTCCTTCTTTTTCTGACTTTCAAGTGAACATTTATTAAGTTGTGTTTTAATTGTGATGCTAATGTGATTTAGAAATATGACAATGGGCACCAAAGTAAATACCATGAGTAGGTAGGTCACTGGGTAAAGCTAACTAAAGTTTATTCATTTTTTTCCTATAGTAACGGTATATTTAGTGCCTCCTCTGTCTGTGCAGTCTGTGTGCTGAGGATATAGCAGAGACAAACCCAACAGGAATATCCATGGTGGTGAAGCTTACTTTCTGCAGGGGAATGGGAGGGGGACAGTAAATAAAATGAATAGGTGAAATAGGATGTTAGGAGTTCCCCTTGTGGCTCGGCGAACCCGACTAACATCCATGAGGACGCGGGTTTGATCCCTGGCCTTGATCAGAGGGTTAAGGATCCGGTGATGCCGTGAGCTGTGGTGTAGGTCGCAGACACGGCTGGGATTCCTCATTTCTGTGGTTATGGCGTGGGCCGGCGGCTACCTCCTATTAGACCTCTAGCTTGGGAACCTCCATATGCTGCAGGTGTGGCCCTAAAAGACAAACAAACAAACAAAACAGAGAAGGGAGAGATGGTGTGTGAAATGGAGAAAGGCCAGAGAAAGCCTCCTTGAGAGGACCAGTGGAGAGCCCTTGTGGCTGGTGGGGACTGAGCAGGTGGTGGATAGTGGGGACTGGGAACATTGCCAGTGAGGATGGTAGAAGAGGTGAATAGCAGTTGAGGTCAGAGAGGGAATGGGTATCAGGTGATGCAGCAACTTTTATTTTGTTTAATTCTACCCCCCCCCTTTTTAGTAGCAATTTCTTTCTTTATTCTCCCACTTTTTTTTTTTTTTTTGGCCTGTGGCATGTGGAAGTTCCTGGACCAGGGATCGAACTTGAGCCACAGCAGTGACAATGCCAAAAGCCCTTAATTGCTAGGCCACCGGGGAACTCCACAGCAACTTTTAAATTGTTACCAGGACTTTGGCTTTTGCTCTGAGTGGTACGGGAAATTTTTGGAGGATTTGAGCACAGGCGTCACAGTGTCCTACACTGTTTTCCCCACCTGTGCATATGTTCAGGGAAACTGTAACCTTCTTCAGGGAAAAGGAATTTAACCTGGTTGCTTGTGAAATATGTCGCGTTCTCCTCTGTGCCTCCTGCATAGCAGGTGTGTAGTAGATGTTTTTGGTATGTCATTCATTTAGGCTGGGGGAGAAAAGGCAGTGTAAGTAACACAGTTATTTTGAAAAGAGGTTGAACCAGACCACATGTTTAACAATAACCGTTTGTTTGACTATTTAAACCAGTTTACTAAAAAAGATACTGTGCTGACTTACCTGGTTCCTTGTATTGGAATCTTTATGATTTTCTACTCTCCGTCCATATGGGCCATCTAGTAGACCCTAGTCTAGGGTGACATAAAGGCAGTTTAACATTGTCTGTGCCACAGTTGATATTCTAGTTCCTGAGGGACTGGAATGGATGCTGGTCATTCATTCATTCATTCATTCATGTATTAACTGTTTAGAGAGCATCAGTTAAATGCCAAGCTTATGCTGTGCATACAAAAATGAGGAAGAGGGAGTTCCCGTCGTGGCGCAGTGGTTAACAAATCCGACTAGGAACCATGAGGTTGCAGGTTCGATCCCTGCCCTTGCTCAGTGGTTTAATGATCCAGCGTTGCCGTGAGCTGTGGTGTAGGTCACAGACGCGGCTCGGATCCAGCGTTGCTGTGGCTCTGGCGTAGGCTGGCAGCTACAGCTCCCATTAGACCCCTAGCCTGGGAACCTCCCATATGCCGCGGGAGCAACCCAAGAAATGGCAAAAAGACAAAAAAAAAATGAGGAAGACATGGTCTTTATTTATTTATTTATTGCTTTTTAGGGCTGCACCTGCAGCATATGGAAGTTTCCAGGCTATAGGATGAATCAGAGCGGTTGCTGGCCTACTCCATGGCCATAGCAAAGCGGGATCCAAGCTGCATCTGTGATCTACACCACAGCTCACAGAAACAGTGGATCCTTAACCCACTGAGTGAGGCCAAGGAT
This sequence comes from Phacochoerus africanus, assembly GCF_016906955.1. Lineage (NCBI taxonomy): Eukaryota > Metazoa > Chordata > Mammalia > Artiodactyla > Suidae > Phacochoerus > Phacochoerus africanus. The sequence continues at coordinate 45,960,727 of NC_062550.1, read as the reverse complement.
TGAACCCACATCCTCGTGGATACCAGTCGGGTTTGTTTCCGCTGAGCCACAGTGGGAATTCCATGGTCCTTATTTTTAAGTTACTTATTTACTCTTAGAGGCAAAAGACATGAACAAATGTGATTAAGATATTTTATTGGAAAGATTGTGGCCTTTAGAGTCAGAACAAACTGTATTTGAACTTGTTTAGTAGCTCAGTGATCTTAGGCTAATACTTAAAACTCTGCAAACCTCACTTTCCTCCTCTGTAAGACAGAGAATGATAATAACTATGGGTATTAAAGACAAATCCAGGTAAAGCATTTAGAACAGTCCCTGACACATTGTAAGCACTGACTAATGATGGGTGTGATGGTGATAATGATTAATAACAATAATAAAATAGTAAAAATAATAATTTGTTGGCTTTGCTTGATAGGACAGAAAAGCAAAGGGCAGCAAACTCAGCTTAAAGAAATCAGAGAAAACTTCCTGAACAGGACAACTTGTGAGGGACAGGAGGAATGAGGAGGTATTTTCCAGGCAGATGAGGCAGTGGAGTCCTTCAGGAAAAGGGAACAGCCTGCAAAGGAGGGAGGATTCGAGAGATTATTGCTTGTCAGCAGCTGTGTTGTTGCAGGTGGTATTTGAAATGGGAGGAGAGGTGGGAGGTGAGCCTGCGGAGATGGTTTGGGGCCAGACCACAAAGGGCCTGATAATGAGCATTGTCAGTCCCTGCCACCTTGGCAGATGCCGTGGCATGAGAGGGCTTTGCCCCTGAGAGCCAGGCCCAGGGACAGGGTGAGAGGTATCTCCACTCACAAGGGGTATGGAAGCTTCTGCTGCTCCTGGGCCCCATCTGGTGTGTTTTAGGGTTTATTTTAATCTTGTGGCCTCTTGTGAATTGTCGACTGGCAGCTTCCCGGTCTTAACCCCATTGAGACCAGGTTGACTAATTGCCCCTTCATTGTGGGTCCTCAGTGCCCCTGTCCTTCCATTGGTTGGGCTGGTGCTGCTCCTAGTGACCTCATTGCTCACACACCCATCTGGTTCCTGACTCCCTCAGCCCCAAGAGCCACATACCTTGCAGTCTTGCCTTAGATGCTACCCTGCTGATGAGACCCTGGATATTGGGCTCTGTCCACAGTAGACTTAGTATTTCCTTGCTCCCTGGCTTTGCCGTTTAGGCCTCATGGCTGTTTTCCTCCTCTCTTGTCTTTTCTCTCAGTTACCATTGATTCAGCTTCAACCTCTTTTTTGCTGCTTTTCTGGGAGAGTCTCCTTCATGCCTCTTGACCAGGGTCAGCCCACTTTTGGGAGAGCTAAGGAGCTTACGCTTGATCTGTATACCATGGGAAAGCATTGACAGTGTCAAAACAGGCGAATCATATAATTCACTTGATGTTTTAAACTGTGATTTTTGGCTTTTGATTCTGTCAGTTCAGTGGTCTAGGACCGCTGACTAACCCTTATGCTGGGAACAATTAAAAACGCTAGGTAAAATATAGAACCAGCCTTTAAAATGAATGAATGAATTACTTCTTAGTAAGAATGCTCAGAGGCTAAAACTGAATTAAAGCAAGAACCCTTAGAAGTAAGCAGCACAGGCGTTCCCATTGTGGCTCAGCAGGTTAAGAGCCTGACATAGTGTCTGTGAGGATGTAGGTTCGACCCTTGGTCTCACTCTGTGGGTTCAGATCCGGCTGTGTTGCAAGATGTGATCTAGGTTGCAGATACAGCTTGGATCTGGTGTTGCTGTGGTTGTGACATAGGCCTCAGCTGCGGCTCCAACTTGACCCTTGGCCCAGAAACTTCTGTATGCTGCAGTGCAGCCGTTAAAAAAAAAAAAAGTAAGCAGTACATAAAATGTTGACTTTACTTTGAGTGCCTTTACCAATCAGGTTAAACTGAGCATTATTTCCAAGGGCCACTTATGTAGAGGAAATAAAAGACAAAACTTAGAATCCCCAAGTTTGGGCTCCAAAGGACTTCACACCCACTCTAAGAGGGGAAAACCATCCTTTCCCACTTCCAGGAGCAACTACATGAAAAACTGGGTGTTTCTCCTTAGACTTCATATCCCACCAGTTGGCTCTCACCAGTGTTTGCAGACTGTTCACACAGTGTGTGTGTGTGTGTGGGGGGGAAGGGCTGAAATCCAAGAAACGTAAGGTCAGAAATTAGAGTGATCTGGGCTTGGTCATGCCTGCTGATAACTGTCAGAAGCAAATGCTTTGAAGAAACCTATTGTCATGACGGACTAGAAAGAATCACCAGAGATAGTTTTCTAAAAAAAAAAAAAAAAGAACCCACAGTTTTAGAAACATCGCAGAATATACAAGGAACGAGGCACCGTTAGCTCCATGTCCTTGTCATTTCTTTGTATTGTCAAACTTTAGAATATTTGCCTCATTGGTAGGTGTGAAAAGGTATCTCACTGTAGCTTTAGTTTGTATTTTGTGACTATTAATGAGGGTAATAAGCATCTTCTTAAATGTTTGTGGGCATTTGTTTCCTCGTCATTGCAGTGCTTTTTCATGTCTTTTGCCCATTTTTCTACTAGGAATGTTTATATCTTTCTTTCTTACTGATTTGTAGGAGTATATATCATGTTCTGTATTCTAATCTTTTTTCAGTTATGCATGTTGAAAATCTCTTCTAGTTTGTGGCTTGTCTTTTCACTCTTTCTGGGGTTCTCTTTGATGAAGAAAAATTCAAAATTTTAATTTAGTTGATTTATCATTCTTTTGTGTTTATAGGTTGTGCTTTTTGATTTTTGTTTAAGAAATCCTTTCTTACTCTAAAGTCATCATAAAAATATTTTCCTATATTGTTTTCCGAATAGCTTATGGTTTTCCTTTTATTTTTAATTTTTTTCTTCTTTAATGGCTGTACCTGCAGCATATGGAAGTTCCTGGGCTAGGGACGAAATTGGAGCTGCAGCTGCTGGCTCACACCATGGCCACAGCAAAATCTGATCCAAGCCGCATCTGCAATCTGTGCTATAGCTTGCAGCAATGCTGAGTCTTTAACCCATTGAGCAGACCAGGGATTGAACTTGAATCCTCAAGGACACTATGTTGGGTTCTTAACCCGGTGAACCACAGCGGGAAACTCCTGCCTTTTGTATTTAAATCTTTAATTCTTCTTGAAATTGATTTCTGTGTTTGATGTGAGATAGAAATCTGATTTCCCCTGTAATTTTTCCCCTTTAAAACTGGATTGCCAGTGATCTCACACTGTCAGCAATTGAGTAGTCCTTTCTTCCATTGCTTTTCAGTGCCTGCTTTATCATAAATCAAGTTTCTTTGTATGCATTGGTCTGTTTCTGGACTGTTTTTTTTCTTGGCTCTGCAGGGTTCCTGGGCAGGGATGGAACCCCCATCACAGTAGTGACCTGCAGCAGGGACCTGAGCCACATCGGTGACAATGCCAGAGCCTTAACCTGCTAGGCCACCACAGAACTCCCAGAGAGTTTTAAATGTGATGCTGGACTGCTGAACTTTCCCTCTCCATATTATTAGTATTAGATTATGATGTGGGGGGGGCAGAATTCAAATAGTTTTGACTTGAAAATATAATTAAGCTATAAACATAAGGAGAAAATTATTGATTTAAAATTATCTGAACAAATAACACTACGAAGGATTTTTTTCAAGTAAGAAGCAGAACAATTACATTTTTCATAACATGAAAAAGGAAATAATGTAAGATGATAAAAAGAAATGAGTTCCTAGCTAGGTAATAGTTCATCTGAGCCTTTTCCATAAAGTTTTAAATTTCATGGGAGTAGGATAATATTTATTATTTAATAGACCAGTTAATTGGGAATTAGTGTAGAAATTTATTTTTCGAATGACTGTAATAAGAAGGAAATAACCAAGGGCAGAATCTTTTAGAGGTACAGGTAATAAAATACTTCAGATTCTCATTTAAATGAGAAATATGCAACAAATGCCCCCCTGTTGGGAGTTGCTACTGTGGCTCAGTGAGTTAAGAACCCAGTTGTAGTGGCTCAGTTCGCTGCAGAGGCTCAGATTTGGTCTCTGGCCTGGCACAGTGTGTTAAGGGATCCAGTGTTGCCCCGAGGCTGCCTCTGGAATTTGATCCCTGGCCCGGGAATTTTGTTGTGCTATGAGTGCGGCCATAAAATTAAAAAAAAAAAAAAAAAACCCAAACTTCCCTATTTAAGATTAAAAAATAAGATTTCTCCCATCCCTTTTTTCTCTCTGTATACTTTTCTTTCTTATCTTTTTATCCTTTCACTCTCCATTAACTTTACACCAGAACATCAAGGATTTAGTAGATCATGAAAGAGTGGACTCTAATTAGGAAAAACCCTGGGGAACATTTATTACATGTCAGTGTGGAAGAAATCTCCCTAAGCAAGATATGAAACTTAGAATCAAAAGTTAAGATTGACATATTTGGTTTCATAGAAATTTTTTTAAAATGAGATAGATGGCATAAACAAGAGTGAAGTACAGGCAATAGATTGGAAAAAATATGCAACGTGGTTCATTTACAAAGGATTATTATACCTAATATACAGCTACTCTAAGTTAACTGAAAACAACATAGTAGAAAAAAAAGGAAAAGACTATAACTAGACAAACAGAAGAGGGTTTGCAAATAGTCAATAAACATATGTAAAAGATGCTCAATCTCAGTGTGAATGCAAATTAAATGGTAGTGAGCTTTTACTTTTTTATCAATTAACTTACAAAAATTTTATATATTGATAATGTACACTATTGCAACATGTGTGGAAATGTAAGCATTTTCATACATTGTTGTGGGAGTATGAATTGCTCTTAGCTTTGAGAATGCAATTTGGCAGTCTGTGTTAAGATATACAGTGCACACAATACCTGGGCCTCACAATCTCTCACAAACCATAGGTAATTGTATATTAGTTCCCAAACACCACTTGTCACAGAGAAGAACTGGTTAGCATTTCGGTATCTCATTAGACCCTGCCTAAACATAGATCACATATATGTGGAACATAAAAGGAATCAAATAATACTCATTCTTCTTTAGCATATTTTAACAGATGTATATGTTTAAATAAAGTCTTATCTTAAAATGTAATTTTAGGAGTTCCTGTTGTGGTTTAGAGGTAATAAACCCAACCAGTATCCATGAGGTTGTGGGTTCAATCCCTGGCCTCACTCGTTGGGTTAAGGATCTGGCATTGCAGTGAGCTGCAGTGTAGGTCAAAGATGCATCTGGGATTTGGTGTTGGCTCTGGCTGTGGTGTAGACTAGCAGCTGAAACTCTGATTTGACTCCTAGCCTTCTGGGAACCTCCATATGCCGCTGGTGTGGCCCTAAAAATTAATAAAAAAATGTCATTTTATACATCTCCACTTATTACTTCTTGCTTTCCCATTTCATAGACCTGGTTTGAACTTTTAATTTAAAGCTCTTAAGTGTGATTTAAAAAAAAATTATGTCGCATTATTTTTAACTTTTCTTGGTCTTGAAAATATATTTGTGAGCATTTTTTTATGGCCTCTGCAGTGAGCTGTGCTGCAGCAGTTGGAGTCCTAATCCACTGTGCCACAGCAGGAACTCCTTGTGAGCATTTTTTTTGGGGGGGGTGGGGCCGCATCCGAGGTATATGGAGGTCCCAGGCTAGGGGTCGAATCGGAGCTACAGCTGCCAGCCGATGCCACAGCCATAGCAACGTCGGATCCTTTACCTGCTGAGCAAGGCCAGGAATTGAACCTGCAACCTCATGGTTCCTAGTCAGATTCATTTCCACGTCATCACGATGGGAACTCCATTGTTAAGCGTTCTTGACAGAGAGTGATGCTTATTCTCTATTTTGGTGGATTCAGGATTCAAGAGTTGCTCCTCTCAAAATAAAGGGACCACCACCTGTGTTTTTTGTTGTTCTCAGAAGCAATCCTGCCACTGGTCTCTTGATCCTATTGGCAGAGGAAGTAACACATTTACTCCAAAATCTACAAAAATACTCATTAAAAAACCCCTATTCACATTCTGTGAATGAATTCAGTGATACTTGGGACATTTTAAACGTACCATAACCTCTCTGTATTTATGTAAAAATAGAAGCTGTGACATGTAGAAACAAGTCTTTGAGTGAGAATCCATTGCAAAAAAGAAAATGATGTAGGGAAAAAAATAACTAGAAATGAAAGATAATACTGTATGTCAAAATGAAGTTTTTGGGAGTCCCCATTGTAGCTCAGCAGGTTAAGAACCTGACATAGTGTCCATGAGGATGCGCGTTGGATCCCTGGCCTCACTCAGTGGGTTAGGGATCTGGCGTTGCTGCAAGTATAGGTCGCAGACTCATCTCGGACCCCGGGTTGCTATGACTATGACGTAGGCCTCAGCTGCAGGTCCGATTCAACCCCTAGTCTGGGAACTTGCCTATGCCGCAGGTGCAACCCTAAAAAAGAAAAAGAAAGAAAAAGTTTTTTTTTCACTCCTAATCCTAAATAAGGAAAATTATTATAGACATTTATTTATTTCACAGATAATTATCAAACACCTACTGTGTCCCAGGCATTGTTGTTCCATGCTGGAGATACAAAGTTCCTGCCTTCGGGGCTTAACTACCAGTGAGGGAGAAAAGCATAAAAGAAAAACAGATAAATAATTTTGCATAATGATGTGCTTGAAAGTGAAGAAAGCAGGGTAAAGGAATAAAAAGATTGGCAGCTATGCTGGTGGGGGAGGCTGTTTCTGAAATGAGGGCCATGCACGACCTTTCAAAGGAGACAACATCTCAAGTGATGAGAACTGGAAAAGGACTGGGAAAAGATTGTCTTGGGCTGAAGGTAACAGCAAACGTAAAGACCTTGAAGTGGGAATGAGTTTGATGTTGCTGGTATTTGGGGCCCACCAGTCCTTTGTAGGGTAGAACTGTGGTGTGCATTGTGGGGCCGTGGGGCTCCTGGAGGGTTAGCATCCCTGGCCCCGCTCCCTAAATGCCAGGGTGTCCCCACTGGGATTATTGGGTCATTGGGATTATAAAAATACTGTAGCTGTACAGCGTGGTGACTGAAGTTAACAGTACTGTGTTGTATATTTAAAAGTTGCTGAGAGAGTAGATCTTAGTTCTCAGCACAGGAAAAAAAATTGGGAGTTCCCATTGTGGCTCATCAGGTTAAGAACCCAACAGGCTCCATGAAGCTGCAGAGGCCTCGCTCAGTGGATTGAGGATCCCAGGTTTTCTGCAAGCTGAGGTGTAGATCGCAGGTGCAATTTGGATCCAGTGTTGCTGTGGCTGTGGCGTAGGCCAGCAGCTGTAGCTCAGATTCGACCCCTGATCGGGGAACTTCCATATGCCGCGGGTACAGGCTTAAAAAGAAAAGCAAAGAAAAGAAAATTGGAACTGTAGGAGGTGATGGATGTTAACCAGACTTATTGTGGTAATCACTTTGCAATGTGTGCATATAACAAATCATGATACACCTAAAAACAGATACATTGTTATATGTCAATTATATCTCAATTTAAAAAATTAAAAAATGATAAGTATGGAGAAAAAAACAAAAAAATGCCCTCACACCTTCCAAATACCTCCTCTCTCCCTCCACTGGGGTGGGACACACTACCCTCAATAGAGAATCCCTGTAGCCTGGAGCGAGGAATTGGGGTGGATGTTAGGAAGATGGAGAGGTGGACAGTGACCCAGTTGTTGCGCCCTGGCAAGAAGTCTGGACTTTATTTTAAGCATAATGGGCAGCCACTGGAGTGATGTGATCTGATAAATATTTCAGGAAGATCACTCTAGCTCTTCCTTGCAGACTCTTGGAGCCAAGTGAGGAGGCTGCTGCAATAGTTCCAGTATTAGGTGAATTAGGTGATGGTGACTTGGGCTGGGGGAACATCTCCTTGGGGGTAAGAGACGAATGATCCAGATGCACGTGGAAGGATTTATTAGATGTGAGAACAAAAGAAAGGGAGAAATCAGGATGGCTTCTAATGAGCTAAGAAGAATATAAAGAGATCATATGATGAGATATGAAAATGAAGGACTAAGTAATAGTTCACAATTAAATTTAGGAGATGAAATATTCCATATTTATTTATATTCAGAAATTCTTATGGATCCCAATTTTGATGCTTTGTTTAAGAAAGAATTTTAAAATGTGTCTGCCAAAAGCATTTAACATTTGGAAAGAATTCCTGACTTTGACGGAAAACCGAGCATCATCCTATAGCTATTATGCTCTATGATGTAATTTACTGGACTTAAGTTGGCTACATTTCATGATACACATTGAGTGTGTAGCCATATTTATTTTATTACAAAGCTGAAATGTCATTTTTCTTCCTATCAAATGAAACAAACTAGTCATAATACTCTTTTGACATTCTGTGAAGGCAACCCCATCCAGCTACTAAAATGGATATTTTTTAAACTAAAGAGTTAATTATTTATAGGAAGCAATGTGTGTACCCTATGAGAAATACGGGGACTGGGGCATACATTTATCCTGAAACTGGAATTATAGAAAATGCGGTACAAATTACAGCTTTCTTTCCCTTCTGCCTTGAATCTTTGTTGATTTGCTTGCAGCACTAAATCGTGCTATAGCCCCTAAGGGCCAGGGAGGCAGGTGTACTGACTCGTGAAGAAGCTGATGTGAAGATAGTCTGCACTAACAGAAACACTGTCCAGAATGTGATGGTACATGTCTGCCCATTCGTTCCTGGAATATTGTGTTCTAGGTATAATAATCTGGGCACCAGTGGTGGCAGATACAGGGGCACAGAGCTTAACTTAATACAAAGAAGGACCGTCCCTTACGGAACACTAAGAGCAGGGGGGAAAGTAGCAGGTTTTCTGAGGAGACAGACTTCCTCCTTGGCTAATGGGATGTTTAAGCAGAAGCCAAAAAGCTATTTAGTGGGAATCTTAAGGAAGTGAGTCAGGCACTGATGGATTTTGGAATGGAGGATATCTAATTGTTTTCAGCATTGTAGCTCTATCAAACACACCTGTCCCACTAATACTGCAGAATTAGAATAAAGTCTTTGATGACAACTGCCACACTAGTCCTGTGTTTTGTTTTGCAATGGCTGCTTGGTTGTTAAACCCTGCAGGTGAAGTACCAGAGTGATGGAGAGTGATGTCCCCAAGATTGTCAACCTCTCATGTAGAGTAAAGGTCACAAACTGGTACCCCACAGGCAGAAGCCAACCCTGTGATTTAGAAGCATATGATGTAGGGAGCTGCTGCTGCTTTTTTTTTTTTTTTGTCTTTTGTCTTTTTAGGGCTGCACCCGCGGCATATAGAGGTTCACAGGCTAGGGGTCCAATCACAGCTGTAGCTGCCGGCCTACACCAGAGCCACAGCAACTCAGGATCCAAGCAGTGTTTTCGACCTACACTGCAGCTTGTGGCATCACTGGATCCTTAACCCCCTGAGTGAGACCAGGGATCGAACCTGCATCCTCACAGACGTGCTGAGCCACAACGAGGACTCTTATTTATTTATTTATTTATGTTTTGGCCACACCCATGGCAGGTAGAAGTTCCTGAGCCAGGGATTAAACCCTGGCCACAGCAGTGACCTGAGCCACAGCAGTGACAACATCAGATCCTTAACCCACTGGGCCACCAGGGAACTCTTAGAATGATGTTTATTTTTAAATGAGATAGTATGTGCAGGAGCACCTGGTATATAACTTTGCCCGAAGGACATGTTCGGGTTAGCTGGTGTTTTTCTGTGCTCTCCTGTGAAACCCAAGGCAATTCTAATGTTCCTCTGTTTTGTGACTGTTGATTTTCATGTCTGTTTTCTCTTTGTGTCTTATTCAACTCTGTATCACCAAACACTGAACTTGACATTTTGATGAATGAATGGAGTGAATTTGGGGAGTGAGAAAAGAGAGAACAGAGAAAGAGGAGATGACTGGGCATCTCCTCCCTTCCCTTTTTGAGATTCCCCTCCCCTCCTTCCCCGGTCGGTCCTCTCTCTCCCGGTCCTCTGTCTCCCAGTCCTGCCCTGAACTCTAATCTCTCTAGAAGGATATCCACCCATATTCACCTGGACCACTGTATGTCCAGGCTGAACATTCTTTTTTTTTTCTTTTGTCTTTTTGCCTTTTTGCCTTTTCTAGGGCTGCACCCACAGCATTTGGAGGTTCCCAGGCTAGGGGTCTAATCGGAGTTGTAGCCAACAGCCTACACCACAGCCACAGCAATACCAGATCTGAGCCGCGTCTGTGACCTACACCACAGCTCACAGCAGCTCTGGATCCTTAACCCACTGAACAAGGCCAGGGATCAAACCTGAAACCTCATGGTTCCTAGTCGGATTTGTTAACCACTGAGCCACGACGGGAACTCCTGAACATTCTTAAAAAAATTAAGAAGTGGTTCTTTGCTAAACATATCCCAGTTCTTCAGTTAGGAGCTTTATTATCAGGTTTGCTTAAGTCTCCAGAAATAGTTACTAATACCTGTTTTGGTTTATCCTGATTTTGGTTTCACTGAATGCTTTGTGGGTTTTTTTTGGTTGTTTTTTGTTTTGATTTTTAGGGCTATACCCCCTGGCATATATGGAGTTCCAAGGATAGGGGTCGAATCGGAGCTGCACCTACTGGTATACACCACAGCCACAGCAATGCCAGATCCTTAACCCACTGAGCAAGGCCAGGGATTGAACCTGAATCGTTGGGTTCGTTACCACTGAGCCACAATGGGAACTCGCTGAATGCTTAGTGTTTTAAAGTGGCTGCTTTACTAACAAGTTATTCTCCTTTTGTAATCTGAAGTTACACAAATTTTTTGTGGTGATTTATTGCTCAGATGTATAATTTTTACTGTATTTTTAAAGGAAAAAAAGTCATGGTAGAAAAAAGAGAACGAGGTAATGTGTTTGGTGGTATATGTTTCAACTGGAGCGTCTGGCCTGATTGTCTTACATCAAATAAAGTCTTTCTGCACTTAATGTCAGCTTGTGCAACCAATGTTAATTTTTGTGACTGTATTATAATAATACTTAGATATATCTCTTTGATTAAACGGCCTCTTTTGTATGTTTCCTGGCAGTGTGACTATAGAAAGTGCTCTAAACTTTATCAGGAAACCTGGGTTTTAATTCCAATTCCCTCTTTGCGGGCTAGGAAACCAAGACCAAACATTGGACTGTTAAAATGGTTAAATTGTGTTCACCATCTACCACGTACCACGTATTGTACTAAAAATATAGTATATCTTATCTCAACACCTTGGTAGTCTGTGAAGGAGATGTTTTTATTATTGTTTTCATTATATGGATGAGAAGACTGAGTCACAGTAGATATACCTATTAACTTGTCTAGTTAATGATAGAACCCAACATTAACTTGTCTAGTTAATGATAGAACCCAAGTTTGAGTTAGGCAGCGTGAGTTCAAAACTTGCATTTTTAACAAAAATAATAATATCAGCAGTAATACTACTATAATGGTAGGAGTAATTGCTTGGACTAACATAGTGCTGGTTATGTGACAAGCAGTTCTGCAAGAGCTATTCATATTTTTTATTTATTCAGCTTCATTGTTTTGTGCCTTCTTTGTTCATAAATTTGTTATGAGTGTTAAATATGAACTGTGTATATCTGTATCTCTCTATATATACATACAGGGTATGAAAATTGTAATTTAATCAGTTTCTTAGGTGGCATTATTGTACTGTCACACATAAGAAGGAAGAATTTTATGGCTTCTGTTCATTCATGTCCTTTAAAGTGACCAGAAAGGTGAGTTTGCTGCATGCAGAAAGACTGCATTTGTACAAATTTAATAAAACACTGTGACAGTAATAGCTTGGTCCTTCTTTATCAAGTTTGTAGATAAACTTCCATTTTCCTTAAAAGTTTTTATAAGGCAGAATTTACTCTGGGCTGCTATTTAGTGATGGTATTATAAAGGCGTAATTGGAGGGGTTAATTATCTGTCCTCTACCCTAGTCCTGTGGTTGCTATGGTGCCTGCTTTACAAAGGGTAGTTACCTTGACTGCTGAATTAGGTTTCAGTGCACCATCCCTTGTTTTAAAGCCTTGTTTTCCAGTATGGAACCACTCTGTTTCTGTAAATTTGTGTTTATCACCATTTGAAAAACTTTAAGGCAGTGGTTTTATGGCCTCTGCTGTAATTTTGTGCGTGTACAGCATAATAGAAAAAAAAAATCAAAAGCCCTTAAATTCAATCAGAGTTTAATCCATGCCCTTAAACTAGACGGTAAGCTGCTTTAGGCCTTTTCCTATCCCTTACACACGGTCCTGGCTCAGTAAATCCTTGCTGATTTGATTCTCAAGTTAAGGATTATTTTTACAGGAGCATATGGTAGGCTTAACAAAAAATACTGGTAGTGGAAAACTTATTGGCATATATCCATTTTCAGATTTTTCTAGACGGTCTCATACCAAACAATAAACACCAGAACCATCTGTCCCCAAACCTAGGGTGGATCTCAGTGGGCTCCTCTCTGTTGCACTGTCTTTGTAGTGGATGGCCTTGCCACACTGTAATTAAGTCAGCCGGTGGGAGTCCCTGTATTGAAGGGGCCCTCTCCCTGCTGGATAAGTACCACTGCCTTTGTGTTACATGCCATGTTATTGTGGAGTGGATAATTTTTTCTCCTGCATGGGTCTCGATTTAACAGCAGGATCCTCTGGGCTTCTTCCAAGAAGCACCACAGCTTCCTGAAAATAAATGGAGGATGAATTCTTTCTTGAGATTCTGAAAAACTATTAAATAAAAGCTTTTCTTTTTCTCATTTTAAAACAATGCTAAATGTTTGTAATTGTACTCCCAGTGAGTTACATGGTTCACTGGCTTCCTTCCTCCTCTGGCAAAGGTGTGTGTTTTGTTTGTTTGTTTGTTTTAATGGCAGAGAAATTTTATAAAAATGATATTTTAAAACACGCCTAAAGTCAAGAATATAACATCTTTATAAGCCTCTCACTCTGGGCTAATAAAAGAAAGGCTATAAATGAGGCTGTTATACTTGGATTTGAATATCCTGTATTCATCTTTTCTCTCATTCTCACTGTCATCAAGCCTTGTTTCCTCTGCTAGGCAAGCCTCCCTCCTCTCATCCATTCTCTTACCCCCTCACCCCTCTCCTGCCAAACATTCTACTTATCTGTCTGCTACCTTTCTCCATGGTAAGCAGACTCCTTGTATCTTAATCTCCTCCCAGAGTATTCTTTCCATTTCCCCAAGTTGGCTGACTTGTCTCCCTCTGCAGCCCCTTGTAGAAGATTTTGCTCCTTGTGTCCCACATTGTGCAAATCTAAGAATCCAGAGCCAGTGGCATATTCTTCCTGCCCACCTCCCCCTCCCCCGCCCCCCGCAACCTCCAGACCATTGTTCTTTCATTGCCTCTACTTTTGCAGTGCATCCTTGCCTTTATTCTATTTTGACTGGATGATCTAGTGACAAAAGAATAGTCTCAAGGAAAGAACTAAAATGGGGAGACAAGCGGGGAGTTCTTCAGCGGATGTTACCATATGATGCTTTTACTTCTTTGTGAGAACCTATACCTGTATTCATAAGCATTCAGTTCTGACTACGTGGCTGAGTACAAAGCAGCCCCGAGAATAAAGTTTGGATATTTAATTTAAGGGTAGAAACACTATTACTCTATTGGTAAGATGCATAATTTCATAATGAAATGTCTGATAAGTCAAAATGGACCTCAGTTTTCTGGGAAGTATTTTATGGCCCTTTCATTTCTTTCCAGAAATCTTCCCAGACCTGACCTATTGAAATCTATTATTGCTCTGAGGATGTATTAATAAGAGCAAATAAATGATTAGAAATGTAGATTATAAAAAATGCTGGAATTTACTTGTGGTCACAAGTATAGACAAAGTGGAAATCTGCTTTCTAATAATCCTTACTTATTGGATAGATAAAACATGGAATGGCGTACTATTTTGAATTTTTACATTATTAATAAAGTCAAACACTTTTTCATGTTGTTAACCATTTCAGATTCCTCTTGTTAGATTTTTTTTGATGTGTATCCTTTGCTTTCTTTTCAAATGGCATGTCAGTGCTTCCATTGAAAGAGATGCCATATAAGTTGAGAGAACCATTACTTTCTAAGCAGACTATTTACTTGATTAAATGTTTATAAGAACCAGATCTTCAAATAAGAAGCAAAATATTAGATATTAATTTCTTTGGATAAATAAAATTTTACATATATTTCCTCATTCTCACAGGGTTACATATTTAAGTGTGTATGGTTTTGGCATTTGAGGAAGCAGAACTGAAAAGAAAGACATTAATTACTGCATCAACAGCATGGTATACACACACCAGAGGAAATGTGTTGACTTAAATTCAGTGATGGGAAACTCAACATTTTTCATTGAAATTGAAATCTTCTTAGAACATATGTGTTTCCTCAACTCAGAAAGGGAAAGTACAGTGAGGAAGTTTATACTAGTTACCTTCTAATTCTGTAAAAATCTGTGTTACCTTTTGAGGTTATGAAGTTCAGAACCGTGATTCTCCGTTTTGCATCTTTGCCTTGAGCAAGTGGTTACCTTTACTGAGCCTTTGGCTTCCTTATGTGAACAGAAGGCACTCCATCTGCTGTTTTAAAGTGAAGATTTACTGTTCAGACATTTTGATTTTATATGCCTGCCTTCTGAGATACCAGCTAAAAATTAAGAAAATGGAATTATTATAGAAATTCCATATTAAGAAATTAAATTCCATATTAAGAAAATGGAATTTATTATACTTATTGTCTTGTTTGTAACTTACTCAGAATTTGTATTTTTGATTTATTTTTGTCCTATCTGCTTTGACCAATTTGCTGTTTTTGTTATTAAGCTAAATGTATGAAGGAATACTCTTGTGGCTCAGTGAGTTAAGGATCTGGCATTGTCACTGCAGCGGCTTGGGTTGCTGCTGTGGCATGGGTTTGATCCCTGGCCTGAGAATTTCCGCATGCCTTGGGTGTGGCCAAAAAGAAAAAAAAAGCTAAATGTGTATGAAAAGAGGTCTCAGAACAATATCCCATGGAGAAATCTGATTGAGAGGCCCCCTCCTTTGGACACATTTTGAATAGCATTTACTACAATATCCTGTGCATGTTGGCTTTCTTACCTTTTTTATTCTCCTTCCTTTGTAAGCTTCATGAGTCAGCATCCTTGTCTTACTTGTTTTTGTCTCTCCCCAGGGTCCAGCACATAATAGGTGGTCTACAAATGTCTGTTGAATGTTAAGACCTAAATGCTAGTCTACCTTTTTTTTTTTTCTTTTTTGGCTGCACCTGAGGTATTTGGAAGTTTTAGGCCAGGGATCGAATCTGAGCCGCAGCTGCGACCTTTGTCACAGTTGTGGCAACACAATCCTTAACCTGCTGTGCTTCAGTGGGAACTCCCATAGTCGAGTTTTAAAAAGGCATAAAGTTCAAAGTTCCCATCATGGCACAGCGGAAACAAATCCGACGAGCAACCATGAGGTTGTGGATTTGATCCCTGGCCTCACTCAGTGGGTGAAGGATCTGCGTTGCCGTGAGCTGTGGTGTAGGTCGCAGACGTGGCTCAGATCCTGTGTTGCTGTGGCTATGGTGTAGGCTGGCAGCAACAGTTCTGATTAGACCCCTAGCCTGGGAACCTCCATATGCTGCAGGTGTGGCCCTAAAAAGAAAAAAAAGAAAAAAAAAAGGAAAAAAAAGGTATACATTTCATTAGTGTTTTCCATTTGGCTGAACAAAAAGGAGAGATTGTGGATTCATTTATCCTATTATTCCTACATGCCTTTTAGGAAGGAAAAGTTATACTGAAGAACCCAGAAGTCTCTTTACCTTCTGCATAATGGTCAACTCTTTGGGCATCAGCAGGCCAGACCTGTGCTGTGAGTGGGAGGGCACAGCCTAGACTGTGGAGATCACGTTAGGATGGATTGTATGAAATTGCCATTTTTGTAGGTCAGAAAGGATAGGCTGTTGTAACTCCTAATCTATTAAAGAAAAAGGCATGGGTGTGAAATGTTAAAGTGTTAAAGTTTTATCCATTTGGGGAATCTTTTCTTTTGGTTGGGCGCATAGCACGTGGAAGTTCCCAGGCCAGGAATTGAACCTACGCCACAGCTGCAGCCTGAGCCACAGCACTGACACTGTCAGATCTTAACCTGCTGCACCACAAGGGAACTCCTGAGGAAGTTTTATTATCAGAGAACAACTGACATAAAAAATCAAAGCAAAATTAATTCACTTAAAAATTAGGACCAGATGTTCCTTGGTGGCTCAGCGGGTTAAGATCTGGTATTGTAAACTGCTGTGGCTCAGGGCACTGATGTGGCATAGGTTTGAACCTTAGCCTGGGAACTTCTGCATGGCATGGGTGTGGCCAAGAAAAAAATTAGGACCAACATTTCATAGTGGATAGTCAGGAAAAGAGGAATTGATTGGAATTCTATATTGAAATATATATATGTGAAACTATACATATATATGTGAAAATATGTTGGTAAAACTAAAAATAAACTAATTCTTCAGATTGAAAATGAGGAGGTTCCCGTAGTGGCTCTGCAGTAGCAAACCCAACTAGTGTCCATGGGGATGCAGGTTTGGTCCCTGGCCTCGCTCAGTGGGTTGGGGATTGGGTGTTGTCATGAGCTGTGGTGTAGGTTGCAGGTGCAGCTCGAATCCTGTGTTGCTGTGGCTATGGTGTAGGTTGGCAGCTGTAGTTTTGATTTGACCCCTGGCCTTGGAGCTTCCATGTGCTGTGGGTGCGGCTCTGATTTGTCCCCTGGCCTGGGAGTTTCCATGTGCCGTGGGTGCGGCCCTGAGGGGATGAAAAAAAAAAATTGAAAATGAATGGTTTACTGTTATTCACAGCATAATTTTTTCTCTACAGAAAAGGTATAACAGCCTTCACTTCATATCTGACTATAGGCACATTTCTTTCTTTCTTTTTTTTTTGGCTGCATCCAGCATGCAGAAGTTCCCAGGTCAAAGCTTGAACACATGCTACAGCTGTGACCTGAACCCCAGCAGTTCAGGTTCCTTAACCCTGGATCCTTAACCCACTGAGCTATCAGGGAACTCTTGGAGCATTTCATTAAAGAGATCTCAAACTAAATTTGAGGACTTCATTAACTTTCCAAGTTTTAAATGATTTTAAATAGTTAAAATTCTTTTCTTTCTTTCTTTTTTTGCTTTTTTATGGCTTCACCTGCAGATTATGGAAGTTCCTGGGCTAGGGGTCAAATTGGAGGTGCAGCTAGAGTAACACAGGATCCCTGACCCACTGAGCAAGGCCAGGAATCGAATCTGCATCTTCATGGATACTAGTTGGGTTTGTAACCCGCTGAGCCACAACAGAACTTCTAAAATTATTTTCTTATGAAGCATCCAAAATATGCATAGGCTTCCTTATTTTCTTTTCGTCAACTGTTAATAGTCTATAAGGCTGCCAGATTCTTATCTATCAGGGATTTAGGGTGTTATTGAAGCCATCTTTTGTGGACTTTATGAAATCCTGTGTGATTTGAAATTTTAGAGTACATTCAGTTTGTTTGCATTGCCTTTGCTGTGTCCACAGCAGTGCTCCATAAGACTTAACCACAGAGACTCTGATTGTCCGGCTATAAGTAGTTCTCTCAACTCTGCCATTCCCCTTATCCTGCTATATGTTTCTTCAAGGCAGTTATTATTTCCTGATTATATTTTTTGTTTATCCTTTGCCTCTTCTGTTCCAGTTTCCAGAACATCTGGCCTCATATGTCTATATAACTTAAAAAAAAAAAAACTTATACTATGAAATATGCTATATATACAGAAAAATACACAAGCATAAATGTATAGTCTAACAAGTAATATAAATCCACTATCCATGTAGCCACCACTTAGGTGAAGGGAACAGAATATGTGAGCACCACAGAATCTCCCTTCGTGCCCCTCCTCCACTGCAACTCCTCCAGCCCAGAAAATCCATAATTTTGGACTTTGTATTTTATGAAATGCCTATTTAACTCTTTAGCCATTTAAAACATTAGGTTCTCTGTCTTTTTTTAAAAAATGGTACATAGGAGTTTATATATATATATATATATATATGTATATATATATATATATATTCTGAATCCTAGTTCTTTATCATTTGTATGTGTTGCAAAATATCTTCTTCTACATGGTGATTTGTCCTTTCAGTCACAAATGATTCTTTCCAAGGTGAGTACTAGCATCTCACAATAGAACAATGGCTTTTTTGCTAGTAAAATTTAATATTTCCCCTTTTTCATCATGCAAATTTTTATGCTACACTAGCAGTGATTGTACCAGAGGTATAAATCCATGATAGGTGTGAATGCCAAAGATTATGGTTTATTAAGGTATATTATACCGTCTTAGATATAAAAAAATACACCTTCTTAAATATATAAAACATTTTGTCAAATAGTCCCTGGCTTTATCTGGGCCACTTGAAGAATCACCAGGAGATGTTAGTAAAATTAATCCACTTAGGGTAACAGCATTTGGTAATTGCTCTCATTAATCAAGGAAGGTTAATTTACTATCTACTTGCATAGCAATGTCAAAAAACCTATTATCTACTGAAACCTTTTATATAGCAAATGTCAGTTTCCTTCATTAAGATTAAGATTTAAATATTAATCCAGGAGTTCTCTTGTGGCACGCTGGTTAAGGATCTGACTGTCATGGGTTCGATTCTTGGCCTAGGAACTTCCACATGTCATGGGCATGGCCAAAAAAAAAAAAAATCCGAACTACTCAGAATTACTTTCTCTTCCTCATCTTTCTGACATCCCCTCCCCAGTCTCCTGCAAGAGAGGCCAGAATGCAGTCAGTCAGTGCTCAGAGCCCTCTTCTTTTATATTCAGATACCATATATTTCCTTCTATGGATAGATACAAGTGGCTTTACTGTGGGTTGGGGACATGAGAAATTGTCTATTTAGGAGATGGTTGTCTCCTGATGGAGGAGGCCTGTGTTTTTGTTTTTGTTTTTGTCTTTTTGCCTTTTCTAGGGCCGCTACCGTGGCATATGGAGGTTCCCAGGCTAGGGGTCCAATCGGAGCTGTAGCCACTAGCCTACACCATAGCCACAGCAATGTGGGATCCGAGCCACATCTGCGACCTACACCACAGCTCACGGCAATGCTGGATCGTAAACCCACTGAGCAAGGCCAGGGATCGAACCTGAAACCTCATGGTTCCTAGTCGGATTTGTTAACCACTGCGCCAAGATGGGAACTCTGATATGTTTTTTTTTTTTTTTTGAAAGCAGTATTCCTTAATGCTTGTCAGTGTTTTCATCAGTTCCACTAAGCATATATTATCTCTGCATATCTTAGCACTTTGTTTTGACTCCTACATTTTGGTCTTTGCTTCTGCTAAGGGACTGTGTAAGAGAGGAACGAGGAAGTAAAGAAGGCAAATACTCGGTTCAGTCCCACAGTTACACATCATTGAACTTCTGAGGAAGGCCCTCTGATACAGGTTAATGATCATAGATGTAACCACAAGTGGTAGAGGAGAGGCCATGGAGAGGTACAATGGAGGAGGGATGAAAGGACTCCTTTCACTATCAGAAACCTATATTTATGTTCCTAAGTCCCATTTCTTCTTTCTTTTGATTAGGATTTACTTATTAACAATTAAATTACCAGATACAGTGTTAAGCCTAGTTGTGACACAGGAGATCCTGAAAATCTTTAAGTAGCTCCTAGTCTTAGCAGAGGAAAGGAGGAGGGAGATGCTAACGTAATTATACTATATTATTATAATACGTGACAATAACAGAATGTGTTGGGAGCACAGAGAGCCATGAACTTTACCTGGAGAATGCAGTTTTTGAGCTGATCTTAGAGGTTCTGGTTGATAGACTTTCATGATCAGTTAGAGTTGAAGGAGATGATCAGTTAGATTAGTGAGAGGGAATTTTTCATTTTTATTTTAAGGCTAAGTGAATATTATTTCTATAAATGCATGGTTTTAGGGTAAAAGCCTTGGGACAAACTTCCAGAAAACAGCAGACTTCTATTTTTTG
The DNA here is from genome assembly GCF_016906955.1 of Phacochoerus africanus. Classification (NCBI taxonomy): domain Eukaryota; kingdom Metazoa; phylum Chordata; class Mammalia; order Artiodactyla; family Suidae; genus Phacochoerus; species Phacochoerus africanus. Next base: position 45,940,733 of record NC_062550.1, on the reverse strand, counting down.
TATATCGATACATTATGACAGTTTGTTTATAGACATGAACACTCACTCTTGTACATAAATTATATAATGTTTACCTTTCCCCGGTCTGAGGTCAGGTTTGGGCATAGAGAACAAGGGAGCCATCACCTCCTTTGGTGAGTGTGTGGGTGGAATGCTTTCAAAGAATTTCCTTTCTCTTGGTTCTTTTTTCTTCCCCTGAGTTCAAAGATCTTGACTAGACATTACTGCTTATGTCATACCTTCCTGATCTACTGAAGTCCAGGAAATTTGATAATAGAAACATTTTAGACTTGTTTAATCATTGAAAGGAGCTTTTAAAATAATAAATGACCCTCAAGGCCAGTTTTAGTTTTGCTGAGGTAAAGATCAGTATCATAATCAGAGTCTTTGATCTAGCAAGGTAGAGAAATTTCTGGTCAAACAATGAACTGAAGACTCAACAGATGTGCTGAGAAAGTTTTATTTGTCCCATTAGACATTTGCCATTTTTTTTGTGTGGAATTATTAGACTGATGTTATCTATTGGCATTCTGTGAAGCCTGCTTTGATCTACTTTGACAAATCCAAGTAGAAATCAATTGTTTTCAGCTAATTGTATTAGCAGTTATGTATCCAGCAGGCGTTTACTAAGTACCTACTCTATAAGCAAAGCACTGTATGGGTGCTAGCCATACAAAGATGAGCAAGTCAGGTATGGGTCCGGTCCTCATAGCACTTAGAGTTGAGTAGGGAAATTGGACTTAATCAGTTTTCCATACTTGTAATTACAAATGTCATGCATACAAATAAAGGCTCTCTTAATCCATTCATTCTTCTTTTTCACTCTTTTTTCCCTAATTATTAAGTTAACAGTCATTTGTCGGGCTTATTTAGCCACCAATTTTGCAGTTTTCTCTTGCACATTTTTGTTAACACTTGTGACCTAGTCCATCTTGCATATTGGCCACCAGTGCCTCACAGCCATGATGGCTTCCAGATTTTCAACTTAAAAAAGCAGGTAGATGGGAGAAAAGATTTGAGACTAAGAAAACAATGTTTTGAACATATGGAGTTTGAAGGAACTGTAAGACACTGGAGTGGGGGTACTGAACAGGCTAGTGCAGTGAATCTCAAGACTGACAAGTGAAAAAGCAGAACAATGAACAATAAGGAAGCATTAACCCATGTCTTGATTTGGCCATGCAATCTGTGGTATCAAATTGTTGTATATAAGTCATGGGGGTAAATGAGATGAAAATAAAGGAAGAAAGAAAAGAACTATGGGTGGAGCCTTGGGGTCACAGCCCTTGGAGCAGGCGGAGGAAGAGGATACAGTGAAAGCCTGAGAAGTGTGGTGGGAGAGCTGTGAGGAGGACCAGGAGTGTGAACGGAAGCCAGCATGGGAGGTGTTTTTCAAGAATGAGAAAGCAGAGCTGAGAGAGGCCAAGAAAGATCAGAGTTAGAAAGCCGCTAGACTGGAGGTTCACAGGAGCAAGAGCAGATAATTCTGAATTCTGAAACCCACAGCTCTCATTTTGCTAAAAGGGCAGTTGGGTGGTGGTTTTTGGGTTTTTTAAGCCACCATTTTGGATATTCCTATTTCTTAGTAGTTAAGATTCACCAAGAGGGCATTCCCATTGTGGCTTGGCCGTAACAAACCCAAATAGTATCCGTGAGGACTCAGGTTCAAAACTGTGGCCTTGCTCAGTGGGTTAAGCACCACTTGTTGCTAAGAGCTGTGGTGTAGGTCACAGACGTGGCTTGGATCACACATTGCTGTGGCTGTGGCTTAGACCAGCAGCTCTGATTCAACCCCCTAGCCTGGGAACTTCCATATGTCGCGGGTGCAGCCCTAAAAAGACAAAAAAAAAAAAAAGAGATTTACCAAGAAAATTTTCTATATTATTTAAGGTTAAATGATTTGTGATTAAGATCATTAAAATTTATTTTTCACTGCTCATGCAATTTCTTCGTTTTTTTTTTTTTTTTTTTAACATCTGCTTCAAGGCTACTATATGGTGATAATTTTTAAAAACCTTTTTCAGCTTTTCTTGAAACATGAATCAGTGCACAATAACTTAATGAATATGCACACTAAATGCACTGGCTATATGATTAACACCTGCTGTCTTAGGAGGCACTTGTAATGTCAGTAGCACTTTTTTTTTCTTTCTTTTTAGGGCGAAGTTGCCATATGGAAGTTCCCAGGCTAGGGGTTGAATCGGAGCTGCAGCTGTAGGCCTACACCATAGCCATGGCAATAACAGATCCAAGCTGTATCTGTGACTTACACTGCAGCTTGTGGCAACACCAGAGCCAGATCTTTAACCCACTGAGCAAGGCCAGGGATCAGACCTGCATCCTCATGGATACTAGTCAGATTCTTAACCTGCTGAGCCACAATGGAAATTCCTTGTCAGCAGCACTTTAAGGGCAAGTCTGAATGGCCACATGTGTAATCTGCTATGAAAAACCATTTGTATAGCGTGTTTCATTTTTTCATGTGTGAAAATAAAAATTAAAGGATTTCTGTACAAGTCACATTTGGATTTGGTTTAAGTTTTACTAATTTCTATATGTAAATAAAAGATACAGGAGTTCCCTGGAAGCTCAGTGGACTAAAGATTCGGCATTGCCGTGGTGTTGCATTCCATGTTGCTGTGGCTGTGGTGTAGGCTGGCAGCTGTAGCTCCGATTCACCTCCTAGCCTGGGAACTTCCATATGCCATAGGTGTGGCCCTAAAAAGACAAAAGATAAAAATAAAAAGGGAAGCAAAGAACCAAGAGCACTTGAGAAGCCTATGTGTGCTGTGTCTGCCCAAGCTCTGAGCAGGGGTGGGCATCCCGCCTGGGCCCTGTAGCAATCAGTTCTCCTAATAACAGGCCTGTGCTGTGGAGACAGACACACTGGGTTTTCAGGGTCTGATGCAATTACATCTGAATCAGGCACATCTCATGTTGACGCTGATCCATGCTCCCCTGACCCATACCTTGTTAACTACTTGCTGGAGGGCTTGCCTTTGAAGAGAGAATGTGATTTTCCTACTGATGTCCTCTGGTCTCTTGACAGTTCTATAATTTTTATTGTAAAATAAATGTCCATTTTGATTTTGTGCATCAGTCTCCTCTGGGTTTAATTCATGTGTGAGAGCATGGCGAGCCTGAGTGAGCCTGGAATGGGGTAGTTTCCCCAGGACCTGAAACTTGTCAGATGCACCCAAGCTATACTCCCAGTTAAGGTCTTTCAGCCTGCAGGAAGGAAGGTGCTTGCCTGGTGAGGCTCCTCCATCTTACCAGAAGGCCTTCCACCAGGCCCTTGCACTCTTACTGTTCTAAAAAGGACAGAATTTAATACAGTAAGACAATTCTGTAATTGTGAAAATGTGAAACAAGAGTTCCTGTCGTGGCGCAGTGGTTAATGAATCCAACTAGGTTAGGTTGCGGGTTCGGTCCCTTCCCTTGCTCAGTGGGTTAATGATCCGGCGTTGCTGTGAGCTGTGGTGTGGGTTGCAGACGCGGCTCAGATCCCGAGTTGCTGTGGCTCTGGTGTAGGCCGGTGGCTACAGCTCCGATTGGACCCCTAGCCTGGGAACCTCCATATGCCACGGGAGCGGCCCAAGAAATAGCAAAAATGCAAAAAAAAAAAAATGTGAAACAGATATTACCTAATAAATGAATAACTGGTCAGTTGTAAACATGTCATGATTGTCGCCATATTGCATTTGTTCCTCTTGTGCTCAACTGCATGGGCCAGGCCATTTCTATATAGCTTGGTTTTCTGAATAAGGAACCATATTGCTCCTAACCATGTATTAAGTATAGGTCTTGGGCAGTATTGGAGTCAGTGTTGGTCATCAGTAAAGATTTTCTCTGTGGTGATCAGCTGGTCTCTTATGAATGATAGCATTTATACAACTACATGTTCTTATGCACTGTATATAACTTACTGATGCATGTAGCTTTATAAGTTGCATAAATCACACAACTTAATAATCCAACCTGCCTTTTACATGTTTCTGTATGTGTGTTACATGAGGAATTTTTTTTTCCTTAAGTCAAGAGATACTATTGTTTTATATTGCTAAATTTGTGTGCTTTGTCGGGGAAGCATTCCCAGAAGATTATCTGAAATGTAGAATAAAGTTAGGGCTTTAGATGTTTTAAGTGAACTGGTTAAAAAAAAAAAACACCCAAAAAACAAACAAAAAAACAACTAGTGTCAGAATTTAAAAGGTACAAAGCAAGAATAAAGACGGAACGTAGACCCAGTCTGACCCAGGAGAATTCTGGTCCCGTGATCCTGAGAAGCGTGAGTAACCAGTATGAGATTCCCAATAGGTCATTTTGGTCCGTTTCAAGGTTTTGTCTAGAGAAATGAGAGAAAAATGACATATTTTCTACTTGACTTTGAGAATTTAGCCTGGTTTGCTCTGTACACACAGGAAGATCCTAGGAGCTGTCCAGTCAGTTTTAGAGAGGCACATGGATGAAGACAGGGATTCAAAAAACTGGGTTTTGGGGCTGAGCAGAGAGGATGGTGAGCTGAAAGGACATCCAGGAGGATGCTCTCTTTAGCTGTACCAATATACTGCCTGTTAACATCTCTGAATTCTTATGCTTGCTTTCCCATGCTGTTGACAGCTAATTTCCAGGACTGCTGTGGTGCACAACTTTGGAGAGTGGTGACAGAAATGCCACCACTGATGTTATGTGGTGCAGGTCTGCAGAGCCTGACACAGGGGACTTGGGTTGGTCCATGACGGTGCTGAGTGTATGATAGTTTGATATCCCACTAGAGTAGCAGTATTCTTTACTAATGAAATAGATAAGAGTGTGCAGGCAGTTGTTCTGAGACAGCAATCTAAAGAGGGGAGCCCTTTCCATAGGTTGAAGCAGACAAGACTCCTGGTAAATTCATTGACTCTTTTCTGAGCACTTTCCATTATTTTCATGATAGCCCTTTCTTGTGATCTCAATATAAACTGTACTGTGCTTCTCAGCAATTCTGGTAAATCTTTGTGCTTCGGCAAGAATTCAAAAAAAAAAAAATGTAGAATCCACTGACATGTCTTTCGTGTAAGCATCAAACCAGATAGTGGTGGCATTGTCAGAAACATGGTGGCAGACATGGCTGCTTAAAGATATAAGATTTCTTTGATGTGAAAGAATACTGAGATTTACATGACTAGAAATTTCTGCACAAAGCAGGTGGCAGTGTAGCATATTCCAGTACAGAAGTATAGGGTCCAGCTCCCCCAGAGCCCCTTGAACAGAGGTGCAGTTGCCACTCATGGAACCTGCAGATTCCACCAGTGGCCAGCCCCTCGCCTTCTTTCTGAGCCAGTCTTTGTACCCTGACAGCCCTTCTGATTATTCTGGAGCCTTTGGCTGTGTGCCTTCTGCTCGCCCAGTACAACTCATTAATTCCTTGTATACAGTATGATGATTGGATTACAATACAGCTTTGCCTCAATCACATTTTTCATTCTTATTCATTTGGAGGCGTGCACATGCCAGCCCAAGCATGGTAAGTTGCGCCATATTTATTGCAAGACTAGATGAATTGAAGGTCACGTTCCCAGGCGTCTCGAGGCTTTTAACTGTACATTATGGTTACTTCATATAGGGTGATGACTAAGCAAGCCTGATCAGAGCCTCCCTCTGGGAGCCAGTGAGATAGGAAGGAATAGAAGTGCCAGGGGTGGAAGCAGAGGCAGTGGAAGGAAGAGGAGCAGAGCCTGAGTCACAAAGTGAGGGATATCTGAGTGGGCTCAGGTTGAGGGGCGTCCCTACCTCTGCCTGCATATCTGCTTCTTTCCTGCCTCTGGTTTGCCATTTCCTCTTTTTGCCCTGGCTGTGGTAGAAGCTGGATGCTCTGGTTCCTGGAATTAGATGTCTTCCTTTAAGCAGTCAGCAGAGACTAGTGTGTTTAAACCTCAATTGCAGCTGCCAAGAAGAGAGAAATTGATTAGCTCACCTGAGATCAGGTGTTGCTGTGGTCCATTTGTCTATAACCAGGGAGATTTGTGTGTGTCAACACTGCTGCTGGGACCCAGTCCTGAGAAAACAGAGATATGAGCAATGTGAAAATAAGTTCAGTTTAAGGAGTTATTTCTGTAGTTGTATTTTATCTCATTATTTTTTCTTTCGAGGAAACAAACCTACTTCATATAGTAATAATAGTATCAGTAAATACACAGCTGCAGCTGATTAGATTTCAGTGTTTTCTTCTTTCTTTTTGGGGGGTGGTACGCCTTGGGCATGGGAAGTTCCCAGGCCAGGGATCGAACCTGTGCCACCGCAGTGACCTGAGCCACAGCAGTGACAACACCGGATCCTTAACCTTCTGCACTGCAGAGGGAACTCCAGCCTTTGCCCTTCCTTTTCACTCTTTTTTCATGTTTTTCCAGCATCTTGGCATTGAGGAGGCACATTTCTATCCCTCACCGCTCACATAACCAGTTTTTGGTAGACACAATTGCCAACTAAATGACCACTCTGTGGCTTCATGTCCCGTAATTACTGACATCCCTGTAATTTTGTCTGTGTCATTTACCTAGGCTTAATAACCGTGACCTCATTCGTCTTTGACAGCTTTTCCTTCATTGAGTCCCATTACCAGGTCCAATTGAATTTTCCTTTGCAGTGACTATAGGAATAATTCTTTCTTTTTTATTCCTGTTACCATGACCACAGACCAGATTCTCACTGTAATATCCTCAATATTTTCCCAAGAGATTTTTTTTGGCTTTTGTTTTTTAAAACTTCAAGTTTAGTAAGTAGTTCCCAGGCAGGACTCACACCAGAATTATTTCAAGAATTACTCTGAGTCCCAATCAAAATATCTAAAGTGGTCTGAAAATCTTTTTTTTGGTCTTTTCTAGGGCTGCACCCGCAGCATATGGAGGTTTCCAGGCTAGGGGTCTAATTGGAGCTACAGCTGCTGGCCTACGCCACAGCCACAGCAACGCCGGATCCTTAATCCACTGAGTGAGGCCAGGGATCGAACCCGCAACCTCATGGTTCCTAGTCAGATTCATTTCCGCTGAGCTACAACGGGATCTCCTGAAAATCTTTAAAAACAAAAGCAAGATTTATTGTAGAGATGTTCCCAAGTGATTCCACTATGTACCTGTGGACTGAGGTTTGGCACTTGCCATCAGCCTCTATGTGGATTATATTATGAGCCCCTGCAGCTGTCGACCCACAGCACCCCCTGAGCAGAGCTCAGGATGAACATCAGGAGTGAGGCCCTCTGTGCTCTGGGAAAGTGGAGAACAGGTCTTTAGATAGATATTTTTAGAAGATTTTATGTGCCCAATTCTTGTATCTCCTCATATCTAGAAAAACACTAAAATCATTTGTGGTGATGTCTGCTCCTTGTGACCTTCAGGAGACCAGCATCAAACTTTTGTAAAATGTGTGCCTGTCTGCATGCACCTCCCCGTCGTCGTCACCTTTATCTTATCCTGATATTCCCCCTGTCCTCTTTGGGTGGTATTATCCACTGGTCTGTAGTTAATGATAAAACAAGGAATGTCAAGGTCATCTGTGAATGCTGTCACCTCCACGGGTGAGAGCTTGTGAGTCCTGCAGGCTGTGAAAACTCAGGAGTGGCGCTGATAGGGGAGGTGCATATCAAAGGAATGATTTCAGTGAGCCCAGGCCTCTTTTGTTCCTGCTCCCTGCCCTTTGTTGCAAAAACTCCTATATATCCTAGCGCCTCCCTTGACTACCTGGGCTACCTGAGATGCTGTCTTCCAGGCTTAAAGTCCTACTTTTGCCCCAAATAAAACTTAACTCTCAACATACAGGTTATGCATTTTTTTTAAAGTTGACATACCCTTGGTTAACGATTCCTGCTCTGATCTTCCTTCCAGTTCATCGTACTCACCACTGTTAGAGCAGTTGTTTAAATACCACTTAAATCTTTTCATTGCTAGCAGCCTCTGCAGATCTGTCAGTTCAAGGTCAAGCTCCTTAGCCTGGCGTTCGGTGCTCACTGTTCCTTCAAGTGAGCCCTGAACTCTGGGCGCTAGTGTTTCTCCTTTATCTGTCACTTTCATATTCATTCTGTGACTTTACTGGTCTCAATAAAGTAGATAGGTCTTTCTCAATTTCTATCAAGACCCACCTTCTCTACCAAGCAATCCCAGTGGATGTAGCTCACTCTTCCTTTCCCCAGATTCCCGTGGCCTTACCACCTATACTGCTTATAACCCGATACTTGACAATGTCCTATCTTGTATGTATGACATCTTTTCTATCCAAGGAGATTCACAGTTTCTTAAGAATAGGAAAGCCTTTGATATCCTGTACATAGTCTAACATAGCCCAGTGCGGTGAATCACCTTAACCGTACACTAAATAATGTCTGTACTGATGTGTTGTTGGTAAACCTGCTTTATCCTGCATTCAGTTAAAATGACCCCATTTAAGGTTTTCCCCTAATTCAAGCATTTTACCTCTTATTGTTTCTTCAATTAGGCAGAGAGATGAGCATCCGTGAAATTAACCTTTTTGCTTTTCTTACTTGTAACGCGATTAAAAAAACAAGTTGTGGTTTTCTTAAAATCGAGTATTATGAATGCCATTTATTTTTTTTTCCAGTTAATCAACATATTTTAAAGTTTCTTTAATCCACACTGCAGACAGGGCCCGAAAAGCCAATGTAAACTCTGTCCACAGCTGCACCCTATCAGCCACTAACAGTCTGATTGCATTATTTCAAAGGCATAGCCATCATTTACACTCTTTATTACCCAGGGGCGTTTCAGACTGTTACTGAGATGCATCCATCCCTGGAGTAACCATCTGTGAATTGTAACACCATAAGGTAGAATGATGAGCCACAAAATCTAATTGATATGCAAAAAGGAGAGTTTCAGCTGTCCAGATCTGGAGATTAAAATTCAACCTTTTAGTAGGCTATTTCAGCTAAATGTTTTATCGTAGTATCTAGTTCAAGAGCCCATTGTTTTAGGATTCTCAAGGAGAAATAAGCCTCTTCCTCACTGAGATAACATCTCAAACTGAAAGTATCTTCTTTAATAAATGTTTATTGTAAAAAACTCAAACTCTGCAGAGAAAGGAAAGTTCTTGTAAAATCCAAGGAGATTGCTCTCTTTGTTATGGAACATCACATCACAGCCTTTCTTTTATACATTTGCTTCGGCTCCAAAATCCCCGAGGGGGAAAAGAACAAAGGAAAATGTTTTATTTGAATGTTTTAGCTGCATTGAAATAAACTATTAGGAGCAACATTTGTTAAATATTAAAATCTACTTGTTTATAGTAAATGGGTTTTATAACAATGACTTAAGACCTATGAAAAATGTTTTCCCTTTTATTACAACATGTAACCCTGAAAGGGTCTCTTAAGTTCACTGTCTGGCTAGATGGCCTATGCCCTCCCGTGATGCCAGCCCACTTGGAATTATGTAGGGATCCCACAGACCAGCTCATACTTTAGAAAAGTCGCCCCATGGTGAGTTCCTATGTCTTTGTGGAGAATAACACTTTTAAAATGTAGTGAGGTCTGTCCCAATGACAATGGCTGGAACGAAGACAGCAGCTCCCGTCTGTGGCAGGAGTGGATTATCGGGCATTTGTAAAGAGACAACAGCCAACTCAGGCCTTTCTGCAGTAAAATCGCTCTTAAAAATTATTGTTCCTCCAGGGTTTTTGTTTTGTGGTGGCATGGAGGCACACTGCAGTTCAGGCAGCAGGCAAATAGATATCTTTGAAAATCTGTGTGTGCAAAGAGCCTGCCCTTGCTCTGCCTGTGCCAGCAAGGATGAAATGCCATCTTCTCTGCTCCTCTGCACAGCTCAGCCTCAGCCCCTGGGATGAATTAATAAGGAGCTATAGCCCAGGGCAGCTCAGCTTCCCAGTTCTTTTGCTGCTGAAGCCTAAGGATGTGCTTCAAGAAATTGAAAGAAAGCACAGCAGGGTTTTATTGGCTTGAGGTGCTGCGCTCTGGGAGATCACTGTTGACAGCATTGTGGGAGTTCTGTGGCACTGCAAACCTAGACCATTTCCCCTGCCATTTCAATTTTTTTTCTTTTTTGGTGTTCTGGGCTCCAGATAATTACTATTCTTCTTGGAAGAGCTGTTAGATGCCTGTCAGTTGACATTTTGAAATAGTGCTGTGATGACATCTCTAAGCTTGTCTTGGTGTTAGAAGCAGAACATGGATATATTTCAGAACACGTATGTTTAGATCAACCAGGAGAGTTGCTGTGACACAAAACTGGAAGCAGTTGAGTTTATTTTTATATCTTTTTTTTTTTTTTTTGCCACGCCCCACAGCATATAGACGTTCTCAGGCCAGGGATCACATGCTCTCTACAGCATCGACCCGAGCTGCTGCAGTGACAACGCTGGATCCTTAACCCGATGCCCCACAGGGGAGCCCCTTTGTGTATTCTTTTTTTTTTTCCTTCTTTTTGCCTGCCCCACGGCATATGGAGTTCCTGGGATAGGGATCAGATCCAAGCTGCACTTGCGACCTAAGCTGCAGCTGCAGCAGCTGCAGCAACTCTGGATCCTTAACCCACTGTGCTGGGCCGGGAGTCGAACCTGTGTCCCATCACTCCCAAGATGCTTCAGATCCCATTGCTCTGCAGCAGGAACTGCTGCTTTTTATATTCTTTTTTTTTTTTTTGTATTTTCTAGGGCTGCACCGCAGCATATGGAGGTTCTCAGGCTAGGGGTCTAATCAGAGCTGTGGCCGCCGGCCTACACCACAGCCACAGCAACTCAGGATCTGAGCCACGTCTGCAACCTATACCACAGCTCACAGCAATGCCAGATCCTTAACCCACTGAGCGAGGCCAGGGATCAAACCCGCAACCTCATGGTTCCTAGTTGGATTCGTTAACCACTGAGCCACGACGGGAACTCCTGCTTTTTATATTCTTAATAAATTATTTTCAAATTACTTGTATTCAGTAAAAACTCCAACTATGTGAATTCTCCTCTCCAAACAGGAAAACTCTACAAAATATACATGTCTATTTCTGTGTGTGTGAAAGACGTTTTGTGTCTTGTAGTGATGTGTGTGTGAGGTGCTGTTTACTAATGTGTGTGAGCCTCTCTCTTAAGATTACTACCTATTTGACAGTATTGGCACTAACATGGTGATCTTAGAATAAACCTCAGGAAATCCTTATGTTTTAGCTCTCAAAACAGTTTCTCAAAAATGATGGTACTGTCTGATAAACAGTACTGGCTATTATAAAAACAATAATTTTGACATTTAGAAATCAAGTAGTACATTTGTCGTCAAGCCAATTCTCTGATTTGTGGATTACTTTTGACAATCCATATATCATTTAATCCTCACAGTTACCCACTGGCATAATTGTTATCTCTGTGTTTATAATATTGTAAAATCATTTGCCTAAGGACATGGCCAGCAAGAAGGCAGAGGTAGGACCCAAGCCCAGATTTCTCAGGCATCAAATACTGTGGTCTTTTGTGCCCTATTGTCTTCCAAGAAAGAGAGTAGTAGATTCTAGTTTAGACTTTTAAGTTATTTTTTCCTTAAATTGTTTATATTATATAGTTCAGTGTTTAAGAGGATGGCTTCTAGAATTAAAATGTGTGGGTTTAAGTTCTAGGTCTGTTACTTGCTAAGCTGTGCAAAGTTAACATCCTTCTTGTTGGTAAAATGTGTGCGTTAATAATAGTTCCTACCTTGTGGGATTTTATGTATGTACTTACTTATGCATATTTATTTAAGTATACATTTATATACATCATTTTCCCTTCTCTGTAAGTATATAATAGAGATATGTATATACACACACACACAAACCCTGAGGAGGGTATTTATATACAAAATGAATTAATTTGTCTTTGTGGTTCTTCACTGGGAATAATTTTGCTCTCTCCTCCCCATCTCCCACCTTTGTAGACGTTCAATGTCTCGAGCCATTTTTGGCCGTCACACATCACAACTGGGGTTGCTACTGGCATCTACTGTATACTGCTGAGTGTCTTATAGTACAGTGGATATCCCTCCAAGACAAAGAATTATCTGACCCAAAATGTCAGTAGGGCTGAGGTTGATTATCTCTGGATTAGTATAAATTAACTGTTGTCGATCTGAGTACATTTGTGTGTATGTATTATACACACACACACACACACACATACACATACACACAGAGACAAAGACAGACATATATATATATATATATACACACACTAAATTAATAAATATAAAGCACTTTGAGGAGTTCCTGTCATGGCGCAGTGGAAACGAATCCAACTAGGAACCATGAGGTTGCGGGTTCGATCCCTGACCTTGCTCATTGAGTAAAGCATCTGGCATTGCTGTGAGCTGTAGTGTAGGTCGAAGACGTGGCTCGGATCTGGTGTTGCTGTGACTGTGGTGTAGGCTGGCACAGACTCCTAGCCTGGGAACCTCCATATGCCGTAAGTATGGCCCTAAAAACCAAAAAACAAACAAAAAAAGCACTTTGAACTGTTGCCTGGATTATAATTACCAGTATGTATGTGTTAGTTATAATTATTATTTTTCTAAACCAAAGGTGTGGTTTTCACAGCCTTCAAACCTAATTAAGTTGGATGTTGATTGGCTTCTATTTTCAAGATATTAGATATTGATTCAGCTGATGAAATTTTTTAGAAGTCACTCTTGTCTACTATTATAATTGAGTCTAGAGCCTTATTTGAAGATAAGTACTTGATCCCTACCTCTTTGTGTCAGTTTGAATTTCTTCTTTTTACACTTATGGCTTTTGGTGTTACCCTTTATGTATAGATGCAAATGTTAATTAGGGACCCAGGCTCACTCTTATGGATGTGAAGGGGTTTGCCCTCTCTAGAAAGGATGAAGTGTCGGTGGTACAAACCTCTTTGCCTAGGAGCAAATGCAGGTGTTGTATAATTACTTTGGATAGTTTATAGTAATAGTTTTTCGGACCCATCCCTAAGCATTTTGGGGGCCTAGGTCAAAAGGACAAATGGACCACAAAGGGTATTGGGAAAGTTGAACAGTCCTATGTAAATCAATAATGTTAGAATATACTCTTAACCGTGCACAAAAACAAACTCAAAATGGCTTAAAGATTTAAACATAAGACATGATACCATAAAATTACCAGAAGAGAATATAGGCAGAACATTCTGTGACATAAATCATGCCAGTGTTTTCGTAGGTTAGTCTCCCAAGGCAGTAGAAATAAAAGCAAAAATAAACAACTGGGACCTAATCAAATATAAGCTTTTGCACAGCAAAGGAAACCATAAACAAAATGAAAAGACAACCTATGGACTGGGAGAAAATGTTTGCCAGTGATACAACTGACAAGGGGTTAACCTCCAAAATATACAAAACCTTATACAACTTGATGTCAAAAAACAAACAATGCAATCAAAAATTGGGCAGAAGAACTGACTAGACATTTCTCCAAAGAGAATATACAGATGGCCAGCAGGCACATGAAAAGACATCTAGCATAGCTAATTATTAGAGAAGTGCCAATCAAAACTACAATGGGGTACCACCTCACACAGGTCAGAATGGCCATTGAAACTACCCGAGAGGGTGTGGAGAAAAGGGAAACTTCCTACACTGTTGGTAGGAAAGTGAATTGAAACAGCCACTATGGAAAGAAGTATGGTGTATCCTCAGAAATCTGAAAATAAAACTGCCATATATGTGATCCAACAATCCCACCCCTGGCATATATCCAGACAAAACTATAATTCAGAAATATACATCCATGTGCATGCTCATAGCAGCACTATTCACAATAGCCAAGAATGGAAACAACATAAATATCTATGGATAAAATGTGGTACATATACAATGGAAAACTACTCAACCATAAAAAAGAAAGAAATAATGCCGTTCTTAGCAACATGGATGGACCTAGAGCTTATCATACTAAGAGAAGTAAGAAAGAGAAAGACACATACCATAGGCTATCAGTTATCTGTGGAATCTAAAATATGACACAAATGAACTTATTTATAAAACAGAAACAGACTCAAAGACATAGAGAACAGACTTGTGGGTGCCAAAGGGGAGGCGGGGTGGGAGAGGGATGGACTGGGAGTTTGGATTAGAGGATGCAAACTATTCTATGTAGAAAGGAAAAACAACAAGGTCGTACTGTATAGCCCAGGGAACTATATTCAGTATTCTGTGATAAACCATAATGGAAAAGAGTATTTTAAAAAGAATATATATATGTTTAACTGAATCACTTTGTTGTACACCAGAAACTAACAACATTATAAATCAACTATACTTAAATTTAAAAAAAAGAGGACAAGTGGAAACTCACACATTCTATGTCTAAAAATTAAAACTGATGAACCAAGGGTGCTCCCCATGTTTTCTGCTTCTCCTGGAAGGAAACAAGATTCCTGGACACTCAGGTTCCTAATTTGGTGGTACCAGGAGCCATCTAATCCCAAATCTTCTTGCCACCATGATTTTGTCTTCTCAGCATAAGTTTATTTCCTAGGTGTTCTCTCAATCTCTCTTTTTCCTTTTTTCCCCTGTTTTCATTGGCCACAGCTTAGGGGATTTCACTTTGGAAATTTACTTTTTTCCCTATTGACCTTAAAAATTATTTTTTCACTGTCATTATTAAGAGTAAAGGTTCAGGCAGAAATTGGCACAACATTGTCAATCAACTAAGTGCTTGGGTTGAATCCAGTATCTGCCATGTGTAGTATCTGGCTGTGTGGTTCTGGGCAAGTTTAATTTCTGTATGTGTCACCCTCTGCATTTGCAAAATGTAATAATAAGAATACTTCAGATTTTTTTTTTTTTGTCTTTTTAGGGCCACATCTGTAGCACATGAAAGTTCCCAGGCTAGGGGTCAAATTGGAGCTACAGCTTCTGGCCTACACCACAGCCACAGCAACACAGGATCTGAGCTGTATCTGTGACCTACACCAAAGCTCACAGCAATGCCAGATCTTTAACCCAGTGAGTGAGGCCAGGGATCGAACCAGCATCCTCGTGGATAGTAATCGGGTTCTTTAGCACCGAGCATCTATGGGAATTCCCAGGGGGTTGTTTCGAGGCCACATGAAAATGTACATGTAAAGTAGGTAATAAGGGTGGCCTCCCTGCAGTGGCACCTTCAGAACCTGAAAAGCCTTTACCAAATGAAACAGGTGTCACAACGTTTATTTAATTTTAATTTGACCATTAATTATTGGGTACTTTACTATGTGCTGATAGTTGTGGCAGTAATATAGTTAAGTGGTTAAGGAGTGGGCTTTGAAATTAGACTGTCTGGTTGTAGATCCTGGCTCCTCCACTTACTAGCTGTATGACCTTGGGCATGTTATTTAAATTCTCTGTGGCTCAGTTTCCACTGCTAGTCAATGATACTGACAGCAAAAAGTGAATATCCGTGGGCCGCCAGAGAAGGAACAGAGAAAAACTACAAAAAATTTGGTGGCCTCGGGCTGTGTGTTATAGACACAGTAATGCCGCACATCCCCGTTGTCCTCCTGGGCATCGCTGCAACGTCATGGTACAGTAACCAAAGTGGCAGCAATGTCCTCCCAGTCTTGTTAACTTCAGCCTTTGCTAGTCTTCATCTGTCAGTGTAGCACCAGCAACTTGGTCCCAAAAGCCAGTCCTGGCAAGAAGTGTTCAGGGAGAACCAGCTCATCAGCAGGCGAGCTTCTGGCATTGTCTTGCTGCCAAGATCCAGAATTTGATGTTTCACCATCTTTGCTGGAGACACCTGTTCCAAGCCAAAACTGCTGTGTTAACTATCGTCTTTCTGGGACTCGGGCTTGAACGCTTCCTGTTTATTCCTGGTGCTTTGACCCTCTTCCTGGCTTATCTCGCCATCCCTGTACTCAGAGAGGAAGTAGGGCGGTTAGTTCCTATCTGTACTTGGGATTCCCGTTGGGCAGGAGTCACACAGCTGCCCACTTTGAACACAGAGCTTTCCTTGTGTAGGATGGGTGGGACCTAACAGGCTGAGGTTTGAATCCAGCCTCCACCATTTCCCAGTTGTCATTCTTAGCAAATAATGATCTCTCTGAGTCTTGGATTTCTCCCTCACAAAATAGGGACAATACTGCCTAATTGTTAGGAGTTTGGATAACATGAATGTATGGCATCTGCCACATACTAAGCACATAGTCTAGTCCAACACGTACTTTGTGTTCAACAAATGGTAGGTTATTATCCCTCTCACTGCCATGTTCCAGCTACTCGATTTGCTCACTCTGGATGTCATCCTCTTCTGGAATCAAGGCTTCCTTTAGCAGGGAACTTTGGCTAATCCCCTAACAATGAACCCTTCCAGCATGCCTTCCACTGCTGCCTTTCTTGACAAAGGGTTTATAATAATACCCAGTGTTGTTAAGAAAAAGTTTTATCTTTTTTATTTTATTTTATTTCATTTCATTTCATTTTAATTTTTTGGTCTTTTGTCCTTTTAGGTCTGCACCTGTGGCACATGGAGGTTCCCAGGCTAGGGGTGGAATCAGAGCTACAGCTGCTGGCCTACACCACAGCCACAGCAACTCAAGATCCAAGCCACATCTTCCACCTACACCACAGCTCACAACAACGTCAGATCCCTAACCCACTGAGTGAGGCCAGGGATCAAACCCGAAACCTCATGGTTCCTAGTCAGATTCGTTAACCACTGTGCCACAATGGAAACTCCATAAAAGGTTTTATTTTTAAAAAGCTAAGGAATAGCAAGCTAAGGGGTTTTTGTTTGTTTGTTTGTTTGTTTTTGCTTTTTAGGGCCGCACCCACAGCATATGGAGGTTCCCAGGCTAGGTGTTGAATTGGAGCTGGAGCCACTGGCCTATGCCACAACCACAGCAACGCCAGATCCGAGCCACATCTGCAACCTACACCACAACTCATGGCAACGCTGGATCCTTAACCCTCTGAGCGAGGCCAGGGATCGAACCTGCATCCTCATGGTTACTAGTCAGATTCATTTCTGCTGAGCCACAACGGGAACTCCAACAGGCTAAGGTATCTTTTAAAATCTACTGTATATTTTAGTAATATTTTGATAAATATGGTTAAACATAATCATTCTCATTGAGGTTTTGTTCATTTATTTTGAAAGTGGAAGTGCCACATTAAAAAAAAATTTGAACCTCAGTAAAGATTTTGGCCAATCAGGACATATTGAGTTTTTCACTATCAAATCTGGGAAAGAAAAACTAGCTAACACAAATTAGTTTTAATCCTTATAATTGGCTATGAAAATCTGAATCATCTTGAAATACAGTGGTGCCACCTAAAATTGTTTTTGTGTTTCAAATTCATTCATTCATGCAACAATTTATTATGTGCAAGATACTGAAATGGGTGGAGATTCCTCTTAATGGGGAAACATTGTTGTATAACTTTCAGGTATCTCTCACACCGCACAAATATACATATACATGTCTTAATTTTCCCTTTTTCTCCTTATGTAATTAAAATTTAAAACAAATGAAGCCAAATACTTCAGTTGTACTTAAGCTATATCCAAATTTGCTTTATTTGCAACCCCAATATAATATAACCTGATAAATATCTAACATTATTGTATTTTTCTTTTTCGGCCGCCCCTGCAGCATATGGAAATTCCTGGGCCAGGAATCAAACCTGAGCTGCAGCTGCAAGCTATACCACAGCTGCAGCAACACCAGATCCTTAACCCACTGTGCCACAGTGGGAACTCCTAACATTTCTTAAACTATTTTTACAGTATATGTTAACTCTGACTCCATGAGCAGTATCTTTATCTTTTGTATGGGAGCTTAAATGGTACAATAATAAAGCTTAAATGGTACAATAATACCCAATATTGTCCATGGTCTGTTCAGATCCAGAAAGAAAAATTATTTGAATGTCATTATATAATGTCTTCAGATTTACCTAAATCCAATCTTTTATGTGACTTAGCCCCACCACATGGTAAAAGATCTGAGTCTAATG
Organism: Phacochoerus africanus; assembly: GCF_016906955.1. Classification (NCBI taxonomy): domain Eukaryota; kingdom Metazoa; phylum Chordata; class Mammalia; order Artiodactyla; family Suidae; genus Phacochoerus; species Phacochoerus africanus. The sequence goes on along the minus strand of NC_062550.1, from coordinate 45,922,786 downwards.
ATGCCTGTTGTGAAATCATTACTCATCATAATGCTGAGCAGTAATCCCTCCACGCTGAAAGATGGCCTGCCGTATAACAAATGAAAGGGAGCTGACACTAGAAAGAACATTAGTGAAATCAATAGTATTCAACCAGAGACGTAGAGTCCATTAAGAGTATGTCAATATGACCAATTGTTTTCCACAGCACTGACATCATGATTGTATTTTTTTTCCTTGTCTTTAGAAGAGAATAGTTTTGCTTACCGTAAGTATCGAATTGTAGCTATTTGCCAGAAAGTCTTCTTAGAAGTTTTGCATTGTCATCATTACTGGTTGAATTTGTTTTTTATTTAATATCTAAACTCCAGAGTGTTACTTATTTAGTTTGAAGGTTAAGACCAATAAATGGGACTAAATATTCAGTAAGTTGAGGTGAATTCTAGAAATTCTTTTTTTCTGTCTTTTTAGAGTCGCACCTAAAAAGACAGAAACATGGAAGTTCCTGGGCTAAGTGTTGAATCTGAGCTGTCACCACTGGCCTATGCCACAGCCACAGCAACACCAGATCTGAGCTTTGTCTGCAACCTACTCCACAGCTTATGCCAACACCAGATCCTTAACCCATTGAGCTAGGCCAGGGATCAAATCTGAGTCCTCATGGATACTAGCTGGATTCCCTACCACTGAGCTATGACGGGGACTCCCAATTCCAGAAATTCTTGATGGCGTTCATTGCCCAGGGAATAAGATGGAATCAGGCAGAACTTTAAGGGTAATCAGAGTTTCTAAATAAACATTTATTTGTACAATTACTTTCAAAATTCCTGTTCCCCCAACCAGGCTGTAAGCTCCCTATGTGCAGGGGCATGCATATTTTGCTTGTCATTGTATCCCCATCACCTAGTACAAGGAGTGTCTGGCAAATACAATGTTGTGGATGGATATTTTTTTTAATGTGTTTGTGACTCTTCATGAATTTTTGTTCAATTTTCTGATATTGGGAAAGTGTCAGCTTCAGAGTTAGACCACTACGGATATAATAAAGAAGCTGCCATGATCAGGAAACTGCAGATACTATTGCTGGTTTCAGAACCATGCCTGCTATAATATCACAGTAAACAGGTGCCCTTCATCACACCTTGTAACACCCATGAAGTGAGGGAGCTGACACTGTGATCTCTGTAGCACTGTAACTGAGAAGGAAAATTCCTCCAGCACCATGCTGGATAGCAGAAACAGCCATAACCTCAGTCTCACTTCCCCTGAATCACACTCAAAAATCTACCTGTAAGGCAGTCTAGAAAATGCAAATTTTTTTCTGTCTCATAATAACATATTTATTAAAATTGAAATAGGAATTCCCTGGTGGCTCAGCAGGTTAAGGATCCAACGTTATCACTGCTGTGGCTCATGTCACTGCTGTGGTGAGGGTTTAATCCCTGGCCCAAGACCTTCTGAATGCCATAGGAATGGTCAAAAAGAAATTGAAGTATGCTTGATTTACAATGTTATGTTAGTTTCTGGAGTACAGCAAAGCGATTGCGTTATACATGCATACATATGTATATTCTCTTTCGTCTTCTTTTCCATTATTGTTTATCACAGGATACTGAATAATACTCCCTTTGCTATACAGTAGGATATTGTGGTTTATCCACTCTACATATAATAATTTGCATCTGCTAATCCCAAAGTCCCAAATCCATCCCTTCCTTTCCTCCTCCCCCTTGGCAACCACAAGTCTGTTCTCTATGTTTGTAGATCTGTCTCTGTCTTATAAATAAGTTCATTTGTGTAATATCTTAGATTCCACAAATAAGTGATATTCATATATTTGTCTTTCTCTGTTTGCCACCCTCACTTGGTATGATAATCTCTAAATCCATCCATGTTGTTACAAGTGGCATTATTTCATTCTTTTTAGGGCTGAGTAGTATTCCATTATATAAATATACCACATTTTTATCCATTCATCGGTTGATAGACATTTAGGTTGCTTCCATGTCTTGGCTATTGTGAATAGTGCTGCTGTGAACATAAGGGTGCATGTATCTTTTTTGAATCATGGTTTTGTCTGGATATATGCCCAGGAGTGGGATTGCTGGATCTTATGGCAATTCTATTTTTAGATTTATAAGACACCTCCTCCATACTGTTTTCTACAGTGGCAGCACCAACTTACATTCCCACCCACAGTGTAAGAGGGTTCCCTTTTCTCCACAGCCTCTCCAGCATTTGTTTTGTAGACTACACCTGCATCATATGGAAGTTCCTAGGCTAGAGGTCAAATAGAAGTTGCAGCTGCTGGCCTATACCACAGCAATACCAGATATGAGCTTCATCTTCAACCTACACTGCCGCTTCATCCTTAACCCACTGAGCAAGACTGGGGTTCAAACCCGTGTCCTCATAGATGCTAGTCAGGTTCTTAACCTGCTGAGCCACAATGGGAACTCTCTGTTTTGCAGACTTTCTAGTGATGGCCATTCTGATGCCATTCTGGCTGGGGCAAGACACAATATTATACCTTTTTGGTGTGTGTGTGGTTTTTGTTTTTGTTTTTGTTGTGCTTTTTAGGTATATGGAGGTTCCCACACTAGGGGTCCAATCAGAGCTACAGCTGCCGGCCTATGCCACAGCCACAGCAATGCGGGATCTGAGCTGCGCCTGCGACCTACACCACAGCTCACAGCAACACTGGATCCTTAACCCACTGATCGAGGCCAGGGATTGGACCTGCAACCTCTTGGCTCCTAGTCGGATTCTTTTCCACTGAACCATGACGGGAACTCCACATCATTGTAGTTTTGATGTCTCTATTAGCAATGTTGAACATCTTGTATGTGCCTGTTGGCCATCTGTATGTCTTTGGAGAAATGCCTTTTTAGGTCTTTGCCCAGTTTTTGATTGGGGTGTTTTGTTGTTGTTGAGTTTTATGAGCTGTTTATATACTCTGGAAATTAAGCCCTTACTGGTTGCATTATTCGCAAATTTTCTCCCTGTCTGTAGGTTGTCTTTTCATTTTGTTTATAGTTCCTTTTGCTATGCAAAAGCTTATAAGTTTAAAGTCCCATTTGTTTATTTTTGCTTTTATATATATTGCCTTGGGAGAATGACCTAAGAAAACGTTGGAACTATTTATGTCAGAGAATGTTTTGCCTATATTCTCTTCTTGGAGTGTTATGGTGTCATGTCTTATATTTAAGTCTTAAAGCAACTTTGAGTTTATTTGTATGTATTCTAGGGTGTATTCTAACTTCATTGATTTACATGTGGCTGTCCAGCTAGAAAATGCAATTTTTAATATTCTAGCCTTTGCTGGAAAGAAGGAGTATTAGAAGTTCCACCTGTAGCCTGGGAACTTCCATGCCACAGGTACACTCCTAAAAATGAAAAAAAAAAAAAAAGTGTGGGCTCTAGAGTCATGCTATTGGAAGTCAAATCCTATTTTCCCTCTATGTGCCCCAATTTCCAAATCTGTAAATGGGTATAATCTTGCTTCAAAATAGGAGTTTGAGATGAAATTAGATAAAGAATGTGATGTGCTTAACATACTAACTTGCCAATAATGTGTTACCCGTTGTAATTTTCTAATCCTTATTCATTCAAGTTTTGTTTTCTAATAGGAAATATTCTTTGATTAAAAAATAATCCCATCGTAATAGATTTTTATGTAAGAATATAACAAATCTCATTTGACTCTTCCTGTTTCCTTTGTATTCCTTCATGCAGTAATTAAGGGTTTATTATGCACAATGCACCAAGGTGGGTTAATTTGATTATTATAAATTCTTAATAAATGCCCATTGTAGAGAATTTGAAAATAAGGAAGTATATAGAGAGTAACTAAATTACCTATAATAATACTATACAGAAATAAGAGTTGGTAACAACAACGTGATTTTTTTTTTGTCTTTTGGCCTCTTCTAGAGCCGCACCGTGGCATATGGAGGTGCCCAGGCTAGGGACCTAACCGGAGCTGTAGCCGCCAGCCTATGCCAGAGCCACAGCAATGCAGGATCCGAGCCGCATCTGCAACCTACACCACAGCTCACAGCAACGCCGGATCCTTAACCCACTGAGCGAGGCCAGGGACTGAACCCGCAACCTCATGGTTCCTAGTCGGATTCGTTAACCACTGCGCCACGATGGGAACTCCAAGGTGATATTTTCCTCTAGTTTTTTCTTTCTTTAAAAGATAATATTGAATCCCATTATTATAAATATTCCAGTTCCCATTGTGGTTCAGTAGGTTAAGGACCAGACAGTGTCTCTGTGAGAATGTGGGTTCAATCCCTGGCCTTGCTCAGTGGGTTAAAGATTGGGTGTTACCAGAAGCTGTGGCATAGGTCACAGATGTGGCTTGGATCTAGTGCGGCTGTGGCTGTGGCGTATGCCTCAGCTGCCTTCTGATTCAACCCCGGGCTCAGGAACTACTACAGCTGTAAAAACAAGAAAAAAGATAATATATATTAAGTTTGTATCTTGCTGGTTCACTGAAGGTTATATTAGGAACTTGGAAAACATTTTAGTGACTTGATAATATTTAAATGGCATAAAAAAGGTGCTGTTTTCAGTTTTTCAGTATTACAGTAACATCTTTTTTTAATTAAAGTGTATTTGATGTACAATGTTGTACCAGTCTCCGCTACACAGCAAAGTGATCCAGTCATATGTGTATATATATATACATATATATGTATATATATATGTTCATTTTCTCATATTATTTTCCATCATCTATCATAGTAGTGCTCTTTGAACATGGATTCCAGTGTTTACCAAATACTTCATGTGTCCCTTACGTTTTCCAGCTTCCCTTTTAGTTGAGTTAGGCTCCTGAGGCCAGTTTTAGACAATGACCTGCAAACAGAATTCACTGGTGTCACTCCCAGGCCAAGGTGTTGGGAGCCAGCATGTTTCCTTTGTCCCTTCCTTCCCCTGCTAAGATGAATTTGGAGGGGGTGTAGTCCAGATGGCAAAGTTGGAGGAGGGCCGGCCAATCTGCTTTTGACTTTACCTAAGTGAGAAATATACATTTGTTGAGTTAAACCATTGAGATTTACAGCTTTGTCTGTTGTAGCAGCTTCTGTTAATAATGTTGATAATTTATAGAATTTGTCTTGTTTATCCATGGTATTGATTTACTATTATACTTTTTTTTTTTTCTTGGTAGTTTTAATGTCCAGTCTATTATGCAACAACTCTCAGGAGTTCACTTAACAATCAGTTCTTTCCACCATGGAAACTGAAAATAAATCAGAGTATATGGTTTAAACGTGAAAGTTTACTAGCATATAATCTTGTTCGCCTTGTCTCTCTTTTTTATTGACATCCATTCTGTGAGTATTTTAGACTACAGACCATTAACTGCATAGAGGAAAGTAAATGGATTGGGGAAGTCCCTGCTGTTAAATGAAACTTTATGGTATTTGTTATAGAGGCAATTAGGGTAATTAGAGAAAGCCAAATATAACCTGTCTCTATTTCTGTTCCTTGCTGTGTGCATTTACAAACCCTTTTCAATAGCACCTTGAGAGTTAAAGAGAAAGATTATTCTTCAAGGGCCTCAAAGGACAAAAGTGAATCCATTAACACTCTAGAAAACAATCTGACTATTGTGGTGGGGAAAAAAATCAAGAGGTAAAATGGATTTTAGAAGGTCACCCAGAGCTAATTGTCAGTATTTCTGCTCTTCATCCAAATTATTTTTAATGAGCTCCCTGATAGCTGTGCACCCTGTATAGGTGAAATGGCAAGCATAGGGTCATGGGGCATGATTAGAAGACAATGCCCTGCTTTTGCTGAACCAGAGGGAGATCTCCCCTGGAGAAAGATCCAAAGAGAACCATAATAGGTTAGATGAAGCACTCCTTGAGAGCTTGAATTTCACTTCAGGCAATAAAGATAAATTGGGTTCATGGGTATCTATTCCCATGATATGGAATATATAAAGAGACTATATATATATATATATATATATATCTGTAATAGGCGTTCCTGTCATGGCACAGCAGAAATGAATCCAACTAGGAACCATGAGGTTGTGGGTTCGATCCCCAGCCTTGCTTAGTGGGTTAAGGATCCGGTGTTGCTGTGAGCTGTGGTGTTAACCAGATGCGGCTTGGATCCTGTGTTGCAGTGTTGTGGTGTAGGCTGGCAGCTGTAGTTCTGATTAGACCCCTAGCCTGGGAACCTCCATATTCCTTGGGTGCAGCCCTAAAAAGACAAAAAAAATATAGAATATTATGAGAACAAAGACTAGAATTACTAGTAGAGATACTGAAAACAGATTGTAGAAATTTACTGTTCAGATTTGTATAAAAACATTTGAGGAGTTACTCTGTCAAAATTCATTTTTCAAGAGGATTTGGCCATTAGCCTCGAGCTAATTTGTAACTTGACTGATGTGAAGATTTGCAACGGTCCAACTATTCAAAAACAAAACACAGTCAAAGGATGCAGAATACCTAGAAACCAGAGAACTATATGTGGACTCCTTCACAAACCCTGAAGGGGCTCTTTCTAAAAGGGAATATGTAAATAATCTTTACTGAGTTGTGTCCAGGAGAGAGGTCTGTCTTAGTTAACAGACTGTTAATCAGACTACAGGTTGCCAAAGATGGTTACAGTTTATAAACTGCAGTAGTTCTTGGCTAGGGGTGATTTTGTCCCCCCTTCCCCTCCTGCAGTGTCAGGAGACATTTATGGTTGTCACAACTAGAGGAACACCACTGGCATCTAGTGGGTATTGAACATCCAAACATCCTGCATTGCATCCCCAACAAAGAATCTTTCAGCCGACGATGTCATTACTGCCCAGGTTGAGAAATCTTGAGTTAAAGTAAACCAGGGAACTTGTAGTTCAATATTTAAATGAAAAAAGGGATAAAATTGGGGGAAATGAAAACCAATCGCATTTGTTAAACCTTACCCAATGCAGTGCCTAAATCAAAGTTTAAAGGTGCCTGCCTCTTTGGGATCATAGTATCAGTAATCCTGCTAGTCCTAGTTGGAACCCTTGGCTGAGGACAAATTTCTATGCCTCTCTAAGCCTCAGTTTCCAAAAAAGTGGGGATAATAATAATATTTACCTTGTAGGTTTTTGTGAATATTCAACGAGAAAACATGATAGGTGCTTGGCATGGTGCCTTACAATCTTTCAATGCCCAGTAAGTGGTAGGTAGTATCAGTATAGAAATAAAATCAAAAAGATGTACATTACAGTGTTTGCATTGGCTATCACTGGCCCACAAACCTAACTCTCTATTTCTCAGAGTGTATTTTAAATTTTTCTGGAGTTTCACATGGCTCATTAGAAACAAATCTGACTAGCATCCATGAGGACTCAAGTTTGATCCGTGGCCTTGCTCACTGGCATTGCCATGAGCTGTGGTGTAGGTCACAGATGCAGCTCGGATTCCTCATTGCTGTGACTGAGGTGTAGGCTGCCAGCTGCAGCTCCAATTCGACCCCTGGCCTGGGAACCTCCATATGCTGTGGGTATGACCCTAAAAAAAAAAAATAAAAAGCTAAATAGATAAATAAATAAGATTTTCTACCATAACATGCATTAGTTTTATAAGAAAATAATAAACTTGTTTTAAATCAATCCAAAAGGAAGCTTGAGATTCGCTATCATAAATTCTGAATATTCTTTTCTCTTTCATGGAGCCAAGCCTAGGCTATGTAGATTACAAAATAAGCAGATATTTTCAGCTACTACCTAAATCACAAGTGTGTGAAAGCTATGTTATTGGAATGAAATGAAAGTGAGAAATAAAATGGTTGCCAGTATTCTGAGATAGAAAAGCTAAGATGCATTTATGACAGACTGGAGAATAGATTACAGGATTTAGATATATTGAAGTTATTCATATATATTCATGTTTTGCTCAGGCTTTAAAATTATTTCTCCTTTTATGGGCACATAGCAATTATAGGGAAGTAGCTGAGTGTCAGTCTTACTTGACATGGATTTTCCTCATGTCAGGTTGCAAGTGAAACCCAGAAGGAGTCTTACATAGTGGTTAAGAGCATAGATTCTGTAGCCTGGCTTCTTTGCATCAGCCTTGTAGGACAAATCCCAAGTGTCCATAAGCTATTTGGTCCATGCCAAGAAGTGCTTGAAATGTGGTCCTATCCAAAATGTCCATGAGCATATTTGGTCCATGCCAAATGGCTTAAATAGGACCAAATATCAAGAACCTTTTGGCGTGGACTAAATGGCCCTTGGATGTTTTGGACAGAATCAAATGCCTGCTGAACAGTCCCAGCCCTACTACTCATTAGCTTTTTGATCTTGGGGAAGTAATTTAACTTCCTTGTAACGTAGTTTTCTCACCTTTGAAAAGGAAATAATAATGTCCTTAAAAGGAGTTCCCATCGTGGCTCAGTGGTTAACAAATCTGACTAGGAACCATGAGGTTTCGGGTTCGATCCCTGGCCTTGCTCATTGGGTTAAGGGTCCGGCGTTGCCGTGAGTTATGGTGTAGGTCGCAAACGGGGCTTGGATCCTGTGTTGCTGTGGCTCTGGCGTAGGCTGGGGGCTACAGCTCCCATTAGACTCCTAGCCTGGGGAACCTCCATATGCCGCGGGTGCAGCCCTAGCAAAGACCAAAAAAAAAAAAAAAAAGACAATAATGTCCTTATAGTATTAAGGTTAAAAGGAGATGGCATATATTTATTTGCATTAGTAACTATATTTTCTTCCCTCTAAACAATGCCTGGTTCATAATAGGGCCTATGTAAGTGCTCTCTATTATTATTGAAATTTGGACATATTTATTTATTTATTTATTTATTTATTTATTTATTTAGGGCTGCACCCATGGCACATGGAGGTTCCCAGGCTAGGGGTCCAGTTGGAGCTACAGCTGCTGGCCCATGCCACAGCCACAGCAACTCAGGATCCGAGCTGTGTCTGCAACCTACACCACAGCTCATGGCAACGCCAGATCTTTAACCCACTGAGCAAGGCCAGGGATCGAACAAGAAACCTCATGGTTCCTAGTCAGATTTATTTCTGCTGCGCCACAACAGGAACTCCGAAAGTTGGATATATTTTTTAATGTCTATATTTAAATGTATTACAGAGAAGAAATTCACAGCACTACCTTTGGTAAAACAGAAAGAGAGAGACTCTTCAGTGTGTAAATGAGAAATATCAGATTGCTTTGAATTCATTTGTTCAATTATAGGATTGGGTTCAATAGCTTATTTCTGCTGTCAGTTACATCAGGTTATCCTGTTATTTAGAACTAGCTCCTAACACAGGACTGAGCTTTTCCAAGTTATAGTTCTTTTTTAATTATAATTATTGTTATTATTATTTTTTATGGCCGCACCCACGGCATATGGAGGTTCCCAGTCTAGGGGTTGAATTGGAGCTGCAGCTGCTGGCCTACGCCACAGTCACAGCAACCTCAGTCCAAGCTGAATCTGTGACCTACGCCACAGCTTGTGGCCATGCTGGATCCTTAACCCACTGAGCAAGACCAGGGATCAAACGGGCATCCTCATGGACACTGTCGGTTTCTTAATCTGCTGAGCCACGACAGGAACTTCCTCCAAGTTTTAGTTCTTGGTCAGACATCTTCCTCACCTCCCACCCTTTCTCAAGGAGGGCCTTGCATTTACCTTTGAATCAGGAGAGGAATCTGAGAATGCAGACTTTTGTGTTCTTGGTGGGAAACGGAAGCCTTCAAAGTTCTCCTCTGGTACATTTTCTTGTTTTCTACTTAGCTGGTAAGACTTGGCTTCCATGAGCCTTTTGCTTTGATGGGTTCATTTCAGGACCGAGGAACAAGGCCAGGTGAGGGTGCGGGGCAGGAATGCAAGCCGCTGCTCAGGGGTGGATCCCTCCTGACCTTGGGGGAGCAGGGTGGGAGGTGGGGTGAGACAGTCCTTGAGACTGAGGTGCAAACAGTTATCTGGCACTTGGCTGATAGGAGACAGGAAGCTGTAACAGCGGATGGTCACTGATAACATTAGGGCTGAAAATGTTTAGGCTCAGACTGCTTTAGCAATGAAGAAATTTTGGATGTGAACCAGGCAGTAGGTCAGGTCCTGAGTGGATCCAAAGTGGATTTGTGAGGAGGTCCCTGGGGGGCTCAGCTGGTTAAGGCTCCAGCATTGTCACTGCTGGAGCTCAGTTTCAGTCTCTGGCCCGGGCACTTCTGCTTGCCTCCACCCCCCCACCCCATCCCTGCACCCCACCCCACCCCGCCCCAAAATCACAAAGGCGGTTAAACGAAAATGGATTCATGAGAGGAATCCTGACTTTGTGCCTGTCTGTTCTGAGGAGATAGGACAGCCTTGCACCTGGATGTGAATCCTGGTCAGGAGCTTTTATTTCCTTAACAGAAGTGGGCTCAGTGATGAACTGTTAAGTCTAAGGACCTGGGCTTAATTGGCACCACAGGCTCTGTCAGAATTGTACTGGAAACTGTCAATATTCTCATTAAAAGTTTAACTGAAAAAATGATTTTTTTTTTTGGCTACACATGTGGCATGTGGACATTCCCCTGGCCAGGGATCGAACCCATCCTGCAATTGTGACCTGTGCCATAGCTGCAGCAATGCTGGATTCTAACTCACTGAGCCACAGGGAAACTTCCAAAGAAATAATTTTTTTTTTTTGGTCTTTTTGTCTTTTTAGGGCCTCACCCGAGGCATATGGAGGTGCCCAGGCTAGGGGTCTAATCAGAGCTGTAGCTGCCAGCCTGCACCAGAGCCACAGCAACGGCAGATCCGAGCCGTGTCTTCAACCTACACAACAGCTCACGGCAACACCAGATCCTTAACCACTGATCAAGGCCAGGGATCAAACCCACAACCTCATGGTTCCTAGTCAGATTTGTTTCTGCTGCGCCAGGATGGGAACTCCTGTATTTGTTGAATTGTTGAATCTATTCTAGGCATAGATTAGATTGAAGTTTTATTCTCTAGCTTGGTGATTTTTTAATCTCTACCTTAGGAGCCTTCTGAGAAGGAGAAACAGTGATGGGAAAGAAAGGTGTAGCTTTGCCTCAAACTGTTTTATATTCTAGACTTCTCTAGAAGGTTCTCTTTGAAGAAAAATTGTTTCCATCAACCACATTTTGAAAACTACTTTTGTAGGCAAAAGACATCTCATCCTTGGATCACCTAGGTCATTGGTTAGCTTTTATTGGAAAGCTACCCAGGTTGCTTTAGCTTCCCAAAGAAACACCTTCACCAAATTGTTTCAAAGTTACGCTTTTAAAATTAAAAAAAAGAAAAGAAAAGAAAGAGGCATTCCAGTCATGGCTCAGCGGTTAACGGACACGACTAGCATCCATGAGACATGGGTTCTTGCCCTGGCCTCAGTCAGTGGGTTCAGGATCTAGCATTGTCGTGAGCTGCAGTGTAGTTTTCAGATGCAGCTTGGATCCAGCATCGCTATAGCTGTGGCATAGGCCGGTGACTACAGATCTGATTGAACTCCTAGCCTGGGAATCTCCATATGCCTCGGGTATGGCCCTAAAAAGACAAAAATACAAAATAAATAAATAAAATTATATTTAACTGCTATATAAGAACTGGCTTTTTCTGTGGAACCATAGCATATGGGTCCTTTGAACATATGTTTCTCACATGAACCACCTGAATTTAATCCTAAGAAAAACCTTGTTTCTCTAGGGAAGGAGTATAATTCCTCTTCTCTGACAATGCAGATTTTTATTTTTATTTATTTTTTTATGGCCATACCTGCAGCATATGGAAGTTCCCTGGCTAGGGGTGGAATGAGAGCCTACGCCACAGCCATGGGAAAACTGGATCTGAGCTGCAATGGCAATGCCAGATCCTTAACCCACTGAATGAGGCCAGGGCTTGAACCTGTGTTCTTAGAGACAACATCAGGTCCTTAACCTGCTGGGCCAAAATAAGAACTCCCAAATTATTATATAGTTATTTGATTTCCATCTCTTCCTTAGACATCCTGAAATTCGAACTACATTTCATGCACAGTTACAGAAATGATATTGACTTTTAGGATTAGAATATTTGTTTCTTCTTGTTGTATACCTATTTTCCCCTATTTTTATTATTTTCTTTCCATTGTATTAATACACCTCCTTGCAAGCTGCCTCAGATGCTTTTTAGGGTGAGGCAGGATATGAACTCAATAAATAAAATATGTCTAAAACCACTTATGAGCAAAACCTTCTTGGGCCAGAGCTTAAATATTACTTATAGAAAAAGATCTGGTTCCCCACCTTCTACAGGAATATTGTTTGTTCATTTCCCTGTAGTGTACTTAAAGGTATAGTATTTTAGTTAGCATAATAGAAAGCTCATGGATCTAGATTCTGTGTTTACAGCAAGTGAAGCCTTACATTCACAGTGTCGTTTTACAGGCTGTACTCACCACTCTTCCAGACTGGCATATTTTGTGTGTCCAGAATTTGGCAAAGGGTCCTACTGGCTTGAACATAGATGAGTGGAGCATTGAATTTTAGAATTTGAGGTGACATAAGAGATCATCTAGCCCAGGGAGTCTCAACTGGGGAGACATTTGGCAATGTCTGGGGACATTGGTTGTCACATCTGGGATGGGTGCCACTGGCATCTAGGAGTAGAAGCCAGGAATGCTGCTAAACACCCTCTAGCACACAGGGCAGCCCCCACACCAAAATGTCAATACTGCCGAGGTTGGAAACCCTGATTTAGTTCAACAACATACTATGTCTGACAAGTTGAAGCCCACAGAGATTAAGTGACTGGTCCTTCAAATACGAGGTTTAAAATAACACCCAAATTCATTCTTAAAATAGTAAAATAAGAAATTTCTGGAGTTCCCGTCATGGCTCAGTGGTTAACGAATCCAACTAGGAACCATGAGGTTGCAGGTTTGATCTGTGGCCTCGCTTAGCAGGTTAAGGATCCGACGTTGCCGTGAGCTGTGGTGTAGGTCGAAAATGAAGCTCGGATCCCCAGTTGCTGTGGCTGTGGTGTAGGCCGGTGGTGTAGACGCCAGCCTGGGAACCTCTACATGCTGAGGGTGCGGCACTAGAAAAGACAGAAAGACGAAAAAAAAGAAAAGGAAAAAAAAAGAAATTTATGTTTTTCTGTCTTTCTTTTTTCTTTCTTTTCTTTTTTTTTCTTTCTTTCTTTTTTCTTTCTTTTTTTTCTTCTTTCTTTTTTTAAGGCTGTACCTGCATATGGAAGTTCCCAGGCTAGGGGTTCAATCAGAGCTGCAGCTGCTGGCCTACACCGCAGCCACAGCTTCACCAGATCCAAGCCGTGTCTGCAACCTGCACCACAGCTCACGGCAACGGCGATCCTTAACCCACTGTGTGAGGCCAGAGATCAAACCTGCATCCTCATGGATGCTAGTTGGGTTTGTTAACTGCTAAGCCACAACAGGAACTCCTAAGAAATTTCTTGTTGAGCCTGAGAAGACAAAGATGTTCTCTATGGAAGACTGTTATCAAAAATTCTGTGCCTTACCTGTGGGGGCCTCTCTGTAGGAAAATGTGCTTTCCTGCCTTGTTGATGTCAAATACGGCTCCTTGGCTAGTTTGGGTCCATGAAATGTGAGCCAAATGTCCTAAGTGACATAATATGGGAGGCTCAGGAGCACTTACATGGTGAGCCATGTTCTCTCCTCCCTCTGCCAGCAAGGTTGGCAGTGCTCCAGGCAGGGGCGGGTCTGCTACTTACTCTCAGAGCCACAGTCGACCTCTGATGCAAATGTGGTAGGAACTAGAAATTAAGGCTTTATTGTTTTAAAAATGTAATCACATCATAAATTAGACCCTTAGGAAATGTGACATACAGAATTTACACATACAGCAAGATTTTGATGCTTTTCTTTCTTTTATAACTTAATATCTGTACCTGCTGCATTCAGTATATTTTTCACCTTATACAGTACCTCATCCAGGGCACCCTTCGTTCTTACCCATCTGTGACAGTAAGGCTTATGTCACAGTCCTCTTATGGCTGAGATAGCAGTGTAAATACTTTCCTTGGAGTTCCCTGGTGGCTCAGTGGGATAAGAATCCTGTGTTGTCCCTGAAGTGGCTCGGGTCTGATCCCTCGCCCAGGAACTTCCACATGCTGTGGGTTTGCCCAAAAAGATAAATGAATGAAATAAATAAATGCTTTTCTTGTTATTTGTGCATTGATATTTTAATTTTTCTCAACAATTTATACTTATATTTTATTTATCATTTGCCATCAGAAATTTTGATTGATCCTACATAGAGTTATTCTGTAAATAGGAGAAATGAATGAATTTGCTGATTATTTTTCACAAATCCACTCAATTGAAATTTATATTTTGCTGCGTAGTTTCAACCTTTGCTTTTAATGTTCCTGAAACTATTAGTTTTATTTATTTTTTATTTCCCCAATACATTTTTTTTTCTACTGTACAGCATGGTGACCCAGTTACACATACATGTACACATTCTTTTTTCTCCCTTTATCATGCTCCATCATAAGTGACTAGAGCATGGTTCCCAGTGCTATACAGCAGTGTATATTGATATTTTTAAAATTGTAGTACTCAAACTGCTGGAGCTGAGCACTAGCCCTTGAGATTCACTTTTCCTTCCCTTCCCCTTTTTTTTGACCACACCTGCAGCATGTAAAAGTTCTTGGGCTAGGGATTGAACCTATGCCACAGCAGCGACCCAGGCCGCTGCAATGACAATGCCAGCTCCTTAACCCACTGCACCCAGGGAACTCCCTATTCTTTCTTCTTCGCATCAGTTTTATCTACCTCCCTCCTCTCTCCCTATTTTAAATATCTGTGTTTCCACTTAGGACTGAATGCTAATGCATACTCTACTGACTGGCTTTTATCTGCCTCCGTGTGGTAAGTCTAGAACGACCATTTACCCAAAGAGAACAGAGTAAGTGGCTGGTGGAGCATCCCAACTCTCCTTAGCTGGGATCTTTGTGAGAGGGAGTGACTAGTTTGCTTATATCCCAGGTACTGGTGATATAGAGATGAAAAGAAAAGGTTTCTTCTTCATTTAAAAGCCTTAAAGTCTTGAAGGGAAATAGACTTGCCAGCAAGCTAATTTGTCTCCTTAACCCTAAACTCTCACTCGAATCTCTGATCATAGCGCTTTAATGTGGAAGAAAAGGCCCTTCCGGAGAAAAGGCAATAAGACAGCCAGAGCTTTCTTAGAGTAGATTCAGCTTAATTCATCTTATCACTCACCCCTACCCACCATTTGACCCTACCTACCACTTAAGATCTTTCAAAGGTGTAGAGAAGTCCCAGGACTCAGGCCCTCTTAACCTCTTTCCTATGTAGGTAAGTCCCAAGTGTTTAGTCCTCCGGGGCTTTTATGAATGGTTGGTGTTACACACAGAAGATTATGTCATGGGTAAGACAGAATATCTATTCATTCCTTTGTGTGTTTTACATGTGTCAGAATTGGGGATCCATTGCTAAATACCACAGTCCAGGTCTTTGCCCTCAAGGTGTTTATGTTCCAGACATTGATTGTATTAATCTCCACTCCATACTATGCCCTAGGCCAAGTTCTGTTTCTTGTCTTTTAATTATGGGAAATTAACAATTATCAGTTTTTAAACCAGCATCAGCAGGTAGGGTTATGCCAGCTGACAGGATAACCCAACTAATACCAACAACATAAAATGCATGAATTTACCACTTGCCTCTGTTCTCGGCTGACTGGCCAGCAGTCCTGCTCCATTTCAGGCAGAGCTCTAACTTACTCCCATGGCTGCCGAAAACTCCTAGATACTGGCTTCCACTTGGATTCCTTAAAGCTCGGCCATGCATACCTTTGGGTATCTCAGCCTAACTGCTGCTGAGGTAAGCTTAGGGTCAGCTTATCTCTTAGCTATCAATGAGAACTTTAGCTTACGAGATCATTTTTATAAAGCTTTCTTTAAAAAAAAAAATGCTCTCTTAAGGAAGGTAGGATGAGAGGAAGAATGGAGGAAAAGGGAAAGAAGAAAGAAGAGGGAATGAGGAAGAGGAAAGAAGGGAGAAAGAAAATAGCTGAAATCATGCTCACCTAGGTTTTAAATATTTTTAAAAATTTTTAATTAAAGTATATTGATTTACAATGTTGTGCCAATTTCTGCTGTACAGCAAACTGACCTCAGTCATACATACAGTAGGACCTCATTGCTTACCCATTCTAAATGTAATAGTTTGCATCTAATAACCCCAAACTCCCCGTCCGTCCCACTCCCTCCCCGACCTTGGCAACCACAAGTCTGTTCTCTATGTCTATGAGTCTGTTTCTGTTTTGTAGATAGATTCATTTGTGCCATATTTTTTTAGTTTCCACTTTTAAGTGGTATCATACGGTATTTATCTTTCTCTTTCTGACATACTTCACTTAGTATGAGAATCTCTAGTTGCATCCATGTGGCTGCAAATGGCATTATTTCATTCTTTTTAGGGCCAAATAGTATTCTAGTGTATATCTTTAGCACATCTTCTTAATCCATTCATCTGTTGATGGACATTTAGGTTGCTTCCATGTCTTGGCTATTGTGAACAGTGCTGCTATGAACATAGCGGTGCATGTATCTTTTTGAACCATAGATTTATCCAGATGTATACTCAGGAGTGAGACTGCTAGATCATATGGTAGTTCTATGTTTAGTTTTCTGAGGAATCCCCATCCTGTTATCCACAGTGGTTATACCAACTTCCATTCCCACCAACGGTATAGGAGGGTTCCCTCTTCTCTACCTGCTCTCTGGCATTTGTCATTTGTAAACTTATTAACGATGGTCATTCTGACCAGTGTGAGGTGGTACCTCATTGTAGTTCTGATTTGCTTTTCTCTAATAATTAGTGATGTTGCATGCTCACCTAGTTTTAACTTGTTTGAGTTTTTCTTGCCTCTTTTCTTACAAATATAGTAGCTCGGAAATAGATCAAACATCCTAAAACAAGAATCTCTTGCTTCAAACCCAATTCTAAAATCTTTAGAAATTATTAGCCATTTTCCTTACTTTGGTTTTCCTTTCTGAAAAATTACTTAAACTTAAATATAGCTGCTAGGTAAGTGTACTCATCAAACATTTCTTAAGAAACTTGCACATATTGGGTATTCCTGTCGTGGTTTGGTGGTTAACAAATCTGACTAGCATCCATGAGGATGCAGGTTCCATCCCTGATCTTGCTCAGCTGGTTAAGGATCCGGTGTTTTTCTGAGCTATGGTATAGGTTGCAGACATGGTTTGGATCCTGCGTTGCTATGGCTGGAGGCTGCAACTCCGATTCGACCCCTAGCCTGGGAAACTCCATATGCCTCCCGAGTGCGGCCCTTAAAAGCAAAAAATAAAAATAAAAAATAAAAAAATTAGAAATTCCATTGTGGCTCCTACACACACAAAAAAGACTAAAAAAAGTAAAAAAAAAAAAGAAACTTGCACATATTTGGAAAGCAATAAATATTGGTTGGATAAATGAATGTTAACTCTGTAGAAATAGTTTATTCCACAAATGATCTCTTACCAAGATTTCCAGAAACTATTTTTATATTAAATCAAAAAGCAAAACAAACAACACAGTCTGCTTCTTCCCACAGAGCTTTGAAATAGCTTTTACATAATGATCTTGAACATATTTTAATCTTGCTTATGGTTGAAATAAAAAGCCATCATTACATTTTTCTTTTGGGTGTTTCATTGTTTTCCCCCTTAATTAATAATAGATCTTCTTTGTCTATTATGAGTATTATAACTTTGTCTTGAAAACAGTTTTTCCTACTGTCCTGTTTCTCTCTTGAGTTTATTTGTGTATCTTCTGCGTTACAAAAACAGAAAATGTCTACATAGTCAAATGTATTTATGTTTTCCTTCCTAGATTAGTTTGTTTTACACAGAGAATGTCTACCAGATCCCTAGGTTATTAAATTTCTTCTAAATTTAAACATTTTTTCCAGTCAAAGCCTTTATTCCCTGGAATTATTCTATATTTATTTTCTTCCAGTTGAGCAATTATTTCAGCATAATTAAACTATTCTGCCCTATGAAAGGAATTGTCATCTCTGTCAGTCTTTTCCCATGATTCCCATATTTCGTGTTCCGCTCCACTGATCTATTTTCCTATAATTAGGCCACTACAATGCTTGAAAGAATTGTCATTTAAAAACAAAATTTCATTGGATTATCACTGACTTACAATGTTGTATTAGTTTCAGGTGTATAGCAAGTGAATCAATTATACAAAAAATATATCCATTCTTTTTTCCCATATAGGTTATTATAAACTATTGAATAGATTTTCCTGTGCTATACAATAGGTTCTTATCAATCATCTATTTTATACAGTAGTGTGTATATGTTATTCCTACCTTCCCAATGAAAGCATTGTCATTAATAGAAACTTTAAAATAGTGGAGACTCCCTTCATTATTTTTATTCTTATAATTTTCTTGGCTATTTCCAGATTTTTATTTCTCAATATGTCTAATTATAAATTATTTAAATCTTTTGGCTCCAAAATCTCATTAAGATTCTAACTGGAATTGCATTATATTGGGCATGAAATGTATTTCTATTTATTCAAGTTTTCTCTTTTTTTAGGTTCCCAGGCTAGGGGTCTAATCGGAGCTGTAGCTACCAGCCTATGCCAGAGCCACAGCAACACGGAATCCGAGCCGCATCTGCGACCTACACCACAGCTCACGGCAATGCCGGATCCTTAACCCACTGAGCAAGGCCAGGGATCGAACCCGCAACCTCATGGTTCCTAGTCGGATTCGTTAACCACTGCGCCATGACGGGAACTCCAGTTTTCTCTTTTTTAAAGTATGGGTTTTACTTTCTTCACATAGGCTTTGTTCCTTTCCTATGATACTTTATTTGCTTTTGTAAATGGAATTAAAAAAATTTTTTTCTATCTGGTTATTATTGGTATGGAGAAAAGTGACTGATTTTTTTTGTCTTTTGTCTTTTTTTTTGTTGTTGTTGTTGTTGTTGCTATTTCTTGGGCCGCTCCCGCGGCATATGGAGGTTCCCAGGCTAGGGGTCGAATCGAAGCTGTAGCCACCGGCCTACGCCAGAGCCACAGCAACGCGGGATCCGAGCCGCGTCTGCAACCTACACCACAGCTCACGGCAACGCCAGATCGTCAACCCACTGAGCAAGGGCAGGGACTGAACCCGCAACCTCATGGTTCCTAGTCGGATTCGTTAACCACTGCGCCACGACGGGAACTCCAAGTGATTGATTTTTATTTGGACTTTATTTGTTGTATAGTATTTGTTATTTGCAAGCATTTATTAGTTTAGTTGACCTTTTTTTTTCTTTTTTTTTTCCTCTTTAAGGCCGCATCCGTGGCATGTGGGAAGTTCCCCGGCTAGGGGTAGAATTGGAGCAGCAGCTGCCAGCCTATGCCATAGCCACAGCAACGCAGGATCCAAGCCACATCTTTGACCTACACCAGAGTTCACAGCAATGATGGGTCTTTTAACCTACTAAACGAGGCCAGGGATTGAACCTGAATCCTCATGGATACTAGTGGGTTTGTTACTGCTGAGCTAGGAACAGGAGCTCCTTAGTTGACCTTTTTTTGGGTCCATTTCCTGTTTTTACTGTAAGCCCAAGGTGGGTCATATTTACCTTGCTCACTATTCTATCCTTCTTCCAGCAGGTTGAAAGAATTTTTTTTTTTTTCTTTTTCTGACAAAGCAATAGACTTTATTGGGGAGGGGTGCTGGAGTGGAAGCAGCAGGGTAAGGGAACCCAGGAGAGCTGTTCTGCCACGTGACTCCCAGCCTCAGGTTTTATGGGAATGGGGTTAGTTTCTAGGTTGTCTCAGGCCAGTCTTCTTGTTCAGCAAAATGTATCTTTTTTTAGGAAGAGCTGAAGGGAGTTCCTGTTGTAGCTTACCAGGTTAAGGACCTGATATGATCTCTGTGGAGATATGGGTTTGATTCCTGGCCTCACTCAGTAGGTTAAGGATCCCTCAGTAGGTTAAGGATCCCGAGTTACAGCAAGCTGCAGAGTAGGTCACAGATGCAACTTGGATCTGGTGTTGCCATGGCTGTGGCATAGGCCTGCTGCTGCAGCTCTGATTCAGCCCCTAGCCTGGGAACTTCCATATGCTGTAGGTGAAGCCCTGTAAAAAGGGGAGTTGAAGAGATTCAATAACCTATGTTACTTTCCCTTTTCTTTCTTTCTTTTTTCTAACACAAACAAATCTTTTAACATCCTTGGATTCTTGCTCTTAATAAAACTCCATTTTTCCCCTTAACTTAAAAAAAAAAAACTTTATTGAAGTAGGTATTTTATTTTTTGTTCTTTTTTATTTTATTTTGTTTTTTCTTTTTTTGTGTTTAATCTTTTAATTTTATTTTTTATCTTTTTGAAGTATGTATTTTATATATTATAAAAACTAAATGATTTTTAGTAAATTTACTCAGTGGTGCAACCATCACTTATAAATAAGATTTAGAACATTTTCACCCTCCTTATAAGATCCCTTATGCTCATGTATCTCTGTCCCCAACCCCAGCCCCAGTCCTAGGCAACCACTAATCTACTTTTTGTTTCAATAGATTTGCCTATTCTGGACATTTCATGTAAATGGGATCATGTAATCTGTGACCTTTGTGACTGACTCCTTTCACTTAGCATAATGCTGCTCGGGTTCATCCATGTCGTAGCATGTGTCAGTACTTCATTCCTTTATTGCTAAAAATATTCTGTTGAATAGATAATGCATTTTGTCTATCTGTTAACTAGTTGCTGGACATTTAGATTGTTTCCACTTTTTGGTTATTATGAATAATCTGCTGTGAACATCACATACAAGTCTTTGAATGGATATATGTTTTCATTTTGTGGGGGTAGGTACCTAGGAGTGGAATTGCTGGTGCATTTTATGTTTTTGTTTTTTTTTTCCTGTCTTTTTAGGTCCACACTCATGGCATATGGAGGTTCCCAGGCTAGGGGTCAAATTGAATCTGTAGCTGCTCACCTAGATATAGCCACAGCAATGCCAGATCAAAGCCACATCTGCGACCTACACCACAGCTCACGGCTACACTGGATCCTTAACCCACTGAGTGACACCAGGGATCAAACCTGTGTTCTCATAGATACTAATCAGATTCGTTTCCTCTGAGCCATGACGGGAACTCCCATTTTATGGTTTTTGAGAAACTGCCCAGCTGTTTTCCAAGTGACTATATACCATTTTATATTACTTGCAACAATGTAAAAATTATTTTGCAGTTTCTCCTTCCTTAACTTTTTCTTCCCAATTTATTGATGTACGATTGAGATATTCTTTACATTGAGGTACAATTTATATGCCAAAGTGCTCAGATCTGAAGTGTACAACTCCATGACCACTGTGTCAATCAAGATAAGGAACATTTCCATTACTCTAGTCAGTCACCTTGTCTCTTGCCCCTCAGATGCAATTACTGTTTTGATTCCTATCATTGTAGATTGGTTATTGTCTATTTTAGCCTTTCACATAAACCAGCTCCTAAAGATGTACTCTTTTGTGCTGGCTTCTTTCACTTAACAAAAAGTTTTTAAGTTTTACTAGTATTGCTGTGTTTATCTCAGTAGTATGTTCTTTTTTTATTGCTGAGAATATTTCAGTATATGACTGCGCTACATTTTGTTTATCCATTTATCTGTTGGGGGACATTTGACTCATTTTTAGTTTATGGTTATTAGGAACAAATCTACTATTAAAAATTCTTGTATAAGTCTTTTTGTGGACATACCTTCATTTTTCTTGTGTAAATACACAAGAGTGTAATTGCTTGGTCATAAGAGGGTTGTATGTTATCTACTGATTTGGATGGGATATTAAGTCACCTTACAAAATTCTGTAAGAATTAGTTTTTGAAGTAGCAGGTCTTTGGTTTTCTAAATAATTATATAATGTGCTGATATATACATATATAATTTTTATGATATTTTACTGATCACTTAATTTTCTTGTATAGAACCTCTTTAAAAATTCAATGATCATAGGAATATTTGTCATGCTTGGTTTTTTTCTGATTTTAATGGAGATTGTTTTGATGCATCACCATTTGGTATGATATTTGCTTTTGGTAAATAATCTTTATCATATTTAAATTGGGTAAGCTTTTCCTATTTTACTTCACTGCTGGATTTTATCAATACATTGTGAGGGAGTTCCCATTGTGGCACAGTGGAAATGAATCCGACTAGTATCCATGAGGATGAGGGTTTGATCCCTGGCCCTGTTCAGTGGGTTGGAGATCCAGTGTTGCTGTGAGCTGTGGTGTAGGCTGGCAGCTATAGCTCCGCTTTGACCCCCACCTGGGAACTACCATATGCCACAGATTCAGCCTTAAAAGAGCAAAAAAAAAAAGCAAATACATTAATACATTGTGGGAATCTCTCAGTGTCTTCCTTTGCTTCTCTTCTCTTTTTGTTGATATAATAAATTGTATTTGTAGATTTCCTGAAAATGAACTATTTTAGCATTTCTGAAATAAATCTTACAAAATAAAATAGGAATAGGATTTTACACAAGAGGAAATCTAAATGACCAACAAACATGAAAATAGGCTCAACCGTAGTTTTAAAATCAGCATTAATATACCACTGTTTATCTATCAGATCAGCAAAAAGAATGGTGATACTTGGTGCTGGTGAGAATTTAAGAAAACATTCATGCTTTTTGGAGGGAATGTGTGTTCCTGTAGCTTTTTGGGAAGGCTAGCTGGGAAATATGTTTTTTAGCTTTTTTTTTTTTTTTTGTCTTTTGTGTTTTTAGGATCGCACCTGCTGCACATGGAGGTTCTCAGGCTAGGGGTCCAGTCAGAGCTGTAGCTGCCAGCATACACCACAGCCACAGCAATGTGGGATCCAAGCCGCGTCTTCGACCTATACCACAGCTCACGGCAACACCGGATCCTTAACCCACTGAGTGAGGCCAGGGATCAAACCCTCATGGATACTAGTTGGGTTTGTTAATCGCTGAGCCACGAAGGGGACTCCTTTTTTAGCATTTTTTTAGATTAAAGTAAAGTTTATTAATAATGTGTCAATTTCTGCTGTACAGAAAAGTATATGGGAAATATTTTAAAACTAATAATACATTCAGTCATTAGATAATATGTTTAAAATCTATAATCTAATAATTATAGTTTTGCTTTGTTAGAATAGCCTAGTATCAAGAATGTCATGCCATTAAGAATTGGATTTCAGGAGTTCCCGTCATGGCTCAGTTGTTAACGAATCCAACTAGGAACCATGAGGTTGCGGGTTCGATCCCTGGCCTTGCTCAGTGGGTTAAGGATCCGGCGTTGCCATGAGCTGTGGTGTAGGTCGCAGACGCGGCTTGGATCCCATGTTGCTGTGGCTATGGTGTAGGCCGGCGGCTACAGCTCCAATTCGACCCCTAGCCTGGGAACCTCCATATGCCGTGAGCGCAGCCCCAAAAAGCAAAATGAAGGAAGATAGGAAGGAAGGAAGAAAGAAATTTATAATAGAAATGATAGCTCTTCCAAAATGGACAAATCCAAGGGTTAATGAGGTACTTGTTTAATAAAGCAGTCGTTAATGTTTATAAGTTTAAAGTTGTAGAGTTTACTAAAAGTACATGAAAAGTTTCTTGTAGTGCATGCTTATAGCATCTAGTAATAATATCTTACAACAGGAAAGGAAAAAAATGCTCTGTTTTTCATAGTTTAGCTAGACTTGGAATAATTGAAAGATAACATCGGAGTTCCCCAAGTTCCTGTCGTGGCACAGTGGAAATGAATCCGACTAGGAACTATGAGGTATTGGGTTTGATCCCTGGTCTTGCTCAGCGGGTTAAGGATCCACCTTTGCCGTGAGCTGTGGTGTAGGTCGAAGACGTGGCTCCAATCCAGCATTGCTGTGGCACCTGGTGTAGGCCAGCAGCACCTGATTGCACCTGTAGACTGGAAACCTCCATATGCCATCGGTGTGGCCCTAAAAAGAGAGAAAGACAAAAAAAAAAAAAAAAGGTAACATGTGTTCTTTACTTTCCATTCTCTTTCTTAAAAACTGAATATTTTTTCTTAAAGTGTACATTTCACCCCTAACATATTAGATTTCTGTTTATATAGAATTCATGTATGCATAATAATGCATAATGTTTGGATTCAAACTCAAGCTAAATCTTATCTTCCTCAAAATTAATATTATGGGTAGTTTTTTCCCTACTCATTTTATCCCAATAAACTAAAATTTTTTTACAATTAAAAAAAGGATAGAATCTATCCTAAGAAATAAAATTACTAGGATTCAAGTGTATGTATGTGAAATCAATTTTATATTATTTTGCATAATGTTAAAACTGGACATTATGCAAAATGGAAAAATCAAAAGCCCATTAGTAGGAGAATGGTTGGATAAAATTCATATCATAGATTCACACCACAGTCTTTATACTGGTAATAAAAAGAATGAGTTAGATTTTTATCTATTGACCTGGAAGAGCTTCTGGGATTTGTGTGTGTGTGTGTGTGTGTGTGTGTGTGTGTGTGTGTGAAGTAAGCAAGTTACTAAGAAATGTATATAGTATTTTTCCCCCTTTTTAGGGCTGTACCTGCAGCTTATGGAAGTTCCCAGCCTAGGGGGTTGAATTGGAGCTGTAGCTGCCACTTTACGCCACAGCCATAGCAAAGCCAGACCCAAGCTGCATCTGCGACCTTTGCCACAGCTTGCTGCAAGGCCAGATCCTTAACCCACTGAGCAAAGCCAGGGATCAAACCTGCATCCTCATGGATACTAGTTGGGTTCTTAACCTGCTGAGCCACAATGGGAACTCCTTTCTTGCATTTTTGTGCTCATGCTTCATTACAGGAAAAATAGCTGTTCCTTGGTAAAACAGCACTCCACGGAGTTCCCACTGTGGCTCAGTAGGTTAAGAATGTGACATGGTATCCATGAGGATGTAGGCTTGATCCCTGGCCTTGCTCAGTGGGTTAAGGATCTGGTTTTGCTGCCACGTAGGTCACAGATGGGTCTTGAATCTGGTGTTGCTGTGGCTGTGGTATAGGCTCGTAGCTGCAGCTCTGATTCGACCCCAGCCCAGGAACTTACATATGCTGCAGGTGCGGCCCCAGAAAGAAAAATAAAACAGTACTCCACTTGTAACAGAGTGTGGCCTCTTCTCCCCACTTCTCTACAATGGGGATAGGTTTTGGAGCATAAAATATTAACCCAAAGAACACGATATGCTTCATAGTCCTTTGAAGGCCATTGAAAAGTAAATAATTTTTTTTTTTTTGTCTTTTTGCCATTTCTTGGGCTGCTCCCGCGGCATATGGAGGTTCCCAGGCTAGGGGTCGAATCGGAGCTGTAGCTGCCAGCCTACGCCAGAGCCACAGCAACTCAGGATCCGAGCCGCGTCTGCGACCTACACCACAGCTCACGGCAACGCCGGATCGTTAACCCACTGAGCAAGGGCAGGGATCGAACCTGCAACCTCATGGTTCCTAGTCAGATTCGTTAACCACTGCACCACGACGGAAACTCCTGAAAAGTAAATAATTCTTTAAGAGAGGTTATTCCACAAGAGAAGGGACCCTGCTTTGCATTTTTCTGTATAAAGTAATCTGCTTATGCTTCTGTAGAAACAGGCCACACCTCAAGTGATAAAGCAATTCTGTGGAGAAACCCATTTATACCAGATTCCCAGATGTTGTTCTCACTAGAAACAGTTCCAAGAACATACTGATATTTTAAATAAATATAAGCAATTTCTAGATGAAGTGCACATTACAAAGTAGAATCTTTGCATTATTGGTATACTTATCCATTTGTATTAACTAAAGTTAAAGCCAACAGAAAAATATTGATTCCTTCTTAGAATAGATAAAACACATTTTGAAGTAACTTGTTTTTCTTCCAGTTTGTGCTCTCCATTGCTGAAAATCTAGTGATAGGATAGTATAAGGGAAGAGAAAGCTTTCCTCAACCCTCTTAGCATCCCTGACTGAGTCTGAAATTTAAACTGACAAAGATGAACAGGAGAGGGAGTTCCCGTCGTGGTGCAGCAGAAACTAATCTGATTAGGAACCATGAGGTTGGGGGTTTGATCCCTGGCCTCACTTAGTGGGTTAAGGATCTGGCATTTCTATGGCTGTGGTGAAGGCTGGCAGCTGTAGCTCCGATTAGACCCCTAGCCTGGGAACCTCCATATACTGCAGGTGCAGCCCTAAAAGGCAAAACAAACAAACAAACAAACAAAAAACCCCAAACCCCAAAGATTAACAGGAGAAAAGCATACAAATTTATTTAATAAAAAATTTTTTATTATTTTTTTCTGAAAATTGCACTGAATGCTAAATGTCCACCTTTACAATCAACAAATACAGTAATGGTATCTCACACTAAAATAAAACATATTTCTGATAGCCATTTTTTCCTATTTGGGGCAGTTTTAAAAGTTTTTTTTTTTTGGCACAAAAACAGGAATGTACCTATACAAAGGCCTAAAATAGGCCATCTTTTAAACAAAAAGGTGATGATTCATGAAACCTATGTATGTATCATGTAAAATCAGTCACATCTAATAATATACCTGAAGTGTCCTTGTGTAAAATATCATGTGAAGAAAAGAAGACTTTAACAGTGTCTAAAAAAGTGGATTTGTTTATAGACAATCTGACAAGTTACCATAAAAGGTGTTTCCTCAAACCTGACTAGCATTCATGAGGATGTGGGTTTGACCCCTGGCCTCGCTCAGTGGGTTAAGGATCCACCAGCATTGCTCTGAGCTGTGTTGTAGGTCGTACATGTGGCTTGGATCCCATGTTGTTGTGGCTTTGGCTGTGGCTGACAGCTGTAGCTCCAGTTCAACCCAATTCAACTTGGGAACCCCCATATGCTTCAGGTTCAGCCTTAAAAAGCAGAAAAAAAAAGTCCTGAGACATAAGGAAATGCAACTTTATTCTTCTTGAACACTTTCAGTTCAAGACTTCCCACTCAGTAAAATAGCTTAGATCTGAAACTGAGAAAATGTATTTGAGTACGAACAGCTCGTGAAACTTAATACTTTTCTTTCTTTCTCTTTCTTTCTTCTTTCTTTCTTTCTTTCTTTCTTCTTCTTCTTTCTTTTCTTTCTTCTTTCTCTCTCTCTTTTTCTTTCTTCTTTCTTTCTTTCTTTCTTTCTTTCTTTCTTTCTTTCTTTCTTTCTTTTTTTTGCCATTATCAGAGGGTATTACTGAACTCACAACCAACTTGCCCAATCAGTATTCAGTTCAGATGGGGGAGACTTCTCTGTACAGGAGCCTGTTCTGTCTTTAATCCTATGCTCATAGTGGTCTCCCCAGTTGGTAGTACTTTAATCTTCCTCTTAGCAACGAGGTAACCAGCCCCCGTGGACTGAAGGGACCAGAGTCACAGGATGGGGATTTCCTCCTTAATATCTTTTATTTCGATGTTTGGAACTCCTGAGGCAACATTCTGGAGCAAGGTGTTCAGGACCTGCTGTGCCCAAATGACTGATAAAGGAAAAAAAATCTATTTAATCTTTGTGATCTGTTGCACAGATGAAAAAACTTAACACACAATAACAAGTTGGTTGTTAATTAGTCACATCCTAGTCTTTTTCAGCACTTCCTTAAGCAAGAGACATCTTCAGTTTTCCCAATACTTGGCTTCTAGCTCTTTTGTAGGTTTAACACTGTATTGTCAATGATGCCTATGTCCAGAATCAGTTAAGAAGACTGTCAAATTCCTTTTTTCTTGTTTCTTCTGTGTTTCAGTGTCTCTTGGTCCTGGATGTATCTGAATGATGACCTTGTCACTCTCTGCTATTGCTCATTGGGGTGCTCTTGATTATCCCTGTGTTTCATGGGCTGGTTGGGAAAGGGGACTTGGGAAGGTTGTGCCATCATGGGGAGGTTATGAATCATCAGGATGCCCCCAGGGATGATCCCTTTCACCGCAGCAGGAAATCCTCCTGCGCCACCCCCACCATGCCCCTCCAGTATCTGTATGTGGCACCTTTGAGCTTCGGATGAATCGCTTGCTGATCTATTACTGATCAGGGAGCTGTTGTGACAAAGAATTCCTTGTTCATGCAGTTTCTTAAGCTTTCTGCGATGCCACATGTGATTGCCCAGCGGATCTCGGTGGCAGCAGCCTCCCTCATCTTGAGAGAGGCTTTCTTTTACTATACCAGGCTGTGGGGGCGGTATACATGAGATTCGGTGCATCTTTCAAGGGACACTGAGCAATGCTGAAAGGCTCCGATTTGTGCACATCGAGGGCCGCCCCTCGCATCCTGCCTTCCTGGGGGGCTTGGGCTAAGGCTTTCCCATCCACCAGTCCACTGTGGGCTGCATTCACTAGGAATGTTCCTTGCCTCATCTACTTTAAAGCCTGTTTCTGTGACTTCTTCTGTGTCCCTTTGTCTCCAGAGTAAAGGATGGTTTTCTCTTCCCATATGAGGAGGGCGTGTCTCATATGAGGGTTTTATGACCTTCCCCCTCTGTCATTTTCTCAAACTCCTTCATCCTAAAATACTCGATATGCCAAGGGACCGTATTTTGGGGTAGCATGTTCTAAACCCCAACGGCAGGTTGGATAGTAAAAGAATCTCAATGTCTACTTTCTCTATTCCCAATGTGCTCACTTTACTAAAACTATGGAAAAATGCAAAACATTTTTGTAGCTGTAATACTGATTTGTAACACCGATGTGGGTGTGTATGTGCGTGTAGGCTGAAGTAATTCATGTTTTAGCAGTAGGATTAAAAGGGATGTAAAATGCGGGATCCCTCTGTACCAGGCAAGGAAGCAAAGCCCTCTTTGTTCACTGAGCCCAGCTGAGCCAGACTAGAATTTCTTCCCTAGGTGTCCTTTCCCTTATGAAGAGTACAGCTACTGACATCCAGATGTGGATGTCAGTGCCCCTGAGCTCCACAGTCTGATAGTCAGCTTTAGGGCTCAGAGAACCCTGAGGATTTTTGTCTGCACCTTGTGGTCACCCAGTGAGACATGTCTTCCCGGTCTGCTCTCTCACCTTCCCCATGGATGGGTGTCTTCTCTAATGTCTTCCGGAAGAGTCTCAGCTGCACTTAGCCTTCCATCTAAAGAGGAACTTGGATGCCTAAAATAGGCACCAGGTACACATCTACTTATGATTCCGGAATGAGGCCTTTCTCTTGATGTTTCCTGTGGTCAGGATTTTTATTTCTTTACTAGATTTCCAAATATGCTTTTCTCTTGGTTCTCTTCATCTTCTACAAAGGATTTCCTAGGCAAGGTTACCCTCATCCTGCTGCAAGTACATGGTCCCCTTGAAGAGACTAAAACAGAGACGTTCCAGGAATTTCACAGTGACCTAGTGGTTAAGGATCCAGTGCTGTCATTGCTGTGGCATGGGTTCGATCCCTGGCCCAAGAATTTCCACATGCTGTGGGCATGGCCAAAAAAATAGAGCCTTTCCTTCGGTAATTCATAACTCTGGTCTCAACAGGTGACATTTTCCTCCTAATGTTGTCCTGCTAAATCAGATGTCATGCCATCTTCCAAAAGATGACCACTTGTAAACATTTTTTTAGTAATAAAAGTTAGCAGTTATTGGATACTTCTGTTTTAACATACCTTATCTGATTTAATCCTTATCATCATGTTATTAAAGGATGTTTGGTTTCTTAGTCTGATAAGCCAGCGACTCCTCATCCCTGTGTATCCCAGCTCTTAACAGTTTGTTGCCGTTGGCTCCTATCACATTCTCTTGTTTGTGTGTGTGTAGCCATAAATACATGCACATTTAAACATTTATTCTACTGTAGCTTTAGAGGAGTCTTAGGAGGGAGAAAAAATAAAATGTTTTCTATCTCTCTCTACTCAGAAGCTGGAACATTACTTTCTACGTGAAATCAGAAATGGATTTAGGAATATTTCTGGGATTCAAAGAGATACATAAAATAAAGAGTTGTTTATAAAAAATTCCACTTTGTACTAATTCGTCATTTTGAATGCCATGGGGTGTAGTAATTCCAGCTATGCAATGAAAACAGTTATTTTTAGACTTGATTTTCTTTTTCTGATTAACATTTGAAGTCATTTAAAGTTACTATCAGGAGCCCTTCATTTTATGCATTTAAATGCAATAAGACAGCTGGTTGTCTTATGCATGCTATAGGAAGGATTATGTTTTAGCAGATTTTCAAATTCGGCTAAGCTAATTATCAAAAAATATTTCTCACTGGCTTTTGGAATGTAATTCGATTTTCTTAGCAAATTTTGCTTATAATTGGAATATATTTGTAATTCTAATGGAGAAAAACACTGACCTATGTAATTTTAGCGTCATTAAATTTGTCTCTTTGTTACATCTATCTGTACTTCATTAATTCAGCCCGAGCAAGAACAAATTAGAAGTCCCTGCACAGCAGATTGCAAGGGAAGGAGTATTTACTGATCTGTCTGCACTGTAAGACTCTGGTGTCTGGTGGAATTATGATGGTAAATGCTTTAAGATGCATTCTGTTTACAAAGATTAATGATGCAGCTGTTTTTAATTAGCTGTTACAAATGAAAAACTGCCATTGTATGCTTGTTAGATCTACTTAAATTTACTCCATTCCAAATAAAGGAGAATTTAAAGAATACCTGAATAGAACAGGAAACTGTTCATTAACAACCAGGTTCAGAGAGGTGGTGGTAAATATCCAAATGTATCCTTCTGATTTTATGAGGGAAAAAAACTCAATTTCCTATGATAGTTACATTCTGTATTATTAATTTTCCATTTTTTTTTCCTTATCTGTAAATTTCCGTCCTGGGCAGATGATTCGTTTCCGAGGAAGAGGTTCTTGGCAGTCCCTACTGTCTGGCACTGTACATAGAAAATACATACATGAGATCTGTAGTATTTCTATTCATGGATAAAAGTTTCAGAAGTTGTTTTCAGAAAATCACAGGGTTAGAAATGGAAGAGAGTTAAAAGTGTTACTGTAATTTATCACAAACTTTGGTGACTGTCATTCAATGGGTTGGAAAAATCTGTATTCATTTTCTTACTTTGTTTCCACAGGCCTTGAGGCCATTTGGCTGTTAGTTTTAAAATGGCAATATTTGGGAGTTCCTGTCATGGCTCAGCAATAATGAACCCAACCAGTATCCATGAGCACATGGGTTCAATCCCTGGCCTTGCTCAGTGGGTTAAGGGCCCAGAGTTGCTGCAGTGTAGGTCACAAATACGGCTCGGATCTGGCGTTGCTGTGGCTGTGTATAGGCCAATTCAACCCCTAGCCTAGGAACTTCCAAATGCTAAGGGTGCAGCCCTAAAAAAAAAAAAAAAAAAAAGCCAAAAATAAATAAATAAATAAATAAGATGGCAGTATTGAGGCTCATAGTCAGGACTGTTGAAGAAAGCTGACGTTTTAGGTTACTATTAAGGGTTTAAGTTGTTGGTGATGGTATCTAATGCAGTGCCTTGCATGGAGAAAACATATTTATTGATTTGATTTCATGGTTCACTGATTACACTGACCTCATGCTACTCCATGGCCTTGAATAATCAGTAATTGACTGTAACTAAAGTGCTATATGGAGGATGATTGTTTTCCATCCTAGCTGAAGACCTAATGAGAATTTGCTTAAAATAACAGCAAAAGAACTTAGACATCAGAAAAGTAAAACGAAAATCCTTTTGCTGTAGGACCTCTTTTGCATAAAACTGTGGAAATAGATAGATAGATTACATAGCTATATTCTCTTTCGACTTTGGATTTCTTGATTTTCATTGCTGTGTGCCAAGTTTATGAAACCTAAATGTTTTTCAATTCATAAAATGTGTTTTATGCCTTAATAGCAAAGCCATCAACTTTTCTATTCCTTTTAACTGTATTCCTGCAGAGCAACCTTTGGGGTTTTCAATGATTTGCTGAATTCCAGAGGTTTATCTTTAAGTCAGTTGTTTGGAACATATTATTATGTATAAGTTCCATTTAGAACTTAAGAAAATCTCTCCTCTTTCTTGTGCCTGGACTCACAGTGCCAGAGGATAGGGAAGCCAACTCACCCCAGGAACCCAGCTCCTTTCCCAGCCATCATTGCCTGTCAGGGCAAACAGGGACTATGCTTGATATTAAGCCACGGGAAGAGTCTCTTCCCCAGGATTTTTATTAATTTTAGCCCAAGGTAAAGGTTGTGCCTAATTTAAATTATTGCTTTTGTCATATTCTCTACAGTCACAGGAATATTCTATTATGAATCACAAATCCTAGGCAATTCCCATTCTTTTATAATGCTTTTAAAGAGCCACATCTACTGCTATGATTTTCATGCCTCCTTGGTCGCTTTGGCTGCTAGGTTCTGGTCAAAAACAACCCCCAGGATTGCAAGGAGTGGTAACGACAAAGGTGTCTCTCTCATGCTCTTCCTCCATTGCAGGGAACTAAGACTATTCCACGTCCTTGTCATTCTGAGACATGAGCCGAAGGAGCAGCCTCTATGTGAGGCTTTGCTAGTTTTCAGCAGAGGCAAAAGAACAGAGTGGAAACATAAGATGGATCTGGTTTTTTTTTTTTTTGCTTTTTAGGGCCGCACCAGCAGCATATGGAGGTTCCCAGGCTAGGGATCTAATTGAGCTATAGCTGCTGGCCTATGCCACAGCCATAGCCATAGCAACTCCGGATCCAAGCTGCATCTTCAACCTACACCAGAACTCATGGCAATGTCAGATCATTAGCCCACTGAGCAAGGCCAGGGATGGAACCTGTAACCTTATGGTTCCTAGTCAGATTCGTTTCCGCTGTGCCACGAAGGGAACTCCATAAGATGGCTCCTAAAGTTTCTGCTTGAAAGAGGTGCATATCATGCCACATACATTTTGCAAACCCAGTCAGATGGCCACTCTGGGCATCCACAGTCTTGCAGAGAGAGGCACTGCAAGCCATGCAGCCAGGCCTGGCACAGTGGGTCAGGGATGTTTAATCATTGCATGGTGAAGTGCAAGGAACCCTTTTAAACAATGATACAGTCCACTTAGGGATGGAATCTTGAGACTTGCTGTAAATAAATGCTCATCTGTTTGTGTGGAGAAGCCTGGATGTGGCTGTCTTCTGTGGCAGAGATAACCCTCCATATTCATCACACCATTGTATTTTCTCCCTGGGTCTATAGGAGGAGAGCTTTTCTCCACCCCTTTGCGTCTGTGTGGGGCCAGGAGACTGTTCATGCCCACTGGATTATGGGGAGAAGTGATGTGTGGCATAGCCAGACCTAGCTCCCATACGTCTGGCAAAATCCACCCTGTCTCTTATCATTGTTATGGTCATCAACAAAGGAGCCTGTCTCTCCAAGTCAATGCTCAGAGAAGATGTATCCAGAAGAACCACCTGCCCAGAAACATCTACTCTGGCCTGAGTTAGAACAAATGAACTTTTGTTGTGTTGAGACACTTGAGATTTTGTGGTTTCATGTTTCTGTTACCCTATCCTGACCAATATAACCTTGTTTTCTGGTTTATTTAATGATGCTTTTTTTTTTTTTTGGTCTTTTTGCCTTTTCTAGGGCCGCTCCCGCGGCATATGGAGGTTCCCAGGCTAGGGGTCGAATCAGAGCTGTAGCCACTGGCCTACATCAGAGCCACAACAACGTGGGATCCAAGCCGCGTCTGCGACCTACACCACAGCTTACGGCAATGCTGGAGCAAGGCCAGGGATCGAACCCACAACCTCATGGTTCCTAGTTGGATTCGTTAACCACTGCACCATGATGGGAACTCCTAATGATGCATCTTTACTAGAGAAATGTATTTTTTTTTTAACTGCTGTGCCTGCAACGTGTGGAAGTTCCAGGCTAGGGATTGAATCAGAGCTGCAGCTGAGGCCTACACCACAGCCACAGCAACACTGGATCCAAGCTGAATCTGCAACCTATGCTGCAGCTTGCGGCTTGCGGCAACTCTGGATCCTTAACACACATGAGTGAGGCCTGGGTTGAACCTGCATCCTCATGGATACCATGAGGTTGTTAACCTGCTCAGCCTCAATGGGAACTCTTGAATGTATGTTTTGTAGTGAAGTGACCAAATAAAACATAACTCCCCACAAATTATTCAATGTACATATATATTTCTAGTTAGAAATACAAATATGTCACCAAATACTTGATTTTAAAATTTTATTAAATTTTAATGAATTTATGTCCATGTGTAGCTAGTGGCTATCTTATTGGACCACACAGACTTGACAGTAGGAAGCTTTTTGGCCATGTGATGTGTTGTAAATCTTTCCAGTATCTTAGCCATTCAAACATAAAAATGGACATGTTATCTAAATTAGACACTTTCTGGATGACAAAGAGCCATAAAAATGAACAGCAGAAAATAGCTACATCTTGGCTAGCAGGTTAAGGATCTGGTGTTGTCACTTCTGTGGCTCGAGTCCCTACTATGGCGCAGGTTTTATCCTCGGCCTGGGAGCTTTCATGTGTCTTGCGTGTGGCCAAAAAAAGAAAGGAAATAGCTACATCTTTATATACTGTTTCAACGATAATGGTTGTGACATTGGGGTACTAGTCAGAGTTTTTTACTAGTACGCATTGACATGAGGGTCCATGTTAATAGCTTCCAAATATAAAGTGCAAAAAAACTGTGGAACGGACATTTTTTGCCAAAGTATAGGTGTGGTCTTTAAGGACACAAAATAAATGTAAAATGTACAAGACTTCACATTCGTTTCTGAGTTTCTTCATTGTGAAGCATGTGAGGTGTGTTAGAGTTGATAACTTTTCAGATGCTGTGCTTTCGCTTTAATCTTGTGATTTCATTTGCAGTGGTACTCGCCATCCTGGGAACAATTTACAGGTGTTATAAAAGACTGCCTGTGTTTGTCTACATTTAAAGGACTCTTTCAAAGAAGGGGCTGAGTCATGTAATGAAAAGAATGTTGGATTCAGAGCAAAGCATCTAAATATTGCTGTTGTCCACTCTCAATAACTGGCTACATGAATTTGGGCAGGTTATTGAAATTCTCTGGGTCTCAGTTTTTTCCACAGTGAACTTAGGAGTTTGGACTACATACCAACTTTTAAAACTCTATGGTTGAACACCCCTCTCTTTCAGTCCTTTTTTTTTTAATTCCTTTAACCATGTGTGGTTCACACATGGAAAAGGAGTTATTAGAGTGAGCCCACTCATGTCAACATGACTTAACTCTTTGTTCCAGGAAATTCTTGCCCAGACAGATTAGACACTAAATTAATAAATAACTTCACTGTTTGCTTTGTAGAAAATTCTTGCAAATCAATTTACCAGGACAAACAGTTTGCTCATCTGGGCAAACAGCTCTCTTATTAGAATAATGTATCATTCACCTGGGCAAACAACTTGACAAGTCCATGGAAGAATGACATTATGCCTTGTGCTCTTGAAAGTGAATCCACTGTGAATTCTATCTTATCTTACTATCTAACTGGGGGAAATAGTATGTGGGTCTAGCATATATTTCCTATGTGGCATGAGACTCTTTATAGTTCGTATATGGATGAGGCTAATTATAACAAGATCAGTGAAGCCATAACCATTGAGTTAATTATAACAGAGTGGGTGAGCAAAATCAATTTTCTGTGTCACACATAATTTTCAACTTAGGTAAACAATCGTCTATAATATACATTCTAAGAAATTGTTTTCTATAACAAGCATACATAACTCTTAAAATTATAGCTTAAAGCCTTTGTAGTTTGAAATTGCAGATCACAGAGGTTCCTAACATTACCCACCCAACACTAAAAGCTGCTTCCTAGTTTAACAAGAGACAGAGCATATGCAAATTTAAACTTAAAGCAGAAATTTGTGCCTGTTGCTTAACAGTTGTTTGTTTAGGGTGCTCTTAAGAAAGTACTCTGAGGAGTTTTGTCGTGGTTCAGTGGTTAACGAATCTGACTAGCATCCATGAGGATGCAGGTTCGCAGGTTCGATCCCTGGCCTCCCTCAGTGGGTTAAGAATCTGGTGTTTCTCTGAGCTGTGGTGTAGGTCGAAGATGCGGCTTGGATCCTGCATTGCTGTGGCTATGGTGTAGACTGGCAGCTATAGCTTTGATTTGACCCCTAGCCTGGGAACCTCCATATGCCTTTGAATTAACCTGTATCAGTGTTATTTTTCTTGGAGTTTCATCACCCATTAGTTCTCTTGTTAATTTTAACTATAGGCTGAATTAAACTATTTCCAAGTTTATGGGTTTGTTTTTTTTTTTTTTTTCCTTCATGAAACCTGATAGGAAAAACTTTGTCTTTAGATTCACAGTCTCACCTCAGGAAGTTCAATCACAGATCTGAGAGCAGCTTTTTGAGGATACGAAGTTAGAACCTAGGCTGTACCTTGCGAAAGAGTCCCGTGACATTCACATCAATTGCTTTGACTTGGCTATTTTGATGTGGGAGCATTTGATATAGCCTGAAAAAGACACTGATTTTTCAGTTAAAAGAAGTTCCCAAGTAATGTGCAAAGCCTCACCTTCTGAGCCTACCTCCATTGTTGACCAGTCTGTTGAATTCTTTTTCCTTCCTCCCCTACTTGCTCTCCTGCTCCCTGCCCCTGCCTTATTGATATTGGACATTGTGGCTGGTCAGAGCTATGGTGAAGCATAAAATTAAAGGGAAGTGTGAGATGGGTTGAGGGTTAAGTAACATCTGGCAGGCCAATCACATAAACCAGACATTAAAAGTTACTTTCCTCATCTCAAGAAAAGCCATCTAAGAAGTTCCCATTGTGGCTCAGTGGTAATGAGCCCAACTAGCATCCGTGAGGATGCAGGTTTGGTCCCTGGCCTTGCTCATTGGGTTAAAGGATCCTGCATTGCCATAGCTGTGGTGTAGGCTGACAGCTGTAGCTCTGATTCAACCCCTAGCAAGGGAACTTCCATATGCTAAAATGCGGCCCTAAAGAGCAAAAAAGAAAAAAAAAAAAAAAGAAAAGTCATCTATCATTCAAAGCAAAGCATCTTCAGGAGTTCCCTGGCAGCCCAGTGGTTGAAGATATAATGCTGTCTCTGCTGTGGCTTGGGTTTGATCCCATGCTATGGGTGTGGCCCAAAACAACAACAACAGCAACAAAGCAAAACATCTTTCCAAAATTTCACTTATATCTTTGATGTCTGCACCTTAAATGCTGTGTCTCTTATTTCTTCCTAAAAGTTAAAGGCGTTGATGGGAGTTGGGGTTGGGGTGGAAATGTTTGAGACTGTGGAAGAAAAATTCATATTAACATTGATTTGAAGAAAAGAATATGCTTATGGCTATCAAATTACTACAGTCAGTCCCACAAGAAAACCTTTAATGTTTTCTTATTGACAAAGGAATTTAAGCACATTACCAAGGTTATTACATATAGAGGCCTGAAGACAGCTTTCTTGATGGCCAATTGGTATGTATACCTTCAAAATTAATGACCATGTTTCCCAAGAGATAGGATTAACCTGAGGAAGTCTGGACGTCTCAAAGTAACTTGCTCTCAACTAATTAGGACACTTTTATGATGACGAGATACAGATCAGCCATAAATAAGGCAGGAAAGAGCCTTCACCAGCATGAGTTAGGATTTATAGTCTTAGCATCTTCAAGTCCCAGGTATTGCGATTAGCCTCCACCTGTACCATCTGGTTGTGAATGACCCTCTAAGACAAATCTCTGAGTGACAAGCAGTCATTGGGTTTTTTGGTTTTTTTTTCTTTATTGAGGTATAGTTGATTTACAGTGTTGTGTTAATTTCTGCTGTACAGCAAAATGATTCAGTTATACATATATACACAATCTTTTCTGTATTTTTTCCATTATGGCTTTTTTGGGGGGCTGCACCTGTGGCATGTGCAAATTCCCAGACTGGTGATCAAACCCCAGACACAGGAGTGACCTGAGCTGCTGCAGTGACAACACCAGATCCTTAACCTGCTGTGCCACAAGGGAATTTCCATTATGGTTTAACATAGGACATTGAATATAGTTCTCTGTACTATATAGTGGGGTCTTGTTTATCCCCTTCATGTAGTTTATATCTGCTAACCCTAACCTCCCACCCTATCTCTTCCCCAGACCCCTCCCCCTTGGTACCACAAGTCTCTTTTCCTTGTCCACAAGTCTGTTTCTGTTTCATAGATAGGTTCATTTGCATCATATTTTAGATTCCACATAAGTGATTTCATATAGTATTTGTCTTACTCTTTCTGACTTACTTCTCTAGTATGATAATCTCTAGGTCCATCCATGTTGCTGAAAATGGCATTATTTCATTCGTTTTAATGGCTGAGTAGTATTCCATTGTGTATATATACCACATCTTCTTTATCCATTTTTCTGTCAAGAGACATTTGGGTTGTTTCTATATCTTGGCTATTGTGAATGGTGCTGCAATGAACATATGGGTGCATGTATCTTTTTGAATTATAGTTTTATCTGGATATAAGCCCAGGAGTGGGATTGCTGGCTCATATGGTAACTCTATCCTTAGTTTTCTGAGAAACCTCCATACTGTTTTCCATAGTGACTGCACCAATTTACATTCCCACCAACAGTGAAGGAGGATTCCCTTTTCTCCATACCCTCTCTAGTATTTGTTATTTGTAGACTTTTTAATGATGGCCATTCTGACAAGTGTGAGGTGGTAAAAGAATGAAATAATGCCACCTCATTGTGGTTTTGATTTGCATTTCTCTCATAATGATGTTGAACATCTTTTCATGTGCCAATATGTCTTCTTTGGAGAATATCTATTTAGGTTTTCTGCCCATTTTTCAATTAGGTGGTTGTTTTTCTGTTGTTGCATTGTAAAGTTGTTTATATATTTTTTGTTTTTTGTTTTGTTTTGTTTTTTTGTCTTTTTGCCTTTTCTAGGGCCACTTCCCGTGGCATATGGCAGTTCCCAGTCTAGGGGTCCAATCGGAGCTGTAGCCGCCGGCCTAGGCCAGAACCACAGGAATGTGGGATCCGAGCCATGTCTGCAACCTACACCATAGCTCACGGCAACACTGGATCCTTAACCCACTGAGCAAGGCCAGGGATCGAACCCGCAACCTCATGGTTCCTAGTCGGATTCGTTAACCACTGCGCCACGACGGGAACTCCATGAGTTATTTATATATTTTTTGAAATTAAGCCTTTGTTGATTGAACGTTTGCAAATATTTTCTCCCGTTCTGTATGTTGTCTTTTCATTTTACTTATGGTTTCCTTTTCTGTAAAAATCTTTTAAGTTTGATTAGGTTCCATTTATTTATTTTTGTTTTTATTTCTATTGCCTTGGGAGATTGACCTAAGAAAACATTGGTGCAAGTGGCATTATTTCATTCTTTTTTGATGGGGTTGTTTGCTTTTTGGTAGTGAGCTGCAGGTGGTATTTATATATTTTGGAAATTAATCCTGTACCAGTCACTTCATTTGCAAATATTTTCTTCCATTCTGTGGGTTGTCTTTTCATTTTGTTTAGGGTTTCGTTTGCTGTGCAAAAACTTTTAAGTTTAATTAGGTCCCATTTGTTTATTTTTGTTTTTATTGTCATTACTCTAGGAGACGGATCTGAGAAGATATTGCTGTGGTTTATGTCAGAGAGTGTTTGGCCTATGTTTTCCTCTAAGAGTTTTATAGTACCTGGTCCTATGTTTAAGTCTTTAATCCATGTTTAGTTTATTTTTGTGTATGGTGTTAGGGGGTGTTCTAATTTCATTCTTTTACATGTAGCTGTCCAGTTTTCCCAGCACCACTTTGTCATAGATTATTTGACCATAGGTGTGTGGATTTAATTCTGGGCTTTCTATCCTGTTTCACTGATCTATCTTTCTGTTTTTGTGTCAGTACCATACTGTTTTGATGACTGTAGCTTTGTAGTATAATCTGAAGTCAGGGAGCCTGATTCTTTCAGCTTTGTTTTTCTTTCTCCGGATTGCTTTGGCTAATTTTTAAAAATGTAAGTGGGGTATCACATTGCTTAATGTGAAGCTAACACATTCAAGCATGTTTCATTCACTTTGGTAACCAACAAAAAAGTAAGTGCTCACATACAGAGAGCAAAGGAAACAACATATCCAAGAAATGCTTTTCTTTTCTTGGTTAGAAATAAAAGTCCCTTGATCTGTTTTCTCAGATCCTAGTCACATCTAAGTTTTAAGAAAGTTCAGGTCATATCGATAACTTCTGGTCAATACTACTTTTTGCAAGATCAGAAATGTTCCCTCATGGATTTCCTGCTGTGGCCCAACGGAACTGGTGGAGTCTCTGCAGTGCTGCGATGCAGGTTTGATCCCAGGCATAGTGGGTTAGGGATCTGGGGTTGCTGCAGCTGTGGCATAAGTCACAGCTGTGGCTCGGATCTGGAACTCCATATGCTATGGGGTGGCCAAAAGAGAAAAAAAAAGAAGAAATCTTCCCTCCTTACATTCTTCTTCAGGTTTCAAAAAAACCCTACCATATTTATTCTCCTGGAATAGTGTGAAATAACCCTTTTCCTGAATGAAAACCTCCTTTATACAGTTCTTTTTCTGAAACAAATCTTTCCCTTTCTGCCCCTGAACTGGAATAATTTCCTCTGGGGAATCCCTCTTATCTAGGGGATTGTAGTGAGGTCACTGCCTGAGCTGATTTCAGTTCATTTTCTTGAGCAGAATTGGATGAATGGCTTTACAAGTTGTCTTTTAAAGAGATAGACTTTCATATAAATAAAACCACCAGATTTCTTTATACAGTATCATGAGGTCTTGACATTCCAGAGATTTGGTACCTAAATACATAGTTACTCAGTGAATGTTTATTGAAGGGAAGGATGGTGGAAAGAAAGAAAAAGAAGGGAGGGAAAGTTAGCAAAAACATTTTTTTTTACCTTGATTTTTAATTGGGAAAAAGAATATGAAATTTATTAGTGTTATACTTGCAGATCAAGAATATAATTTATGATAACTTAGTAAGTAATTGCCAGGAGTTCCTGTTGTGGCTCAGCAGGTTAAGAACCCAACTAGTATCTATGAGGATGTGGATTCGATTCCTGACCTTGTTCAGTGGGTTAAGGATCTGGCTTCACTGAAGACTGGGGCATGGGTTGCAGATGCAGCTCAGATCCAGTGTTGCTGTGGCTTCGGCATAGGCCTTAACTGCCATTGGACCCCTAGCCTGGGAACTTCTATATGCCGCAGGTGTGGCCCTAAAAAAAAAAAAAAGTAATTGCCTTTTGTCTACATTTTAATGCAAAGACACTTATTGGGTAAGATTCAGAAAAATAATGTATCTATATTTTATATGTATTTTTTATACATATTTTGTTCAAAAAACAGAATCTGTTAAAAAAATTAAAGAATTTCTGGTTATAATCCACACGTGTATATTTCAGTTTTGCTTCAGGATAGACACATTCTGCTTAGCAGTCTCTTCTGAGATTGCTTGCTGAGCACATGTATTTTTCCTGATGCTGATTTTAATGTCTCTGTAATTTGCTTGGTGGCTGTTCTATTAAGAGCTTAGCTTCTAACATCCAAAGGAGGCTGAATGAACTATCAGATATAAGATTGAGCAAAAACAACAATTAGAAGACAGTGGTTGTCCCATACTTTTTATCCCAAGATTTCTTATGGTATGTCTCACTCTACCATCAAAAAGAAAAACTAGGAACCCCAGCAGGGCTAAGGGAGAGGGAACATGGGTGGCTGCCAGCCTGGGTAAATGGAACCCTTTTAGCTGAGCCAAGTTCACAAGAGTAGAAGACCAGGTCCCAGTTTGAGGCCCGAACCCTGATAAGTAACAACAAGTATTAAGGACTTCAAGGGGCCCAGTAGGGAAAGAATTTGAGGTCCTGATTTTTACCTTGGTTTTTAATTGGGAAAAAGAATGTGAAATTTATTAGTGTTATGCTTGCAGACCCAGAATATAATTTGTGATGACTTAAGAGTTGTGGGGGTGTGGTACAATGAGTAATTTTCTTTTTTCTGCTTTTTGGTGTTACCTATATTTTCTATAGTAATTACATATATTACTTAACATAAAGAAAAAAACACTAGGCTTTATGTTTTCACTAACTAAATTTCAAAATCAGTATGGTTTCTGTCTTTTTTTTGAAAGTATGGTGTTTTCATAGATTGTCATCAGTCTACTTTAGAATTTACATCCAGTTGACCCAGTTATTTCAAGGTGTAACAATGAATAAGGTTTTGTTGATACGAGGTACCCCTTCTTTCTCTGCAATGTCTAATGGACATCAATGGGGCATTATGGGATAACCTAGAAACAGGCACAGTTATGTCAATATGATTTATGGCTAACTTGGCACTTGACATTAGTGGTAAAGGAGGAGCAATTCATTAAATGGTGCTGGGGAAATTGATTATTCATATAGAAAATAATTAAAATAGATCTGGACTTCATTCCATATACAAATGTCAATTTCAGGTGGATTAAGGGAATTTAAATGTGAAAGGCAGGAGTTCCCATAGTGGCTCAGTGGAAACAAAGCTGACTAGTATCAGGATGCATGTTTGATCCCTGGCCTTGCTCAGTGGGTTAAGGATCCAGCGTTGCTGTGAGCTGTGGTATAGGTCGCAGAAAAGGCTTGGATCTGGTGATGCTATGGCTGTGGCATAGGCCGGTGGCTATAGCTCCGACTCACCTTTGATTCCACCTCTAGCCTGGAAACCTCCATATGCTGCAGGTGAGGCCCTAAAAAGAAAAAAAAAGAAAAGAAAAGAAAAGAAAAAAAAAGTGAAAAGCAAAAGTTGGAAACTTGTGGGAGAAAATATAGCACAACTTTATGACCTTGGAGAAGGGAAGGACATTAAATGAGATGCAAAAAGTGCTAGCCAGAAAGCAGGGGGTTGGTCATTGAACTACCTTAAAGTCAAGGACCTTACTTCATCAAAGGACCTCACTAAAAGAGTTGGGAGGGAGGAAAGCAGGAACTGTGAGGAAGTATTTGACATATATGTAACAGAAATAATAAGGAAACAGAAAACCATCCTTCAGACAATAAGACCCCATTTCTTCGAAAGACACTGTAAAATGAATGAAAAATCAAGCCATAAATACTAGGGGCAGATATTTGCCATGCATGTAGCTGACAAATTAATAAATGGGGGAAAAGCATTCTGTAGAAAAATGAAAAAAGCTTTGAAGTTACACAAAAGTAGCAATATGAATGATCAATAAAAATATTAAAGTGCTTAGCTTCATTAGTAATCAGGAAAATGCAAATGAAAACCACCAGATGTTATTATTTCACGCTCCCCAGAGTGGGAAAAACTTTTTGAAAAGTCACCAGTGAGGTTTGTGCAATGACAGGACCTCTTGGGTACTGCTGGTGGCAGTATGAATCAGACCAGCCACTTTGGAGACCTCTGCAGTCTTGTCAGGAAGAGTTGAAGCTGTGTGTGATCTAGAACCCAGCTGTTCAGCTCCTGGCCCAACACCCTGGAGCAGTGTTTTTCAGCTCTGCCTTACATTAGAATCTCAAAACAAGCCTGTCTGAAATACACAGGCTGTGCCTTGCCCCAAACCTGTGGTTACCAAATTGTGTGCCAAGGGGTCCCCGGAGCACCTCGCAAAACCCACAGAGAACAGTAGTGTATTTTTCCCTGTTCCAGGGAACAATGACACTTGACATCTACTGGACACAGTTCAGTGCACAGTTTCCTTCTTAGACTTGCTCCATTATTTTCTATTATGCAATATTTTGCAAAGCTAGATTTTCAGTGGTTGCTCTGGTAAAAAGCAGATACCACAGGAAGAGCAGTGTAGAAGAGAACATGAAAATGGCAGGGTCCAATTTGAGTCCAGAGTCTGAGGAGTTGCACAGTGCCCAACAGGGGTACACAGCCCATTTGAAGTAATTGTTATTTAAGAATGTAAAATATCTTTTCTTTCAATTTATGTGCATTCGTTTTTCAGTCTTAAAAAATTGGGGCTTATATATTGTGTTTTTCTTCTAATATTTTTCTAGTAATTTATTATTTACAGTTTTAGTAAAGCATAATTTATACACAACAAATTTACATATTTGAAGTGTACAATTTGATGAGTTTTGACATATGCATACATTGTGAAATCATCACCACAACCAAGATAATGAACATATCCATCAGTTCCTAAAATAATCCTCCCTTTTCCCACTCTATGCTTCTTCCTCAAGCTCCCTACCCCCCCCACACACACACTTCCTCTCCAGAGCAACCACTCATCTCCTTTCTGTCACTGTAGATAAGTGCATTTACTAGAATTTCATATAAATAGAATCTTACACTATGTACTCTTGTTTTGTTTGACTTCTTTTGCTCAGTGTAATTATTTTACAATTCAGCCATGTGGTTGATTCCTTTTTATTTCTATCCATTGTATGGATACACCACAATTTGTTTATCCATTCACCTGTTTCAGTTGTTTTCGGTTTTTTACAAATAAAGCTCTGGACATTTGTGTAAAAATCTATGTGGAATGAAATGACTGGGTCATGCGGTAGATGTGTGCTTATAGTAACTCATTTCTATTGTATTTTGCAAAAGCAATAGTCCATCAAGGATTAGAAATAAAACTATTCCTTCACCAAATGTATTTTTTTTTTTTTGGTCTTTTTGCCTTTTCTAGGGCAGCTTCCCACAGTATATGGAGGTTCCCAGGCTAG
Source organism: Phacochoerus africanus (assembly GCF_016906955.1). NCBI lineage: Eukaryota > Metazoa > Chordata > Mammalia > Artiodactyla > Suidae > Phacochoerus > Phacochoerus africanus. Next base: position 45,878,245 of record NC_062550.1, on the reverse strand, counting down.
GGGTCTAGTCAGAGCTGTAGCTGCTGGCTTACGCCACAGCCACAGCAACTCGGGATCTGAGCCGCGTTTGCAACCTACACCACAGCTCACGGCAACGCCGGATCCTTAACCCACTGAACAAGGCCAGGGATCGAACCCGCAACCTCATGGTTCCTAGTTGGATTCATTAACCAGAGTCAAGACAGGAACTCCAACACCAAATGTATTTTGAGAAGTACCAGCCAGGGAGATGTGTGCAGGATTGTTCATTGCTACATTGTTAGTAATAGCAAAAAACTGGATGCAATCCAATCATCCACTGTTAGGAGAATAGATTATTAAGAGGAGGCATATATATATATATATATATATATATATATATATACACACACACACACACATATATATATACACACACACACATATATATATATTTGGAAGACTACTTTATAACAATGAAGATGAAGCATACCTCCGCTAATCAAAATGGATAAATTGTAGGAATTTGGGCTGAGTTTAAAAAGCGAATTGTAAAAGAATGCTTGTGGAATGACTCCATGATATGAATTTTAAAAACAAACTATTAAGTAAAGTATTACTTACAAATACAAACATATGTGGTAAATTAGAAAGAAAAGCAAGAAAATGGTAAATATACAATTTAGTGTAGTGCTTATCTGGGGAGGGGTTAGGGTGCCATGAGGGAGATAGGACCAAGAAAGGGTAGACAGAAGTTTTTGGGGCTAAAGGTTCATGGTATATTTCTTAAACTACAGAAATTCATTTTTATGGAGTTTTTTTTGGCTGTGCCCACAGCATACAAAATTTCCCAGGCCAGGGATCAAACCCAAGTCATAGCAGTTACACTGGATCCTTAGCTCACTGTGCCACCAGGGAACTCCTCGATGTTATTATTATTATTATTTTTTAACTTTTAGGGCTGCAGCCACGGCATATGGAGGCTCCCAGGCGAGGGGTCCAATCAGAGCTACAGCTGCTCGCCTACACCATAGCCACAGCAATGCCAGATCCGAGCCATGTCTGCAACCTACACCAAAGCTCACTGCAACACCAGATCCTTAGCCCACTGAGTGAGGCCAGGGATCGAACCCGAAACCTATGGTTCCTAGTCGGATTCATTTCCGCTGTGCCACAACAGGAACTCCTTGATGTTATTTTTTGTTCTTATATTTTGCTGAAACTTTTCTTTTATTTGTGTTAGTGTGTAACAACAAAATTTAGAAAAATCTCTGAGCAGTTGAAAAAGTGTTTTAAGCAAGACAGAAGGTATCAATTTCAAACCATCAAGGATAGAAAAAAATCCAAGCATTAAATAAATATTTATTTGTTTGATAGGCTATGAGAAAATTTGGAAAAATCATGGGCATTAAACCAAGCTGTCATAGAATATTTAGTTAAAAAGCATAAAAAATATGGTATGTTATTTATTAGAATGATCCCTTGTAATGTGATTAAACCAGTTAAGGATCTGTGATAGATGTCTTAAAAAAAAAAAAAAAAACCCAATGGTCAGTCTCATTAAGTTAAAGATACATTTTTTTAAAATTTTTATGACAGATGAAAATGGTTTACAGAATGCAAAATGAGAATCCAAAATTGGTAATCAAATATCATATATGTTTCCCAGATGGATAGAATGTATAATTGAGTAGGAGGTGGGCTAAAAGCCAGAAAAGATGGGGGTAGTTAAGAAAGACTCAAAAACTCTTCCCAAAAGAAGATAAAATGGAATTCTTGGACAAAATAAAACCTTAAGTTCTATGCTTTGAGAAATTTCCTTTTTTTTTTTTTTTTTACATTTTTAATGGCTTAATGCGAACAAAACTACACCAGAGTTCCCTTTCTGGTAAGACATGTGTAGGGAGCTGATCTCCACAGAGAGGTGAACAGCCTTCCACAGGTGCAAGGAAGCCACAGCCTGCTAGTGTTGGAGCCAAGACTTCAAGGGCGAGAAGAGAGAGTGGGGACTGACATTAATAAACATTTACTGTGTCTGAGGCATTTTGCTGTGGATTTTATTTATACCGCTTATACCTTGTAGACCTAGTGTCTTCTTACCTTTAAGGTAGAGGATGTCATTCTCATTTTCCACATGAGATAACTGAGACATGGAAATTCAAAACTTTGTCAAAGATTTCAGAGACAGCAAATTTAAACCCAAATACATTTGATTCCGAAGCACGTCTTTTTCCTACAATTAATAGCCAATGATCACTGTAAACTTAACTATGTTTGTACCAAGAACTGTTCCAAGTGATACAGAGAGTTTCTCTAAGCCTCACGACAATACTGTAAAATCTCCTGATTTCCAACCCCCCCCCCCCCCCCCCCGGCCGGCTCCAGCCCACGTCTTTAACCTCTTTTACCTCTTATGAGGATCAGGCTTAATTCTGTCAGGAAACCTTGGGGCTCCTAAAAAGGTTTGATCCATCTGAGTCATGGAAACGGATTTCTCCCAGCCATGTACTTTGTGGTTGTCTCACCTACAGCGATTGATTCCTTCTTTTCTTTCTTTTTTTTACAACCACACCTGCGGCATATGGAAGTTCCTGGGCTATCAGTCAAATTGGAGCTACAGCTGAGGTCCATGCCACAGCTACCGTGACACTGGATCTAAGCCATATCTGTGACTGTGTCCTTAACCCACTGAGTGAGGCCATGGATTGAACCTGCATCCTCACAAAGACAATGTCGGGTTCTTAACCCTCTGAGCCACAATGGGAACTCCAGTCTCTTCTTTTTAATTGGACCATATCTTCTAGGTATTTTGCTGCTGGAATAAAGTAGTTTAGGAAATCTTTCTTAGCCAATTCTAATAAATTTAGCTAGTTTATTCATATATTTGTGTGTGCTTTTTAAGTTCCTTTAGGCTCATTGTTTTCCACAGAAAAAGAATGAATCCTTAGAAGTAGACCTCTTAAACTCTCTCAAACTCCATTCTCAAACAGGGACTTTCCTTAAGACTTAATTTAAAATAAATGGGGGTTTCCGTCATGGCTTAGTGGTTAACAAACTGGACTAGTAGCCATGAGGTTATAGGTTCGATCCCTGGCCTCTCCAGTTAAGGATCTGGCATTACCTGAGCTGTGTTATAGGTTGCAGACGTAGCTGGGATCGCGTGTTGCTGTGGCTGTGGCATAGACCAGCAGTTACAGCTCCAATTCGATCCCTAGCCTGGGAACCTCTATATGCCACAGGTGCGGCCCTAAAAATACAGAAGACAAAATAAATAAATAAATAAATAAATAAAATGGTAATTAAGCATCCTTTAAAACATTTAATGGGATTATAATTTATATTCTTTCTACTCCAAAAGTTTTTGAGGTAGATTAGAATATAAGAAACCAGTACAATGGGATAAGTACAATAAAAACTCAAAACAGTGTAAATAAGAGATCGTTCTACCAGAAACTTAAGGTATTTTAGTTTATTACTACAGAGCATTTAATGCTAAATTTCCTGGCAATTGAGGCAACAGAGAACTACAAGTGGTCAAATAATTTTTATTATATGTTCAGAGAAGGTAAAGTGGTTCACTGGGGAGGATGCATTTCAGTGACAGTCCAGTTGACAACCCTTTCCGTCCTTCGAGTTAGATCTTGACTAAATATCTGGAGCACTCAGATCTTAGTGCCATAGACTTGAAGGAACTGCCACTGGTAAGTCTTTAAAGAGGCACAGTGGCTGGGCTGTAATTCTTGCTCAGCAGCACTTCAGCGTAGCTCTGCTCCTCTGGGGAAAGGCCAGTCACTGGCTCCCTCCCTCCTTTGTTGGGTGTCTGCTCAAAGGTCATGCCCTTCTCTGGCCATCCTCTCTAAAGGAGGCTCCCTCTCCACACTTGCTTTACTCAATATCCCTGCACCGTCTGACGTGGTAGCACTAGCCATATTAACTTTGATTAGACAGTTAACTTTGATTAGATTACATGAAATTTAAAACTCAGTTCTTGGATCACATAGCCACACTTCAAGAGGTCATTAGCCACACATGGACAGTGTTTACAGTATTAGTCAACACATATCACTGTAGAAAGTTCTATCAGGCAGTGCTGTTTTATGCTCTTACTCTGGATTTCATTTTCTTTCTTTTTTTTTTTTTTTGTCTTTTGTCCTTTTTCAGGACTGTACTTGCGGCATATGGAGGTTCCCAGGCTAGAGGTCTAATTGGAGCTGTTGCTGCTGGCCTACACCACAGCCATAGCAATGTCAGATCTGAGCTGCATCTGCAACCTATACCACGGCTCACAGCAACGCTGGATCCTTAACCCACTGAGTGAGGCCAGGGATTGAACCGAAACCTCATGATTCCTAGTCAGATTTGTTTCCGCTGCCCACAACAGGAACTCCTGGATTTCATTTTCTTTTAGAACTTTTCCAACATTATGCCACATACTTACCGATTTATGTTCCACTAGAATGTTTCCAATAGAAGAGATTTTTTTTTTTTCTAGAATATTGCTGAATTCTCTGCCTAAAGCTGTGCCTGTTACAGTTCTCTGTAAATACTTGTTGAGTGAATGAACAAACAAATGAATAAATTTTGGTATTTCAAATAAAAATGTTTAATGTCCTTGGGGGATGCAGTATACTGTACTATCACAATTTTTAAGATAAAAGAATGAAAATTCTGTAATCAAGGATACCTATTTTAAAGATAATATGATGTTACTAAATATTCTAGCTAAACTTTTGTTTTTCATATTGTGAAGGATAATAAGTATAAAAATTCCACTTAACAGTTAACATATTGTCCTGAACACGAAGGTAAAAAATACCAATTTTGTTTGGATTAAGAAGTCACGTGAGGAGAATGAAATAGCAAGATACTTACATAGCTAATTGGACTTACACTGGCGTGTGATTGAAAGCAACCATGATACATTAATATGGAATATATTAAAGGTGATACTGTGCAATTATAGCTATATACATGATGAGAAATCATAATGCATTCTAAAACTGTAGAGAAATGTCAATTTACCTCAGTTAACTTCACATAAAATTTATCCATGAAATGATTGCAATGCCTAAAAGGAATTTGCTTTCTGAACAAAATATAACTAGAAGCATGACTGCCCTAGGTTTGCCTATAAATAGACATGAAAGCTAGTTTTGTGATTTCTGCCAAGCGTGCAGCTTCAATAGCCTTGAAAAAGGTTGTTTCTCTTTTCTTGGGTCTGGCTTTGTCAGGAGATACTTGGAATGGTGATGGAAGAGGGAGGTACCTGGCAGAGCCAGACAGGCCTGGTAGGCAAATCAGCTTCAATTAGCCAGACGATAGATGTCACTTGGCTATCATGCCTAATTCCAGTTACTGACAATTAGGAACTGGGTAAAGTAGGGGTGTTTTCTCCTTTAGCCTTCCTTTCTAAAATGCAGGTTATTTTCTGAGTAGTGTTAGTTCTCAGCAGATTTTCAAGTGCAGATCATCCGGCATCTGTAGCTATGCCAGAGTGGTATTATTTTTCTATTTCAAGTAAAAAAAAAAACAAAAACAAAAAACCAAAACCTTGATGCAAGTTTACCCAAAGACATTTACCATGGGGGGGGCTTTTTTGTTTGTTTTCAAATTGGGTCCAGGGAAGGGCCAAGTTCTTTATAAAAATAATGGCTAGCTTTAGAAATCCCTGTGTTTGGTTAAGTTTTCTGAGCTGCAATAAATATGAATTAAAGATTCATCAAAGGTTTATATTTTCAATTTCAGTTTTTGCCTCTGCTTTGAAGATGTATTCTGTGAATATGTCTGACATTTTTTTTATTTCCTTTGGTGCTGGATCCAGAGAACAATTCTTAAAACTTTATATCAAGGGTAGAGAGATAAATTTACTTGCTGTTAAGACCTTAGGGGTTGTTTTAGCTGCCAAGAGAGCATTGCTTATGTGCTGAGAATAATGTGAGAACCGTAGATGCCTCTGGTATTGATTTTACTCAGGCCGAGTTAAGAAAATGGCCACATGGAAGTTTTCTGTTTACAGAGAAGTAGGAAAGTAGTTATGAAAAAGAAGGTAGCTGTGATGCTTGACACAAGTTTATGCTAATTTAAAATTTTACTGTTGTTTACGTATAAAGTCAGGATTCATCTGCCAGGGTGAGGGTCTGCTGAAGATGTCACCAGGTCACCATGGAGAGATATGCTGCTAGATGTCTCCCGTCCAAAGGCTTTTTAATGGATAATGAATTCAGAATTTACCTCATAGAATCTGATCATTACCTATGGAAAAACTAGGTAAACATTACCTCATAAGATAATTTTTCATCTATTCATACGTCACTGTGCATATTTTAGATTTTTTGTATTATTATATAGAAATTTGGCTACTCAAGAATTTCTTCCTGTCTAAGACTGAACAAGCCAAACAACAAGAGTATCCTACACTGTGCATAGAAACACCGATACTAGAATATTGCTTTCTCAGAAACATCTTTTGATTTTGATCCATGTAGCAATTCTAAGATAGTTTCTTTGACATGGGTTTGTACCCACGGCCTATGGACGTGTCCGGGCCAGGGATGGAATGTGAGCCTCACCTGTGACCTATGACACAGCTGTGGCAATGCTGGATCCTTAACCCACTGGGCCAGGAATTGACCCAGCAATGCCACAGAGATGAGTTGGATCATTAGCTCATTTCACCACAGTGGGAATTCCGGTTATTATTTGAAAAATTTTCTCTTTCTATAGTTAGTACAATATAAAGAATACCAGATTGTCTTTAAAAATCACTACATCAGGAGTTCCTGTCGTGGCTCAGTAGTTTATGAATCCGACAAGGAACCATGAGGTTGTGGGTTCGATCCCTGGCCTCGCTCGCTCAGTGGGTTAAGGATCCGGCGTTGTCGTGAGCTGTGGTGTAGGTCGAAGACTCGGCTCGGACCCATATTGCTGTGGCTGTGGTGTAGGCTGACAGCTGCAGCTCCGATTAGACCCCTAGCCTGGGAACCTCCACATGCCGAGGATGTGGCCCTAAAAAGACAAAAGACAAAAAAAAAATCACTAAATGTTTCCTCCTAACTTTGTGAAGTCCCTAATAATGATTTACACAAACCTCTTCTGCCTTCAGGTTTATAACCAATGTGAAACAGTTTCACAGGCTAATTCCAGCCTTATTCCTATATGAACTGTACATAGTCCAAAAGCATCATTTTATGACATTTAAGATTTCAAAATATGTATCACAAGTTGTATCATAAATTCTTCTCATTGAATAGTAACCCTTTGATGTTCGAGTACATATGTTCTTTATAACATACATACCAGCATTTTATCAGGTGTATCAAATTCTTGAGGGTAACGACTACACTTATTTAACTTTTTATTTTGAAATAACTCTAGACATAGAAACAAATTGCAAAAATACTGCACTGAATTTCATGTGCTCTTTACACAGCTTCATGAAATGTTAACCCTTACATAACCTATTCCACATTCTGGAAACCAGAAACTGACATTTCTACAATACTGTTATCCAATGTAAAGAAGGTATTCCTGTTTTGCCAGTTGTCCTTCTGATGTTTTTTCTCCAGGTCCAGGATCCAATCTAGGATCCCACACTACGTTTAATTGTCATGTTTCCTTAGTCTCATCCAGTCTAGAGGAGTCTTTATTTTTCCTGACCTTAATACTTTTGAGGAGTTCTGGCCAATAATTTTGTAGAATGTTTCCCTTTGAGTTTGCTTGATGTTTTCTTATGGTAAGAACTGGCTTATGTATCTTTGACAGGAAAACCACAGAAGTGACACTGGCCCCGTCAGCGTGTTATATAAGAGCATACATGATGTCGATGAGTCTTGTTGCAGCTAAGCTAACTTTTGGTCATTTAGTTAAGATCTACCAGGTTCTCCACTGCAAAGTTACTATTTTTCCCATTGGAATAAATGATATCTTGGGAGGAGATGCTTTAAGACTAGGCAGATATCCTGTTCCTCATCAAACGTTTCACCTTTTACTTTATATTCCATTGATAATCTTTACCTCCAGCAGTCATTACTTGGTGTTTGCCAAATAATATGCTCATGCCAAGGAATGCTGATATATTTTATTTCCATGAGAATTAAGTTATTAGAACTCTGCTGTAAAGAAGAGCTGTTCCTTCTTCCCTTATTTATTCAGTTATTATAGCAATGTGGACTCATGAGTATTTATCTTATTCTATAGATTATAATTCATTGCTGTAACTATTCTGTTAACCCAGACTATCCCAGATTTGGCCATTGGAAGCCCCTTCAGGCAGGCTTTTGTGTCCTTTGACATATGCATATCATTTAAAAAATTTTTTTTTATTACTCAATGAATTTGTTACATTTATAGTTGTACAATGATCATCACAATCCAATTTTATGAGATTTCCATCCCACAACCCCAGTGCATCCCCCCACCCCCCAAACTGTCTCCTTTGGAAACCATAAGTTTTTCAAAGCCTATGAGTCAGTATCTGTTCTGCAAAAAAGTTCATTCTGTCCTTTTTTCAGATTCCACATGTAAGTGAAAGCATTTAATGTTGGTGTCTCATTGTCTGACTGGCTTCACTTAGCATGATAATTTCTAGGTCTATCCATGTTGCTAAAAATGCTGATATTTCAATGATTTTAATGGCTCAGTAATATTCCGTTGTGTATATGTACCACATCTTCTTTATCCACGGCTCTGTCGATGGACATTTAGGTTGTTTCCATGTCTTGGCTATTGAAAAGAGTGCTGCAATGAACATCGGAGTACATGTGTCTTTGTGAGTCATGGTTTTCTCTGGATAGATGCCCAGGAGTAGGATTGCTGGATCAAATGGTAGTTCTATTTTGAGTTTTCTGAGGAATCTCCATACTGTCTTCCACAGTGGCTGTACCAATTTACAATCCCACCAACAGTGTAATAGGGTTCCTTTAGCTCCACACCCTCTCCAGCACTTACTGTTTGTAGACTTTTGGATGATGTCCATTCTGGCTGGTGTGAGGTTGTACCTCATAGTGGTTTTGATTTGCATTTCTCTAATAAGGAGTGATGTTGAACATCTTTTCATGTGTTTTTTGGCCATCCGTATGTATTCTTTGGAGAACTGTCTGTTTAGATCTTCTGCCCATTTTTTGATGGGGTTGTTTGCTTTTTGGTGTTGAGCTGCAGAAGGTGTTTGTAAATTTTGGAGATTAATCCCTTGTCAGTAGATCCATTTGCAAATATTTTCTCCCATTTTGTGGGTTGTCTTTTTGTTTTGTTTAGGGTTTCCTTTGCTGTGCAGAAACTTTTAAGTTTGATTAAGTCCTATTTGTTTATTTTTGTTTTTACTGTCATTACTCGAAGAGGTGGATCTGAGAAGATGTTGTGGTTTAAATGAGAGAGTGTTTGGCCTATGTTTTCCTCTAAGAGTTTTATAGTATCTGGTCTTATAGCTAGGTCTTTAATCCATTTTGAGTTGATTTTTGCGTATGGTGTTAGGGGGTGTTCTAATTTCATTCTTTTCTGTGTGGCTGTCCAGTTTTCCCAGCACCACTTATTGAACAGGCTGTCTTTTCTTATGCACATCATTTTTAAAAAGCATTTTGTTACTGGAGTTCCCATTGTGGCTCGGTGGTTAACGAACCCCACTAGCATCCATGAGGACACGGGTTTGATCCCTGGCCTCACTCAGTGGGTTAAGGATCTGGTGTTACCATGAGCTATGGTTTAGGTCGAAAAAGTGGCTTGGATCCTGCATTGCTGTGGCTGTGGCATAGGCCGGCAGCTACAGCTCCAATTGGTCCCCTAGCCTGGGGACCTCCCTATGCCGTGAGTGTGGCCCTCAAAAGACAAAAACAAAACAAAAGACAGCATTTTGTTATTTACTCTTTGGCAGCACAAGATGCACCAAGTTTGTTTTGCTTCAGCCAGACTCTCAGTCATTTCTCCAAAGAATCCTAGTTCTTTTCATTGAAGATTGATATTTAAAACAAAATATGGCTATAGGGTTTACTGCCAGAGCTGGGAAATCTGTACACACACACACATAAACAGTTTACTCTCTCCATCTATTGACCTGTCTATTAAACTATTAAAGACTATTCTGGTACTTTTTAAAAATTAGAGTTGATTTACAACGTTGTGCCAATTTCTGCTGTACAGCAAAGTGACTCATACATATTTATACATACACATTATTTTTCCCATATTATCTTCCATCATGTTCTATCCCAAGGAATTGGATATAGTTCCCTGTGCTACACAGTAGGATCCCATTGCTTATCTATTCCAAATGTAAGAGTTTGCATTTACTACCCCCAAACTCCTAGTCCATCCCACTCCCTTCTCCCTCCCCATTGGCAACCACAAGTCTGTTCTCTATGTCTGATTTTTCTAATTACAACCCAGTACCACTGGTTTCCTTCTAGACTTTTCCCTTTCCTTATTTGTAACTCCCTTCTCCAACAGGGAGAAACCTGGCTTTCATCATCCTTGATATATTTACTCATTTACTGTGATCCCGCAATCCCTGTGAGAAACAAATTTACAAACTAGACTATAGTGTTTGGATACAATTCTTTTTGTCTTTAGCTTAACTGTGTAGATAGCAAAAATACCGATTCCAAAATTACTCAGATCTTTTCTTCTTGATCCCTTTCGATGTGGTCATGTTGTTTATTTGTGGTACATCTAGGTTCATTTGTTACTGTTTGTGTCCCACGCGAGTCCCTGGACACTTATAGGTTGATTTTAATTATTATTTGTTTAGGAGGTATGTGAAACTGCTCTAGTTCTAAGAGTCAAAACGATATGAAGTGATTCCTATGAATGTAATCCCTTGTATCATATTTCATGCCCTCATTCTTTCAATTCCGTTCCCACTCATGCCCTGTAGCTTCCCAGTTTCATGAATTTTTGGTTTATTCTGTATCTCTCTCTCTTTTTTGGCGGGGGGTGGGGGGCAGGGGCTGTGCCCATGGCACATGGAAGTTCCTGGGCCAGGGATGGAACCCAAGCCACAGCAGTGACAACGTTGAATCCTTAACCCACTAAGCCCCCAGAGAACTCCTTCTGTATTTCTTTTTGCACAGATGTGTTTTCTTATATATTAACTGCATTTGAATGTCTTTTTGTGGTACCAGGCGGTTTGAATGCTGTTTGGTGATTTTCTCTCTTAAGAGTACTGTTTGTAACTGGTATATTCTTACCACTAATATACTACTAGAAAGCTAATGAAACTATTATTTTCTTTGCTGAAAATTATTTTGGGGATTTTTTTTTTCTAGAGTGAAAATGAGAACATGAATTTTGATGGGCTCATTACCACTGAATTGTCTTATTCCTTAATAGGATTTGTCTAAAAAATGGTAACATAAAATAAGCAGCCATGTTTTTCAAGATTTAATGTGTTATATATATCTATCTTAGCAACATATTAAAAAAATTTCTTTCTTCTTATTTATTGAATCTGAATTATTTCAAGTGTCAATGAGAGCTGCTAGCCTGTTACATGAAGTCTGATGTGTTGCTTCTGGAAGTCATGCAGAATAGCTTGTCTTATCCCCAAGGCAAAACAAATCATGTTCCTGAGTCTGTTGAAGAGTGCTGTGCTGCATTTCAGTGTCCCCTCTTTTTCTTTTCTAATCCTCTGCAGGCGTTCGGGCAGTCCTTTTCCATCCACCGGAAAGTTGCTGAGGATGGAGAGACTCGGGAGGAAACGCTTCTGCAGGAGTCAGCCTCGAAGGAAGCTTACTATCTGGGGAAGATCTTGGAGATGCAGAACGAACTGAAGCAGAGCCGGGCTGTGGTCACTAACGTGCAGGCAGAAAATGAGAGGCTCACAGCTGTCGTGCAGGATCTGAAGGAGGTAAACAAACAACAAACCTATTCCCTGAGTGAGAAAAATAAGACAAAATGCTTTCTGAGAGGAATAAAACTTTTTCTCTAATTGGAGGAGCTCTGTTGAATAAGAAGCACCTAATACTGATGCTAGCAAATTTTCTGATTTTTTAGTAAAATAATCAGCTTGCCCTTTTCTATCTTTTATTGTTTGTTAAGAATAAGAGTCTTTGGAGTTCCCGTTGTGGTGCAGTGGTTAACGAATCCCACTAGGGGCCATGAGGTTGCGGGTTCGATCCCTGCCCTTGCTCAGTGGGTTGGGGACCCGGCGTTGCCATGACCTGTGGTGTAGGTCGCAGACGCGGCTCAGATCCCGTGCTGCTGTTGCATAGGCTGGCATAGGCTGGTGGCGACAGCTCCGATTAGACCCCTAGCCTGGGAACCTTCATATGCCGCGGGAAGCGCCCTAGAAGAGGCAAAAAGACCAAAAAAAAAAAAGAGTAAGAGTCTTTATTGAGTACTTGGGAACTGGCCTTGCTCTTTCTGTACAGGTGTTTAACAAATAGTGCCCTTCGAACTTCTTCCCCTTTACCTGTTTCAATATGGTTGTTGCACTGTGTCAGCACTAATTTAGAGTGACAGTGGTGTCAGCACGGAGCCCTCCTCATGGGAGCCCTGGGGGGTGCTCTAAGGGGTCTCAGACTCTGGCGATACAGAACCATAAACTGTCTAGTTGTTGACAAGCAGCCATTGTAGCTGGTGTGAATCTGGTCAGGAGCCTTCCTCAGTTCCTGCCTCCCCTGAACTCGCTTGCTCTTCCCCTTCACCTCTGCAGGCAGCAGCATCACATGCCAGCTCAGTTCTGAGTGGCAGAGTCATTCTGTCTCAGGGGGTGGAGTGACGATGGGAACAGAAATAGCCAAAAGCAGCTTCATCCAACAGACCCTTTTAAACAGCATTTTTGTAAACTTCATATTAAATCATTCACTCCATTGTTACAGAAATATTTATGTGTTTATTTTTAAATGTTCTTTTAAAAAAACTTTTTTAAAATTTAAAAAAATTTTTGGCCATGGGTGCAGCAGCTTCATGTGGGATCTCAGTTCCCAGACCAGGAATTGAACTTGGCTGCAGCGATGAAAGTGCTAACTACTAGATCAGCAGAGAAATCCCTGTTCCCTCCGGTTTTTTGTTTGTTTGCTTTGTTTTATTTTATGGCTGCACCTATGGCATATGGAAGTTCTCGGGGCCAGGGATGCACCCTACAGCAGCTGCAGCAACGCCAGATCCTTAATCCACTGCACCAGGCTGGGGATCAAACCCACACATGCAACAACTTGAGCCGCTACTGTCAGATTCTTAGCGCACTTTCGCTACAGAGGGAACTCCTTAATTGGGTTGTTTGTTTTGTTGAGTTGTATGAGCCGTTTGTATATTTTGGAGATTAAGCCTTTGTCAATCACATCACTTGCAAATACTTTCTCCTATTCAAAAAGAGAGAGAGAGAGAGAATGAAGATATAAGTTAGGAATGAACTGAGGCAACAAAAGAAAAAAAAATGTTGAGAGGCCCTATATTCAGATCAGTTCTCAAAATTTAATGAGCATCAGAATCACCTAGAGAACTCATTAAAACACACACTAGTCTTGGGCTCTACTCCTTGAAATCTGATTCAGTGTTCTAGGTGGAACCCAAGAATTTGCATTTCTGTGAAGTTCACTGCAGGTAAAGACCACACTTCAAGAATCACTAATTTCGATTGTTTGCATGGCTCAAAGCTGGGCATGGAAGTATCTTAAGACATAATTTGGGGAATTGGTGAATGATCACTTGGTTAGACTAGAAATCTTTTGATTTCCATGCATTTTCAATAGTTGGTTTACAGTAATTGAATAGCTTATCGAATTAAATTTATGTCTTTTTTAATCTAAAATAGCTCAAGGCAATTTAGCCATTCAGGTTTGTCAGTAACTAACAGAAGACAAACAAACAGGTGGTCAGGTTTCTGGTCTTCTAAGTGTGCCAACAATATATCTGTCAATATTCTTCCTGATGGGTTGAAAGTTAATAGTATTACTACACCCCAGAGCCCTGCTGATTTTCATGCAGGCCTTATGTTTTAATGTCACTAATAAAGTTATTATTAGCATGTAGGGCTGAGTGCCTTTGTAAAAGGATATGAGGAATAAATTCTATTTCTTGGTAAATTGACTCAGACTTTTGATGGCTGGTGTTAAGTTAAAATCCCAGATTTGTTTTTATTGTAGGCTAAGTATTATTTATTGTTTTGTACTCTAGGCGTTGATTGGTGCATAGTGATTGGAAGAGAGATCATGAAACAAAAAATTATGACCAGGTGGACCATGAGAAATAGACAAAGATAACCAGTGTAAAATGTAGTAAATCACCAGCTTGACTGATGCTATGTGAATTTAATAATTTAATTAATGGTATTATTTTTATTTACTGAAAGGACTCATCTCTTATTTTAGTAGGATCATTGGTACTAGCAATGATGCCTGTATATGGTGTGTGTGTTATGGAAGCTTTACACTCATATTTGCACACGTGTGTGTGTGTGTGTGTGTGGGTGTGTGTGTAATTCCATAGCCAGATTCTTTCCCATATATGACATGTATAGGATAGCAGTGGAAAAAAATGGGAACATTTCTGATTTAGATATTAGAAAATCAATATTCTAGTCTCAGCTCTGTTAAGTTTTAGGATTATATTCATGGTATTTGTTAATGATTATTTTAGTATCTAGTAAATGCATAATAAACATAAACTCTTATCATTAATAACTTTCTGCATCCTCCATAAAAATATCATTTTTCTTCTTTTGCTTTTTAGGACTGCACCTGCAGCTTACAGAAGTTCCCCAGGCTAGGGGTCCAATTGGAGCTGCAGCTGCTGAGCTACACCACAGCCACAGCAATGCCAGATCTGAGCCGCGTCTGTGACTTAGGCCACAGCTCATGGCAACACCAGATCCTTAACCCACTGAGCGAGGCCAAGGGCTCCATTCCACATCCTCGTGGATACCAGTTGGGTTTATTGCTGCTGAGCCACGATGGGAACTCCCATAAAAATATTGTTGCAGATACCATTTACTATGTATATCCATGTTATTAGGTTAAAGAAACTTAAATAAGTAAAAACCTCTTTGAATTTATTACCGTGAAAATTGTTTCTGTTAAGATATCAATCTGATGGTAGGAATTACAGTGTGTTTTTATTACTGTTTTGATTATTAAAAACTAACACTATGTTTAACTGTAAAATCTAATTTAGAGTTTTCATATAATTCTCATTTTAACATTTTATCAGCCTTATTGTATAGGTGTCTTTAGCAGTAAATAACTTTAAAATTTTTTTTTCTGCATGTGGATGTTCTAAGCTACAGCTGCAATGTACACCACAGCAGCAACAATGCCGGATCCTTAATCCTCTGAGTGAAGCCAAGGATCGAGCCTGAATCCTCACACATGCTATGTTGGGTTCTTAACCTGCTGAGCCACAATGGGAGCTCCCTAAATAATTTGTTTAAGTACAGGGAGTATAAAGAAAAAGTGTCACCCAAAGAACCAAATCAGAGTTAATCTTTTTTCTTTCTTTTTTTTTTTTTGTCTTTTGTTGTTGCTATTTCTTGGGCCGCTCCCGTGGCATATGGAGGTTCCCAGGCTCGGGGTGGAATCGGAGCTGTAGCCACCGGCCTACGCCAGAGCCACAGCAACTCGGGATCCAAGCCGCGTCTGCAACCTACACCACAGCTCACGGCAACGCTGGATCGTTAACCCACTGAGCAAGGGCAGGGACCGAACCCGCAACCTCATGGTTCCTAGTCGGATTCGTTAACCACTGCGCCACGACGGGAACTCCCTTTTTTCTTTCTTTTTATGGTCACACCTGTGGCATACAGAAGGTCCGGGGCTAAGAGTTGAATTGGAGTTGCAACTGCCGGCGTCTACCACAGCCACAGCAACATGGGATCTGAGCTGCAACTGTGACCTGAGCCTCAGCTTGCAGTAACACCAGATCCTTAACCCACTGAGTAAGGCCAGGGATCGAACCCACATGCTCCTGGATACTATGTTGGGTTCTTAACCTGCTGAGCCATAATAGGAACTCCCAAATCGAGTTTATCTTAACCAAATTAAGGGTTAATCCCACAGGCCCAGTAACAGGCAGAAGGGGAGAAAAATAGTTGGGTTATCTTGACTAGCATCATGTTTATACACATGACTATATATAAAATAGATAACCGGAGTCCCTGTCGTGGCTCAGTAGGTTATGAATCCAGCTAGTATCCATGAGGATGTGGTTTTGATCCCTGACCTCACTCAGTGGGTTAAGGATCCAGTGTTGCCGTGAGCTGTGGTGTGGGTCGCAGATGAGGCTCTGATCTGGCATTGCCGTGGCTGTGGTGTAGGCTAGGAGCTGCAGCTCTGATTTGACCCCTAGCCTGGGAACTTCCATATGCCACAGTTACAGCTCTAAAAAGCAAAAACAGGAGTTCCCATCATGGTGCAGAGGAAACAAATCCGACTGGGAACGATGAGGTTGTGAGTTCAGTCCCTGGCCTCGCTCAGTGGGTTAAGGATCCAGTGTTGCTGTGAGCTGTGGTGTAGGTCACAGATGCGGCTTGAATCTGGCATTGCTATAGCTGTGGCGTAGGCTGGCAGCTGTGGCTCCGATTGGACCCCTGGCCTGGGAACCTCTATATGCCCATATGCCGCAGGTGTGGCACTAAAAAGCAAAAAAAAAAAAAGCAAAAACAAACAAACGAAAAATAGATAACCAGTGAGGATCTGCTGTATAACATGGGGAACTATACTCAATATTTTGCAAACCTATAAGGGAAAACAATCTGAATCACTCTGCTGTACACCTGAAATTAACATGATATTGTATTGTAAATCAACTATACTTCAATTAAAAAAAAAAGATTATTTTGAATCTTGCCACAAGCTAATGCAATTTCTGGCACAGTATATGAAGTATTAGTACAGTAGCTAAATTTGTAATTTATTGGTAACATTTTATTAGGATGTGGCCATTTTATATTTTAAAAGCTCATTAATCCATATGATTCCTATTACATTTGAAGGTCCATTTTTCCCCCATAATATTTTCATAATATATTTTCATAATATTCCACCTCAATTTCCAGAAATCTTTTGTATCCACATCGATAAATTTTTAGGGCATGAAGGCACCTTAGTGATTATTTGGTAAAGACTACTTCCAGATCAGTCATTCTTTCTTCAGTTGCCTGGAATGGCCATGCAGCCTTCACTCAGACACTTCCAACACTAAAAATAGGTAAACTGGGAGTCCCTTGAAGGGACTATGTTTTGTCTGTCATTTCGCTTGGTATCCCTAGCACCCAGCCCAGTGCCTTGCCAAAAGCAGACATTAAAAAAAAAAGTTTTTTGAGTTGAACAGAAAGAACATACTTTGGGAATTAGCCACCCCTGCTTTGAATTCCATCTGTGCTACTTAACAACTATGTGATACTGGGCAAGTTATTTTGTTCGGTAAGCTTCACTTTCGTCACTGCCAACATGGAAATAACAATACTTACATACAGGTCCTATGTCAGACGCCCCACTCAACAGAGATATGAAATCACACTTGTTCCTTGTCTTCCAGCTCCCTCCAAGGCTGCCCAGCCTGGTGCTTACCATCTCTAATTGGTAAACTGCTCTTTTCTGTTCAGTGAGTAGTTGACTCTCTGTGCTGTTCACTAAGTGACTGTATTCCTAGACTCTGAATCTACAGAGAATACGTTTTTTAGTTTTCTATACCACTTGACAATTTTAGCCCATGCCCAGCAGTTTCAGATATTTGGAAAGAACTATCTTGTTATCTCTTTTTCAGATTAAACCTCTCCAGATCCATTCCTCAAGTGACATGGTTTTAGGATGCCTCAGCATTCTGGTTATTACCTTCTGAGACTGACATCTGATGTCCTTAAAAATTTGTGTCTGCATTTTTTTTTTTTTTTGGTCTTTTTAGGACCACACCTATGGCGTATGGAAGTTCCCAGGCTAAGGGTCGAATGGAGCTACAGCTGCCGGCCACAGCCACAGCAACTCAGGGATCTGAGCCATACCTGCAACCTACACGGCAACACTGGATCCTTAACCCTCTGAGTGAGGCCAGGGATCAAACCTGAGTCCTCATGGATACTAGTCAGATTTGTTTCCACTGAGCCATGATGAGAACTCCAAAAATGTGTGTCTGCTTTTAAAAAACATGATATGGAGTTCCTGTGTGGCTCAGTGGGTTAAGTATCCGGTATTGTCAGTGCAGTGGCTCATGTTCGATCCCTAGCCCAGGAACTTCCACATGCTATGGGCATGACCAAAAAAATAAACTAAAAAAACCAAAAGAATCCCCATGATTCTATTGACTATCTTTACCCCATTGGAAATTTTTGGAAATGTGAACTGATGGATGTAGAATTTGAATTTCTCATCTTAGGGTTTTTGTCTTTTTGGATTTTCCATGTTGCAGGCATACCTTCATTCATTCAGCAGAGGTCTCTTTGGTTTGCCATGAGCCAGATGCCTGGGTGCTTGGAAAGCACCAGCCAACAAAAATTCAACAACAAGTGGTTGTTTTTAATATTAAAACCACTAAATGTCTTTAGAAACTATTTCCTTCTACCCTTTAGTATTTACATAGAGAGTGAGCTGTGTTTTGGACAACATATACTGTAGATTGAATGTATCCCCCTAACATTTATGTATTGAAACCTAATCCCCAGTGTGATGGAGGTGGGGCCTTTGGAGTGATTACGTCAGGAGGGCAGAGCCCTCATGAATGAGACCCTATAAAAGGCCCACAGAGGGAGTTCCCATCCTGGCTCAGTGGTAACAAACCTGACTAGTATCCATGAGGACTCAAGTTTGATCCCTGGCCCTGCTCAGTGGGTGAAGGATCCGGCACTACTGTGAGCTCTGGTGTAGTTTGCAGTCGCGGCTTGGATCCCATGTTGCTATGACTGTGGCGTGGGCTGGTGGCCACAGCTCCTATTGGACCCCTAGCCTGGGAACTTCCATGTGCCATGGGTGCGGCCCTAAAAAGCAAAAAAATAAAAAAATTAAAAAAAATAAGGCACCACACCCCCTCCCCTTGCATCATGTGAGGACACAGCAGAAGATGGCCATTTATAAACCAGGATGTGGGCCCTCACCTGAGACTGAATCTGCCAATGCGTTGATCTTAGACTTCCCAGTCTCCAGAGCTATGAGAAATAGATGTCTATTTAAGGCATTCAGCCTGTGGTGTCATTGTTATAGCAGCTCCAATAGACTAAGACAACATATAACATTTCATACAGCAAATTTATCCTCATCTTAGTCTCTTGTTAAAACTAAGGTACTAGATGGTACCTTCTATGACTATGCAAAAAACATCTAACAGCCGGATTAGATGCCAAGGCCTTCAACCAGCAGCACATATTTATTTTACTTAAGGAGAGCCCTTCACTCTTTAAGTGAATTGTGGGAATTCCTGCTGTGGCACAGTGGGTTAAGGATCTGACTGCAGAGCCTCAAGTTGAGGAGGTGTGGGTTTGATCCCCAGCCTGGCACAGTGGGTTAAAGGATCTGGTATTGCTGCCACTGTGGTAGGTCACAGCTATGGCTCAGATTCAATCCCTGTCCTGAGAACTTCCCTGTGCCACAGGTGCAGTCCTAAAAAAATAAAATAAAAATTGAATTACTTCCACTGTATAAATAGGTGGCTTGTTAATAGGTGGAATTAAAATCAGGAAATCTGAGTTCAGGTCTTAACTTGACCATTTTACTAGTTAAACTAAACTTCTCATTTTGCATATAAACATTGTAATAATACCTCTCCTGCTCCTGATTTTTATGAGGCTAAAATAGGATATTTTTTATGAAAGTGTTGTATAAGAGGACTATGTTAGTGTTATGTGTTGTTTCAAAGTTGGGTAACCAGACTTATTCACACACAGCAAGACATAAACAATAAATGTAAGAAAGGTGAATTGGGGCCTACTGCCAGAAGGCCCCAGCACTTTCTGACAGCCACAAGAAGGAATGTTAACATCCTAACACCAAAAGAAGAAACAACAGATATTTAAAAGCCAGTAGGTTGAAAGAGGAGAGCCATCTGGGTGCTCTTACCGTCTGTGTAAATAGCCTTTTGTACCTGGCTGGTTCCCCAAAGTGTCACTGCAATATTTCTCAGTACTGCATCAAATGTGCTGGCTGATGACTCACTCAGTCATGGGGAGATGTTAAACTATTTAGTTAAGGCATCCAATCATGACAGAGCTCTTCTTAGATTCTCAGCTTTCTGGTTGAGTGATTGGGCACTGAGAACTACTTTTACACATAGCTGAATGGAATTGACACTTTGAACTGAATGATGATTTTCCTGTTCTGTAAAGGCATGACTTGGCTCTAGCTGGAAAGTTGTCTATTTCCTTTCCATGTCCCAGTTTTTCTCATGCTCTTTGTACTTGTTGGGAATGGTCTTCGCATCTTCCTGGAATGATGCAAAGTACCAAACGGTGAAGAATTATCACTCTTTTTAATTGGTTTAAATAATAATAATATCCTAGATAACATATAGGAGGGCTTGTCACATGCCAAACCTATACTCAGCATTTTACATGCATTATTTCATCTAATTCTCCCAACAAACATACAAGGCATGTACTCTTTCTATCCCCCCTTTACAGATGAGGCAAAAAGAGGCTAACTACTTGTCCAAATGAGCAGTCAGGCTGGTGTCCTAAACCAGGAGGTCCAGCTCCAAAGTCCCTGCTCCTAACCACGTTAGTGCCTGATTATTGGTTTATTCATTCCATTGGAGAGAGCTGTATTTCTTTTTGTCGAAACGTTCTTTCCAACACTTGCTGAGCTGCAAACATCCCTGTTAACATCATCAAGGAATTTGAAAGCCAAATTTAACAACATACAAACAATTCACCTTGGAGTAATTGTGATTTGATTGTGCCTTTGGGAAAAATAAGTTACATAGTGGGTTTGTTTGCGGGATTCATTAAGAATTACAGGCTTACAGAAATTTTTTAAGGTGTGTGTGTAGTTCTGCAAATTTTAACAAATATATAGATTCATGTAACCACAATTACAGTGCAGAATAGTTTTGTCACCCACGAAACCTCCCCTTGTGCTATGCTACTCCTTTGTAGTCATACCCTCCCCCACTCCAATCTCTGATAAGCAGTCATCTGTTGTCTTTCATTAGAGTTGTATCTTTTCAGGAATGTCATGTAAATGGAACCATACAGTATGTTACCTTGTGAGAATGGGTCCTTTCCCTCAGAATAATGCTATGAGATTATCTAAGTTGTTGCATGTCAGTAGTTTCTTCCTTTTTATTGCCAAACACGACTGTGTGGATATACTACAGTTTTCTTTTTTAATCAGTTCACCTATTGAAGACATTTGGGCTATATTCAGATTTTAGCAATTACAAATAGAGCTGCTATTACATTCCTGTACATTTATATTTTTATATGAACATAAGTATTCATTTTTCTAGGGTAGATAGCCAGGAAAAGTGGAGTTTGTGGATGCAGATGCTGGTGCCTTGGCAGATGTGAATGAAGAGTCTTCGCAAGGCCTCCTCAGGTTGCTTGCATTTTCCACACTGAAGCGGGAAGCAAGGCCAGCAGCTGAGAGGGGAGATGGGGAAGGAGTCAGGGGTTTGAGGAGGGAGAAGTGGTGAGCTAATCACTTAGAAGAGTGAGTCACTAAGGTGTGATCATGGGAATGAATGGCTGAGGCAAGAGGAGATGGTCCCTCAAGAGGAGGAATTCCAGGAATGGAGATCATCTTTGTGCATATTGAGAATGCCAGGAGTTAAAACCAGGAGTTCCCGAGATCTTGACGGTGAACTAGAAGCTAAAGTCTTTGGGAGGAATGAACAGGAATGGTTGTTTGGCAAGTGACAGTAACAGTCTGAGTGGTGGGTAGTATGCAGTGTCTATTCCTACCCTGCTGTTGTGAACTTGTCTCTGGGGAAGTTACTGCTTTTTTTTTTTTTCTTTTAAAATTTCTTTTTCCTTTTCCATATGCACCTGCAGCATATGGAAGTTCCCGTCTAGGGATGGAATTAGAGATGCAGCTGATGCCTAGGCCACAGCCAAGCAACACTGGATCTGAGGTGCATCTTCGACTGATGCAGCAGCCCACCGTGACAATGCTGGGTCCTTAACTCACTGAGTGAGGCCAGGGATCAAACCTGCATCCTCATGGAGACTACACTGGGTTCTTAACCTGCTGAGTGACAATGGGAACTTCTGTTAATTTATTTTATGAACTGTACATTTATTAACTTAAAATCTCATGATGACATGAGATTTAAAGCAAAGGAGTTTTAGGGGTTGAGGGAGGAGGAGAGCGAACACTCTGAAAAGAGCCACACTGAGCAAAAGGGGCACCCATCTCACCTCCAGGTGTGTAATGGAGAGAGTTGCAGAGGAAGCAGTGTCCCCAAGAGAGAGTCAGGTTTCCACTAAACAGAAGTGTGTTAAACACATCTGTAAAATCACCATGCCTGCTGTAATCCCATATGCTCATAGAGTCAGTGAATATTGATTAAAATGCATGTCCTGTTGTAAGGAGCATCTACACTTAATTTCTCTCTTTAAAGATTGGAAATACTTTTTTTGTCATGATTTGGAAAGATGGGTTATTGTATTTGTCAATGAAAAATAATACAACAGCTTTTCAATAGTTCTCAAAAAAGTCAGTTGATCTTTAGTTAAAAATATCTTCAGCCTTTTTGAGGTTGTTTTGGGAAGGCAATGAGAACCTGCATCTCCATAACCACAAACATTTGAGGGAAAACTTCAAAAATGAAAGCATACCTAAATGTTTCCAACATCCAGATGTTGGACAACATTTGGATACAGCTTCAAAATAATACCATTTTCATTTGTGGCTTTTTCTACATTAGACGAGAAGAGACATAAACTTCTGACTTATATGACAGTTGCATCAATGCCGTGTGTAATAGCCAGTCATTAAGCCATTGCCAAATGGAGAATGAAATGGGAAACTGCAAGGAAAGTCAAGCTAAAGTCAGAAATGGCGGGCGAGCTTTGCTTGGGGCAGGATGTAGAAACAGCAACTCTGGAGCTGACCTGAGTTAGGAAATAAAAAGCTGTTTTTAAAATATTCATACATAGTTTCTTTTTTTAAAAAAAAGGTAGTTAGGTTTTATCAGTTATCATTAATCATTTAAAATTAATAAATAGTTGGAGTTCCCTGATGTTTCAGCAATTAAGGTTCCAATGTTGTCAGTACTGTGACTCTGGTTATAACTGTGGTGTGAGTTCCATCCCTGGCTCAGAAACTTCTGCATGCTGCAGGTGTGGCAAATAAATAAATAAACAAAAATATTAAGCAGCAAAAGGCAGCCTGCTTTTTAAATGTAGAACTGGTGTGGTTTATACTTGGTGCATATATGTTATATTATATGTATGAAATATATACACACACACAGTTTTCTTTCCTTCCTCCTTCCTTTTCTTCTTTCTTCTTCCTACCTGCTCTCCCTCCCTTCTCTATCCTGTTCTGTGAATAGGGTCAAACATCAGTTTTCTACCTCTTGGAACATAAGAATAAAGATCTGTGCACAATCCATTTTGTATGCATTGATTCTTGGACTAAAAATAGCTTGATTTGTTTCAAAGTTTTTCTCCCACCCCAAGCTCAGATTTTGCTCCCTGTGCAGACTGCTTCAATGGAGTAGTAATGCACAATCAGCATTTCAGCTAGAATGCTTAGTGGACAATTTTCATCTTTTTTTACATCTTGACCTCTATTTCCAAAGAACATCCTGGTTGGCATATCTAGCCTGATTAAGATTCTGTCCAGGCTTTTAATTCTCCTAGAGGAATTTATAGCTTAATCTAACAATCAAGGATACCTGAATCTATTCAGAACTTAATTTCTTGAAGGTTATAGGAAACTTAGACTTGAACAAGATAGAGCAAACTAATGAGTAAGCTTAGTGACATGATGAATTTATATATATATATATCTTTAATTATACTTTGATGCTTAATTAACAAAGTTATTTTTAAAAATAAATACTCTAGACTGAATCAGGCTAGATGCTAGCTTTAACTTTCAGTTTGAAGTACGATGCATCCCGTAAGAAAGACTGTCCATTGGTTACCTACTAAATAGCTTCCTTATCATTACTTCTTCACTAATATTAATATTTCTTGGATTTATAAATAGTTTTTTGATAGAGTTTTGGTTTCATTAAAATAATTTTTTGGAGTTCCTGTCGTGGCGCAGGGGTTAACGAATCTGACTAGGAACCACGAGGTTTTGGGTTCAATCCCTGCCCTTGCTCAGTGGGTTAAGGATCCAGCGTTGCTGAGAGCTGTGGTGTAGGTCGCAGATGTAGCTCGGATCCCGTGTTGCTGTGGCTGTGGTGTAGGCCGGCAGCTGTAGCTCCGATTAGACCCCTAGCCTGGGAAGCTCCATATGCCGTGGGTGTGGCCCTAGAAAAGACAAAAAGACAAAAAAAAATTTTTTTTCCAAAAAAACAGGAATATAACTAAATATCTCTTCTGAGGCTTTCACAAATATACAATATGACCTTACTGTCTGCATTGCTTTTTTAAAAATCTGGAATATTAAATTATCTTTCCCGGTGGGCTTTGGCACACAATTTTAAATATGCACATTCATAGATTGACAGTATTTATGGTTCAGATTATTCCTGTGTCTTGTTGTGGCATAGAGGAGAGAGTGTCTGTCTAAAAATGAGGAAGAGATTTGCCTGCGTATGCCAAGAAGTGGCCAGCAAGTGTTTTCTGGATGGCAAATTCAGTTGGTAAAGTGAAAACTACAAAAGAGCCAGTCAGGATAACAATATTCATCTTGTCCCCAACTACTAATGATAATGAAACTGGGCCTTAGGAGTATAAAAAATTTGGCACATTATTTGAACCAGTTTTTCACTGGCAGTGCTCACCAATGAAATGTTGCCTCACAACTTTTTTTTCATCGTCAACATGTGGTTGATGATGAGTGGTTCAAAGAGTGGTTCAGACATTTTTTCCTTAATTGTCACAAAATAAAATACAGAGGAATAAGATTTTGTAGGGTAGTGTTGAGCTTGGGAGGATCATAAACTGTTGTAATATCTAAGACTTTTTTTGCTTCCCCAAGGATTCATTTTTACCTCCTTAGGGGCTGTCCTAATTCTCTGTGGCTGCTATTACAAAATACATCAAATTTGGTTGCTTAAACCACAGACTTACCATTACAGTTCTGGAGGCCAGAAGCCTGGGCTAAGAAGTTTGGGCTAAGATCAAGGTGTTGGCCGGGCCAGAGGTGCTAGAAGAGTTTCAGCTTCTAGAACTGCACTCCTTTGCAATCCTTGGCTCACAGCCCCTCCCTCCATGTTTCAGAGCCAGCAGCATAGCGTCTTGTTTCAGTATCATATTGCCTTTTTTTGTGTCAAATCTTCCTCTGCCTCCCTCTCATAAGGACACTGTGATTACACTTAGAGTCTATCCAGGATTATCTCTCTGGCTCAAAATCGTGATCACTTCTGCAAAGCCTGTCACCATATAAGGTACCACATTCACAGGCTCTAAGGATTGGGACCTGGATATCTTTGGAGGCCATTATTCAGCCCTCCATAAGGGTGATACTACACCCTACTGGAAATGCATGTTCTACACAATTAAAAAAGAAGAATAAAAAATAATGAATGTGTAACTTTTGCTAGTAATCAAGTCTTTATTATATCTCAATCTATTTGGGGCACTTGCCATTGGAACAGAAGATATGTTAAATTAGTGAGATTCAGAAGCCATAGAGTTGGTGCTGCCTATTTCATTAGGATGTACTAACCCATCCATCTATTTTGCATCACCCTTTCTGCTAGAGCCAGTCAGCACAGA